>NW_024531043.1:10419007-10763832 GCF_017590135.1 Pyrgilauda ruficollis
GGGGGGGGGGAGTGATCCGGGCGGCCGCCCCCATCCCTCCCCTCCCGCCCGCCGCCAGCCCCGCGCCCGCCGCCGCCACCGACCTGGAGCCGGCGGGCATCAAACCGTGTCCGGTATCGACACATCGATCCCACGTCGGCGGCCATCTTGGGGGAGCCCGGTGGCGCGGAGGGGCGCGGAGGGACCGGGGGCCGCCCGCCTGCCCGCCCGCCTCCACCGGGGGCGGCCCCGCGGGGAGGAGGGATGGGGAACCCTCCCGGAACACCCCTGGCACCCCCGGGGCCACCCCCGAGCGTCGCCCCCCTGATGCGGCTCCTGGACACCCCCCTGAGGGTCTGAGTCTCGGGAAGGGGCGCGGAGTCCCCCCCGCCCCCGGCGATGGATTTTTTTTTTTTTCCCTGCCAAATTAAGGGTTTTAGCTGGAAAAATCGCCAGCCGGAAGCCGCCGGTTAAACTTTTCCAGGTTTGTTTGGTTTTTTTTTCCGCCTAATCTGACCCTTGCTGCACCTTTGACCTGCTGGGAATGGCTACAGCAAACAAGCTCCCAGCGTTCCACAACCACAAAACCCCAAATTCGCAAATACCCCGAATTCAGGTTGGTTTAGAGCTGTATTTTTAATTTCTCAGTGGCTCTGAAGAATCCAACCAACTTCAGCAGAGGAACAGAGCCTCACCCTGAGCACTAACAACACCTATCCCAGAAATTCCCTCTCTGCTTCTCCATCAAAAAAAACCCCAAAACTCCACAAGTTTACATTTTCTACACCACCTTGCCCCATAGCCTGTTGTACTGGCCACACCAATATCCAAGGGGCTTGGAGAATTAATTCCCAGTCCCCTGGGGAAGCGGTACCTCCCAGCAGAGAGACCCCAGCCCCACCGGCCACCACTCAGTTTTGAGCAGAGAAGGACGGAGCTGCCCCTCTGTCGTGTCGCACTAAATAGTTATTTAGCTGTTTGCACTGGGCATTTGTTAATTTGCACTGTTCACGCGATTTGTACCCTATCACCACATGATCTTCCCCTTTTCCCCCCACCCCTAAGTGTCAGCGTTGGTGGTCGCTCCCTGGTTCCCCCCTCCCCTCGCCCCTCCTCACTGGTATCCCATTGGCAGTGCTCCTCTTCCTCCGCCCCCCATTCCCCAGGGTTAAAATCTCCCGCCATGAGGCAAAGCTCTCTTTCCCACCTTGGAAATAAGCGTCGGGCGTTGGTCCCCACGTGGAGAAGAGCTCTTCTGGTCTTTTACCTTTGCCCATGCGAGATGCTGCGGGCTGGGGTCCACAGCCAGCGGGATTGGACCCGAACATCCCGCCCAGACACGAATGTCACAGCTGGCCCCCACAGCCAGCGGGATTGGACCCGAACATCCCGCCCGGACACGGATCTCACAGCTGGCCCCCACAGCCAGCGGGATTGGACCCGAACATCCCGCCCAGACACGAATGTCACAGCTGGCCCCCACAGCCAGCGGGATTGGACCCGAACATCCCGCCCAGACACGAATGTCACAGCTGGCCCCCACAGCCAGCGGGATTGGACCCGAACATCCCGCCCGGACACGAATGTCACACCTGGCCCCCACGTGGTCGTGTCCCACCGACGGAGCTGGTGATTCACATGTGGATTAAGTTCGCTTTTGGGACTTCCAGCTTCCTCTGACTTCTTCCTCGCGTTCTGGTCGGCTGGAAGGCAGGAGGGCGGGATCAGCAGCCCGCCTTGCCCAGGGCGGATTCCTCACAGAGGATTTCCTTACATCGTTCCAGCCGAGCAGAGCCCCCAGGAGGGGTGGGTGTACCCACCAGTACTGGGGGACCCCGGAGTGATCCCCGCAGGGTGGGGGTTATTTCCCGGTGCGGGGGGAAGGGTCCGGCCCTGGGTGGAGGGTCTGTGTGTGCAGGTGGCTTTTTGTGGGTCCCCTCCCCGTTCCCCCGTGGCGGATTACGAGGCGGAGCAGCGCGACCCGCTGTGGATGAAGGGCAGCAATGGGGCCTGGGGGCTGGCAAGCAGAGGAAGAGGAAGGAGAAGGAGAAAGACAAGGCCCACATCCTGGAGCAGATGGTGAGCAGCAAGAAGCAGGAGGAGGAGGAGAAGAAGCACGGGCTGGACGAGCGGACCCCTTCCTGCGAGAAGATGCAGGAGAAGCAGCAAATGGAGCAGATCCTGAAGAAAGCATTGAAAACCCACAAGCAGCGAGTGGAGGACTCCAACAGGCACTTGGATACTCTGACTGAGCTTTATGACATTCCCAAAGTCAGCTGGACTAAATGACCAGGCTGCTTTTCACGGCTCTGGAGCTGGAGTTTTTGTTTGTATCAAGGATGGTTGCCATGTAAATCTGTCTTTTTCTCCATATTGCCTAATAAACTTCTGAGCTTTTATGACTTTATACTGTCTTATTTTATAGACTTGTTTTTTAAAACCAAACATGCAGCAATGTCTCCTCTGGGCTGAGGAGGATGGTAGATCCCTGTCCTCCTAGAAGGGCTGGAGGGAGGTGAGCAGCATGGACACCAGCAAACCCACAAGTGCTCCTGCAGTGGTCACTTGTAGTCCACCACTTCTCCTAAAATTCTCCTTGCTGCAGCAATTCTTGCACTGCTGGAGCCTGTCTCTGCACAAAGCTGGGGAGGAAGCAGCCCCTCACTGCCCAGGTATCACCCTGCTGCTGGTCCCTGCGTTTTGCAGGGCTCTGGGGATTCCACCAAAAAGCAGAGTTGGAGTTCAGAAGACACTGAAGAAAAGGGACGCTCTTGAAACTGCATCCTGCCCTGCAGGTGCTTCCAGTTCTCACAGGGACAGGTCTGCTCCTGGGCCAGGAAAATTGTCCAAAAGGGTGAGGCAGACACACAAAGTGACCTTGGCCCCACACTGTAGCACAATCAGCAAGGAAATTATCTTGTTCTTCTCATCTCTTCCACTCAGAGAAACTCAGAGCCGCTCACAATCCCGCAATTGTAAAATGCCTCAGGCAGAAGAACAAGTGAACAAAAAAATCAAAGTTCAAAGAAAGATTTGCAGGAGTCGAGGCAGTTTGTGACAGAGAGAGAGCCTGGATGCTCCTGTGAGCCCTGCACCAGCATCTTCCCTGCCTTCAGAGCTGGCTGGAAAAGGGGCAAATCCTTCTTATGGTCCTGCAGCAAACACATTGCCTGGAACTGGGGAACCCCAGATGAAAATGCTGAGAGAGCTGAAATCCCAACCCTGGTGGCATCAACAGCAAATTCCACAGATGCTCTGAGACCCCAAACATGAGTGCCCAGGTGCTGCTCCTGCTTGGGGGCACACAGGTCAAACTCCAAACAAACTCCAACTTTGTTCTGGTGACCCAAGTGCTATAAATAGATCCCCTTATCCCCCAAATCATAAAAATCAGGGAGTGGAAAAGGCTGGGAGTCATTGAGATTTGTAATGAGATTGGGGCTGCTGGTGGTGCCAGGAAACTGCTTTACCTGTGACTTAATGAGGCTGTAATTAGCTGGGGGTGGGAGCAGAGGCCCTGCAAGGGGAGATCCCAGTGGGAATTCATTTCCATACCTCCCTCAGGGCCACGGGGAGGTTTGCTCATAGACGGGTCAGTGAGCCCAGGTGGGATGAGTGGGCTTTGCTGGGGGGACAGCAAGTTCCTCCCTGTGCCAGCAACAGGGATGGCCCAGTCTCTTCATGGTCCAGGTGCTCCTGGGATCTGCTGTTGGACAGCACCAGGACATGTCCCAGGCAGGGACCTTGTCCCTGCACCCACAAAGCTGATCTCACCCCCCGTAAATCACTGCCCTGCTCTGCTGCCCAGGGAACACAGGAGCCTGCTCATAAATCAGGAATAAAACTAACTTGGCATCTTTGGTGAGCAAATTAAATTGTGGGCTTTGGAGGAATGTTTCTGTTTGGCCAAATCATTAATAAATCAATGGGAGCAGTAAGGAAGAGGAGAGGGACTGCACCCTGTGCCACCTGGAGGGACGGAGAGCTGCGGGGTGGCACAAGCCAGCTGTGTCCCCTGTGTCCCCTCAGGTGCTGCCCCACGGCCCTGGAGCACCCCGGGGAGAACAGGGGGACCCCAGTGCTGCCACCCCCCTGCACAGAGGGCTCACCCCCCCGGGGAGCGCTGCGAGGCGCAGGTTAATAAATCAGTTTGTCTCCAGCCCCGTTTGCTTTGTGTGCCTGACAATAGCCCGTTGTAAATGGCAGCCCCTTGCCTCCTCTCCTGAAAGGCTTTTAATTAAAATACGGAAGGGGCTTTTCTGTGTACAGGGAAAAAAAGGATTTCAGCACACTCCCATTCAAGGCATTAATTTATTCCTGCCTTCCTGCCTGTTTGTGATCCACGTAACTCCTTTGTGCAGTGATCTGGCCCCATTAGGCAGCCGAGGGGCGATGCTGGCAGTGAGAGCTGCTGGTGCTGACCCAGAGCTGATGGTGACCAGCCTGGTGCTGACCCAGAGCTGATGGTGACCAGCCTGGTGCTGACCCAGAGCTGATGGTGACCAGCCTGGTGCTGACCCAGTGCTGATGGTGACCAGCCTGGTGCTGACCCAGTGCTGACTGGGAGCTTGCTCGGTCACCTTGTTCCAAGGATGGGCAGAGGGACACCAGGAGTGTCACCATGGGACAGCAGTGCCATCGGAGAAATCAGGGAGGTGTGAGGCCCTGGGGGTGCCCAGGAGCTCAGGCCCAGCTGCAGCCCTGGGCACATCCCTCGTGGACACCCCCACAGCCGCAGAGCTCTGTCCCCATCCCGTGCAGCCCCTCCCAGCTGTCCCCCAGCAGGTTTTGTCCTGGGGTCCCAGAAGCCCTGGCAGAGATCGTGCTGCCCTCCTGTGTCCCCACTGCTGGGGTTTTGTCTTCTCCAGTGGGAAAAGCCAGGGCCATCCCAGGGCTCTGCCAGCTCAGGGAGGCAGGATTCTCCACAGCACTGAGGTACAAGGTCCCTTCCCTCCCAAACCATTCCCTGGTTCCATCACAGCACAGGAGGTCCTTACCACAGGTGGTGGCCATCCATGGCCTCTCCCTGCAGCCCTTCTACCCTCTCCCTTTCCTCCTCTCCTCTCTGCTTCTTTCCCTCCTGCTGCTCTCCCTGCCCTTTCCTCCATCCCTTTCCCCCATCCCTTTTCCTCCATCCCTTTCCCCCATCCCTTTTCCTCCATCCCTTTCCCCCATCCCTTTTCCTCCTTCCATTTTCCCAATCCCTTTCTCCCATCCCTTTCCCCCATCCCTTTTCCCTAATCCCTTTCCCCAATCCCTTTTCCCAATCCCTTTTCCCCCGGGGACACGGGGGGACGGGGGGGGCAGGGGGGGACACAAGGGGACACGGGGAGACACGGGGAGGACACGAGAGGACACGAGGGGGACACGAGGGTACAGGGGGTGACACGGGGGGACAAGGTGAGGGGGGCCAAAGGGACAAGAGTGGCACAGGAGTGCAGGGTGAGACACCTCGGGGGGTGACAGCACCCCCTGGCTCCCCGCGGTGCCCGCGGGACATCGCTGCGCTGTGCCCTGCCCCAGCCCTCGCTGCCCCCCGGGTGCCCCAGGATGTGCAGGGAGTGTTCCCGGGCTCCTCCACCGCCCGCCTTTCTGCCTCGGCTACTTAATACACGCGCATTTCCCCTCCAATTAGCACATGCTCTTTAATTAATTTTCCTCTTTTATTGCTTGGCCCAAACGATCTCGGCCCCGGCGCCGTTGGCGCGCTCGCGGCAGATAACGCCGCTATTTACGGCTTTCCTGTCAACGCTGCGCTCGGGGGGCCGGGACAGCACCTCCCCCGGGCCGCACCCTGTTCTCAGCTCCGGACACAGCCCCGGGACAGGCCAGAGCTCAGGAGTTGTCTGTCCTCATCCCCATCCCCGGCTCTGGCAGGCAGGTGGCAGCTCCTCCCCAAATTCCTGAGCTGGGCAAACCCTCCCGGCAGCAAGCGCGGTGCTGTAACTTTCCAAGGGAAAACGGAGCTGAGTCAGGCAAAGCTGCGGCATCAGACCTGTCCGGAATAAGCTGCTACACATGGAAATCTTCTGAACCCAGAGGCGAGAGGGGTAAAACCCTCTGAAAGCTCCTGAGGGTGCTGCTGGCAGAAAGGAGCGGTGGGGGAATGTGGTGGGCAAGGGAAGGATGTCCCCAAAACCTCACACAACGGGAACTGAGCTGCAGGGGTGTGATGGAGGGCACAGAAACCAGCTGTGGCACAGGAGATGAATTTCAGCCAGCACCAGGGCCCAGGGTCACCCCCACACTCCCCAATTCGAGCATCAGGGATGGGGTGACCACCTCTGGCAGCTTCCAACTGCAGCTCCCAGCAGGAATCTATCTTTCTACCTTTAATATGGTTTCCCCCTTTAAAATAATCATTACCAATAAACAAATGTAGCAGCCAGTTGTATATAAGCATCAAATTAAGCAGGTACATGCATTTGTTATGTTTGATATAGTCTTGTTAACTGGAAATTCCCAGGTTTGGAATATGTATTGATTTCAGCAAACATATATTACTTTACTGTAAGTACCCACAGCCATTGTAGTTAATATACAACAGTTTAATTTAAAATGCATTAGTTTAATAAAAATGCATAAAACAGAAGGGAATTGCATTAGCTTCAATAAAAAAGAATTCAATTTCATAAATATTATCCAGTGTTAAAATGCATTGATTTCCTGGGAAAATGTATTGGTCAGAGGTAATTTACATTGGTTTGGATGGGAACGTCCCGGAGTGTATACATATGTATTAGTTTAGTCAAATGTGTCTGATCACAGAAAAAAACACCGGCTGGAGCAAAGGATATTCATAAGGAGCAGGCACGGAGTGAGGGGCTGCACGAGCCTTCTCTGGAGCATCCCGGCCCTCTGAGGGGGCTGTGCTGAGGGCTGGACACCCCCAGACCGGTTCTGAGGGTGCTCAGGTTCGGGGGTACCGGGATGCTGCCAGGATCCCCGGGACACGGAGCCGTTATCAGCCCCGGGCAGGCCTGGGCTGGCTCAGGCAGAGCACAGAGCAGGGGTTAATCAAATCCTTTTGACTCCATTTTTTATCGAGCTCAAGAGGGGCTGGCCTATTAATTAGAAAGGCTTTTTCATGTAAAACACAGGCTCTTTTGCAGATAAGAAGGGACGATGCTTGATTTTGCCGTGGCACAGATCCGTGTGTTATTCCTTGACATCCATTCACAGGCTGTAGCCACTTCCCACAGCTCTTTTGTTCACTACGGGGCTCCAGAGGCAGGTTTGTGCATACAGACATATTTAAAGCACTCAGGTTTTCCTGGGGGCCAGCAAGCCCCCCAATATCCACAGGAGGAGAAGGATGTGATGTGCCTGGAGGCGCTTCCATCTGCAGGCTGGAGCAGGATCCTCAGGGGAGAGCAGGATCTGGCCCGTGCAGCACAGAGGATTTCAGCTGACAGCAAGAAGTGAGCAGTGGAGCAGATGCAACGTCTTACAAATCGCAGCAGAAACCCTGGCAGCCATCTGCACCCCATGCCCATCCCGGATTTCTGTGCCACCCTCTGCACCCTGACCCTTCACCAGCCCTGTCTCACCCCGACCGCAGCCGAGGTGACACGGGGGAGAGACACAGATCTGCTTTCTTCCAGGCTGGGTGGGCAAAAATGGTTGTTCCCGAAAAAATAACATTCTGGGAGACCTCCACAGCTCCAGGGTTTCCTGCTCTGCTGTGCCCCAGCACGGACACGGAGCCGGGGACAGGGACAGGCAGAGCCCAGGAGGCGCCGGTGGCTCCATGGCCAGTCCTGCGAAACCACCACCCATCGCTTCCTGATGCTTATGGATTTTTCCTTAATGCCACAAATTAAGGTAATTGGGCTCGGCTGGACGATGAATCCAGCTGAACTTGGCAGGACGAGGGACATCCGTGCCGAGATTGATCCCGCTCATCCCCGGCTGCGCCCGGGGCTGCTCCTGGCCCCAGCTCTGCTCCCGCCGCTCTTTCTCCTGCCCTTTTTGCTCACACAGACCTCAAAACACATCCTGAAATCCTTTCCCTGAGCTGCAGCTCCATCCAGACGAGATGGTCATTCCCGGATCAGTTTTTTTCTCCTCCACAGGCACTTTTCCATACACACTTCCCCACTGAAATCTCCTGAAACTGCCTACTGAAATCCTGCCCGTAATGCCATCCTCGCTGGCACGGCCGTGGCAGCCGGGCGGCGAGTGCCAGGGATTAAACACGATATTTGTGACCTCCGGCAGAACAAGGGCAGCGTCTGGGCAGAGCCCGGAGTTCCAGGGATCTGGTTTCACAATCCCTTTTGTTCGCAGCCCTCCCTGCTCGCCCACCACCCTCCTCGGCATGCGGAGGGGACAATGCCGGGCAGCGAGGCCACCGGGTCATGGCCATGGCACCGCAGAGTTTGGGGGGCTGATGGGCATCCTTGGGGGGCAGCACCATTCCCACCCCAGCATGCCCGTGAATCCTCCTCCAGCCTCATCCCGGGCAAGGAGAGAGGGAGGGGGGAAAAAATGGACAGGCTGAAGACAAAGGGAACCGCCCGGTCCCGGCAGCCGCAAGTCCTGCTCCACAAACACAGCAGAACATGGGAGAGGTTTTGTGGGATTGCTGCCCGTGGGTTCCTTGGCTGCAGGAATGCTGAGCCAGAGCCCGGGCAGTGCGAGCGTCATCCCTGCAGGATGTGTCCCCGGGACAGAGCCCGGCATCGGGAGAGTTAAATGTGTGTGTCCCACCGGGACCAGGGCGAGCAAATGCTTGGCTTGAGTGGGTGACAGGTGCCTCAGTGGGGGTGACACATGACAGAGGAGCTCTTCGTGCCTGCCCGGCTCTGGGGCAGCTCAGCATCCGCCTCCGGCCCCGCCGCGGGGATGCGGGATGGGGCTGCGGGATGGGGATGGGGCTGTGGGATGGGGCTGCAGCTGTATGGAGCTCCGGGATGGGGCTGCGGGATGGGACTGCGGGATGGGGCTGTGGGATGGAGCTGCGGGGTGGGGCTGCAGTGGGATGGAGCTCTGGGATGGGACTGCGGGATGGGGCTGCGGGATGGGGCTGTGGGATGGGGCTGCAGCGCGATGTCCCACCTCGGCCACAGGCTGGGTGACCAGGCAGCTGCTCCTGCTCCGGGAGCATCCCAAGGGAGGCGATCCAAGGGCGGGGGGCTGGAGCAGAGCAGCTCCTGGCTGTGCCATGCCAGCGCTGTGATGGGGCTCCCAAAAACGCCTGGAAGCACCGAGGAGAAACATCCACATCCCGAAGCTTGGGGGTTCTAGCGGGGGGTCCCCTGGGGCCAGCCCCTCCCCGCGTGTCCCAGCGCAGGGGACAAGCCCGGCGCCAGCCCGAGTGACAAAGGCAGGTGGGATTGTTCCCGAGCAGTCCCGGGTCAGCATCCCCGGGGTGGGAGCTGGGGCCACCCGGCACTTCGTTAACCTTGAAACCCTCCCGGGCTCACATGTCACGTCAGCCGGTGACAACAACAAGCTGCTATTCCAGATTAGAGAGAGAGGGACAGAGAAAGGCAGAGACAACAGGGTTGGGGGTGGCCAAATTACCTATTACAGCCAAAAGTGGGCATGGGGCTATTTTTAACCCCGAGGGGGGTGTATTTATTGTTCCAGCCGGGGGGAGTGAGGGAGTGCCTCTGGGACACCCCTCACAGGGACATCGGCAGCTGAGCGAAGCCATGGTGAGTACTGAGAGCCCAAAGCTCCAGCAGGAAGAGATAAAATTAATTTGATTTTTCACCAGAATAGCTTTAATGGGCAGGGGGCAAAGGAGGCATCAAGGAGTTGAGGGCCAAGGGTCTTGTCTGCCTTGGAAGGGGGGTGAGAAAACTGGGGAGCATCTGGGCGGATCAGCAGCATCTCACAGGGAACAGAGAGGCGTCTCCCATGCCAGCAGAGTTTTCAAATGAGTGCAGGTGGTTTTAGGGTCCAAATGCCGTTTTTTTTCTTTCCCCTTCCTTCATGCAGTGAGAGGAAGGGTCATTTTGTGCCCCCAAAATCCTCCTCCTGTCAGACCCCCATGAGAGGAAACGGCTGCAGGAGCAGGCGCAGGAATGAGGGATAATGGGCTGGGTGGGACAGCGAGGGGCCCTTCAGTCCTCTTTAAAACACACACTGACCCATTTCTGGTTTGTTCAAGCCTCAGTGCAGGAGGAGGCAGATTTTTAATTAAGCCATATTTTAATATCAGCACAGCAGGGTAAAGAAGCACTGACTGGCCACAACCCATATGTGCAACCTCAGCAGTGCTCCCAAAACCAGGGTTCCAGCGGGGATATCTCACCCCAGAGCTGACCCTTTTACCTGCCAGTGGGAGAAGGGATTTCACTCCTCATCTTTCCTTGGACCTATTTGGCTAAATTCACCAGGAGCTGAAATTTAAGCAGGAATCTTAATGCCCCTCAGCATCCCAGAGCTGCAGGGAGAAACTACCAAGCTCCCAGGGAAGAGAGCCCCAGCCCAGAGCTCCCACCAAGGAGTCACAAGTAAGAACAGGGCACTTCCATGCTTTTATTTCACCCCATAAAAAGCCAGTGAGCTAATGGTACATACCTGGACTCCTGCAGGCACCCAAGAAAGCCAAGAAGAGGATTGAAGGTGCCAATTCCAATGTTTTCTCCATGTTTGAGCAGGCGCAGATCCAGGAATTCAAAGAGGTAGGTGGCTTTGGTGGGAAGGACTGAGGGTCCTTGATGTGATGTGACCTTCAGCTCTTTCTCTCAAGTGACAGCTGGTTCACACCAGGAGGCAGCAGGCCCGTTTTTGGGTGGTTTTATTTTAAAAGTGAGAATAACAACTCAGTGACACCGTTAAATCCGGCAAAGCCTCCAAGCTTCCAAGGAGCCAGATTCCCCCAGAGGATCAGGCACACCCGAGGGAGCTGGAGAAGATCTCCCAGCTCACTGCCACCTGCCTTGCCAGGAGCTCTCACCCCCTGCACGGCAGGGATGTGGTCCCAGTTCCAGGAATAACTGGCTCCAGTTGGAGGAGCTGATGGCCTCTCTGCCGGTGTCATACTGGGGTGAGAGGGATTTGTCCAAGGAAAGGGCTTGTACAGCTTTGGGGTTTGGGTTGCCATCGCCCCAGGGTGCTGGACTGTGAGGGATGAGAGTGAGTGAGACCCCCAGAGCTCATCCTGGGAGGGCTCAAAATGCCCTTATCCCATCCAAGCTGAAGGGAGAAGGAGAAAGGTGCTGAAGCCTTTGTAAAGGCTGACAATTCCTCCTTTCCCCGTGCTCCCTGCCCTGCTCCTGTGCCTCCAGGCGTTCACCATCATGGATCAGAACCGGGACGGCTTCATCGACAAGGCAGATCTGAGAGACACCTTTGCTGCCCTTGGTGAGCCCAGCTTTAGCAGCCTCCCCTCCCCAGCTTTGCCAACACCAGGCCTGGTAATTGAGAAACAAGGAGGGGTGGGGGCGTTTAACCAAGCCTCTGTCATCCACTGGATCTCTCATTTTGACAAAAACCTCCTGATCCAAACCCAAGCCTGTCAGCTGGGAGATCCCTCATGGGTGATCCCGGAGCAGCTCCCACAGCAGCTCTGGTTTATCCCCTTGGCACTGGAGCCAGCTCCTGGGTTACACAGCCAAACACTCCCTGCCTTTTCCATGCTTAGGAGCACCTGGCTGTGCCCATCCCACGGCATCCCAGGGTATGTGGGCATTAAGGGGATTTAGGGGATTTGTGGGAGGCTGTGACACTGCGAGCTCGGCTCTGCCATCAGAGGTCAGCATGAATCAGCAATGGAGTTCCAAGGACAGCCCAGCCTCTGGAAAAAGGAGGTAGATGTTCAATCCCATTTGCTTTTGGTGCTGGGGAACAGGAAGATCCTCAATGCTGGTGGTCTTGACCCAAAACATATTCCAAGGAGGCTTAAAAGGGGCTGATCCATGGGGCAGTGAGGCAAGGAAGCAGCACAGCTCAGTCCTTTCATCCTTCTTTTCTGTGATCCTGGAGCCTGAGAAGCCAGAGCTGGAGATGATTCTCTCACCTCACTGCTGCTACCCCCATTCCTTGTCAGAGGTGGATCCCCAGGAGTGTGCTATTTCCCTCCAGTGGGGGAAAATCCCCCAGGGAAAAGTTCTGTGGTGTCTGTTTTTAGCCCCCAACACGCAGAGCAGGACTTGGATCCACGACTGACCCACAGCTGCTCTCCCCAGGGCGCCTGAATGTGAAGAACGAGGAGATCGATGAGATGATAAAGGAGGCACCGGGCCCCATCAACTTCACCGTGTTCCTCACCATGTTTGGGGAGAAGCTCAAGGGTGAGAGGGCACCTGGGGAGTTGGGGTGCTCAGTGGTGCTCAGTGGCATTCCAAAACTCCTGCTGATTTGCAATACCAGCCATGCCTATGTCCAAAGATCTTATCCCACATCTCCCCAAACTGTTGGGGGGTATGAGATGGTCTCTGTGCCTCAGTTTCCCCAGCCATTTACAAAACCCAAATGGCTGTGCTGCTGTCCCATAGGAAGAGGGGACAGTTCTTGCAGCACCTCTGAGCCTGCTGACAGCAGCAGTGCCAAAATTGGCCCCCCTGCCTACAGCCAGACTTTGACCCACCATCCCATCTGGCTGTACCCTGAATCACGTACTTAACCCAAGGAATGCAGCCTCCTGCCGATCTCCAAGAGGCTGCAGGGCCCCAAGGGCTGTGCCTGGAGCTCTATAAATACGCTCCAAAGATTAGATAAATGCCGGATGCCGGAGCGGTGGCGACACCGCCTGCTCTGTGCTCGCACCGCGGCCCCACGGCTGCTCCTCTGCACTCCACCAGCTTCACTCGAGCCTCCAGCTGCAGGGCCAGCATTCCTGCAGGGGCCCCACTTTCCAGTCTGTCCCCCATTTTGTCCCCGAGGCTGGGAGAAGCAGGAGGCTGCAGTCGGCTTCCTACTTTACCATCTCCAACGGTAATCAAATCTCAAATCATGGCTTTGTCACCTACAGGTGCCGACCCAGAGGAGACAATCCTGAATGCATTCAAGGTGTTTGATCCAGAGGGGAAAGGCCTGAAATCTGCCTAGTGAGTGCAGGGGTACCTGGGGCAGGGAGTGAAGGGGGTGTCCCCATGAGGACCTGCCCTGTGCTCACCGCGCTCTCTCGTTTGCAGCATCAAAGAAATGCTGATGACGCAGGGGGAGAGGTTTTCCCAGGAAGAGGTATGATCTCTTTCCCACCTTCTGCCAGCCTCCCTCCATCCCAACAGACCCCATCCCTCCTCCCAGCCCAGTCCCAAACCCCTCCCACGCCACCTTTTCTCACTGCTCTTCCCTGGCAGATCGATCAGATGTTCGCTGCCTTCCCTCCGGACATGTCTGGCAACCTGGACTACAAGAACCTGGTCCATGTCATTACTCATGGTGAAGAGAAGGACTAGCCCAGGCTCAGGGCTGGGGCTGGCACTGCAAGATCACCTCTCCCTAGGTCACTCGGGGGTTCCCTTTCCTCTTCCCCTGGAGAGGCATGTGCCTGGGAATTTGGCACGGGAATGGCATTCACATTAAAAGGCCTTTTGGCAAGAGGAAACCCAGCTGCTGGTGTGAGCCGTGCTTGGGCTTGTGCGGTGTGCCCGTGCCCCGTGGGAGCCCTCAGATCCTTCCAGACCCTGCTGGCCTCAGCACCCCAGACCTACTGCACGTCACCCTCGTGTGTCCTCCAGTCCCTCTGTCTCCCACTTCCACTCCCAGCCCCAAACCAGTTCCACACTGGGCTGTGCCCATCCCACCTGGTCCCACAGCCCAGGGTCAGCACCGAGCTCAATTTTCCTTTAGGCAGCAGAGAGTTATCAGCTTCTGCCAGCTGAGCAGGGAACCCCCCATGAGCACACTCATCCCCTGCATCCCTCCTGCCAGGCCCTGCCCTGGGGCACAGTGCAGGATTGGCACCTCTGGCTATGAGGAGTGCCTTGGGTCGTGTGACAGGGATGTCACCCTCTGCTAGAGCAGCTGATCCCACCTTGGCTGTGGGTGCTGTCAGCAGTGGGTGAAGCCATGCCAAAATATCACCTGGTGAGGTTCTGAAGCCTGTGAAAGGTGTTGGGCTCCTTCCAGAGAAGCAAGATGGAATGATGTGCGGAATGCAGAAGCTCAAGAATGAAACAGCTTCTTTAATTCCCTGATGGGCTCCTGGTCTCTGATGGGCTCCTGGTCCCTGATGGGCTCCTGGACCCTGAGGGGCTCCTGGCCCCCGATGATGTGAATCTCCTCCTCCTCTTGCCCGAGCTGGGGGGCCTGCTCAGCTCCTCCTCGTGCCTCCGGATAACGAGCTCACGCAGCTGATCCCGGCCCATCGGCTCTTCCGCTGCCCAAGAGAACGTCCATCCCATAATACACAGTTTTACAGGTGTCATACACCCCGGTGGGGCAGGACAGGCTGGAGGGGATGGACTGGGAAGGACATGTGGCAGCAGGGCTTGGCCAGGCAGCCACGGGGGATTGGGGAGCGGTTGCTGCCCGGCCGTGGCTCCTCTCTCCCCACTCCCTGCTCACCGGTTTTGGGCTCAGCCGTCTCCTCCAGGTCTGGGGGGGGTGGGCAGAGCTTGGACCTGTCCATGGTCCCCAGGAGCTTGGAGGTTCCCTGGAGAGGGCTGGTGAAGGCCTGGGTGCGCTGGGTGCGATCGATGGACGTGTAGCGCAGCAAGGACTCCCTCAGCAGGAACTCCTTGATCTTGTCCTCCACGGGACCTGGGTGGGAAGGAGCCACAGTGTCCAGCAGTGTCCCTGCAGCAGGACCCTGCCCAAACCCACCCCTGGCTGTCTGCAGAGCAGGGGATCCACTGGTTTCCCTCCCCCAGGGTCAGGGGGCCAGTGTTGGGTCATGGAATCACAAAATCACAGAGTCATTAATGTTGGAGCAGACCTCCAAAATCATCAAGTCTGACTTCATACTGAGTATTCCCTGCCTGTTAAAGCATACCACAAAGCGCCACATCCCCTTTATTTTTTGAACACTTTGAGGGTGGTGATTTTACCACTTCCCTGGGAAGTCTGTTCCAATTCTTGACCACTATTTCAGTGAAGAAATTTTTCCTAATATCCAACCTGAACCTCCCCTCATGTAATTCCCCTTGTGCTCTTGCTGGCTGCCTGGGAGGAGAGGCTGACCCCCATTGCACTCCAGCACCCAGAGCCACGATGAGGGTTTGGGGATCTACTGGGATGTTAAAAATCCAAATTAGCTCCCAAATTTGCTGGGAATTTGGCATTGCAAATTCACTTTATGGCACACGTGACTGATGGGACAGGGGAAAACAAAAGCTCAATTTAAACACAGTGCAAGCAGGTGGTGGGCAGGATTTCTCAGGGCACATGGCATGGGAAGATGGGCAGCCCTGACCTACCAAAAACTGGCACCAAGCTCTCCCCAAGAGGTTTCACAATCTTTGTAGTGTCACAGTCCATGTTCTTCAAGAGGGTCTCCATGCGAGATTGGATCTGTCCCAGGAGTACGCTGCTCTCCTTGCATTTATTCTCATACTTGTTGGCTTCCTCGGTGGTCTCTGCTATTTTCGCCTACCAGCAAAGGTTTTTGTGTCACAAAGGTGTCACACCAGCCCCTCGCTGATGCCACCACCCCAGTGCTGCCCAGTTTCAGTCTGGATACAGAATCCCAGGAGGGGTCAGGTTGGAAGGGACCACAAAGGGTGGTCTGGTCCAACCTCTACTCGAGCAGGGTGATCCCAGAGCACAGAGCACAGGATTGTGTCCAGACAGTTCTGGAATACCCCAGCTGCCCATGCTGGCCCGGGGCTGGCAGGAGCCCCACAGCCACCCTCTCACCATGCCCTGGGGGCTGACAAAACCTTTGCAGGGCCCTTTTCTGCCCACACCTCTCCAGCCAGAGCAGCATTTACAGGACCAGACTCTCTGGAACAAGTGCTGGGACAGACAGGGATATGCTGCCTTTCCAGAGGAATCCATGGTCACCATACCTCCAGCTCCTGCACGACGTGGGTGCAGGTCGTCTCCGCCTGCTCCCGCTCCGTTCTGATGGCCTTCATGTCATCCTGTGGGAACACCAGCTCGTGGAGGGGCTACCCATGGAACCCTACCCATGGGCAGCCCAGGGAGCGGGTGAAACGTAAACTTTGAGGAATTCAGAAATTTTAGAGGAGCTAAGACTTTAGTTAGGGATAAGCTTTATTGGAGTTAATTAAAATAAATAGGTAGGCCTTGATGAAGTCAAGAGTTAGTATTTAATAATTGATTGCTTGTCAGCACAATGTTTGGCTAGCTGGGTTTATAATGAAGAATATAGAAACTGACAAAAAGGTTTTAGTAACATAAGACAGTTGTGGCCTCCTCTGTTCTGAAACCAATTAAAGAGAGGGAAAGGGAGTTCTACCAAGGGTTCATTTGTCATATTTGCATTGAAAAGGTAGAAAGGTCAGAACGAGGAAGACTTCATTTACTTCCTCATTTTGGGACCCCTCTCCATGAAAGGGACCCCCAACCCATTTCAAGGAACAAACTACGCATGCTTAATAGCTTTTTAACTAATTAGCATACGAAGCCGGGAATGGGATGTACCAAAGTTATGAATATGTATTTGTATTTTGGGTATTCAACACTTGCATAGATAAAAAGGGTCTGTAATCACCTGTAAATTGCAGTTTGTATTTGGGAGCTGCCCAGCGTTGCAATAAACATACACCTTCTAACTTTAAAAACTGTTAGAGAGTCTTTGTCCATCACAGTTGGATATCAGTACTAGAGCAATATCCATATTTCTAATAAATCACAGGTTCTAGATCAGTATCCATATTTTTTTAATAAATCACGGGGACACCTCCAGGGAAATGGAGAGCCCTCCAAGCAGCCCCACAGAGTTCGGGGGAGCTCCTGGCTCCCCGGGACCCTGCAGTATTTTTGCTGGGTACACGGTGGCAGCATTGAGACACGTTTAGCTCCGAGAGCACAGCCGAGTTACGGGTCTGGCTGCTCCTCTGCATCCCCCCAATCCTACCTGCGTGGCTGGATGTGGGCAGTGATGCCCACTCGGGAGAGGACCAACCCACCCTGACCCAAAATCACTAGGTGGAAAGGGGAGACAGGAAGAGCCAGGAACAGACCTGGATGGCCTCGATCCTCTGCCTGAGACCCTCGTTCCTGACGTTCAGCCTAATGGCATAGCTGAAGAGGATGAAGAATCTCCTGTCCTTTTCAAGGAAGTCCTCCAAGAAATCATCAATGTCTCCGTCCGACAGCTCCAGCAGACGCTTGTAGGCCACCTCGTAGCTCTCCTTTTGGCTCCTTTTGGCCCTCTCAGCTGCCTCTAAGGCTGAGGAAGAGACAGAGAGCTGTGGTTGCCCTCTGCAGAGCCTTCCCCGTGGTGCTGTGGGGTTTGGTGCAGGGCTGGGGCAGGAGGGAGCAGTGCTGGAGGGGCAGAGGGTGCCTCTTCCACCAGGAAACCAAGCAGGGATGTCATGGGAATGGAGCAAACACCATGGATTCCCTCCCAGGAGGATAGAATTATTAGATTAGATTAAATTTTAGCAAGGTGAGGGTGGTGAGACCATGGCACAGGCTGCCCAGAGAAGCTGTGGCTGCTCCATCCCTGGAAGTGTCCAAGGCCAGGCTGGACAGGGCTTGGAGCAACCTGGGCTAGTGAAAGGTGTCCCTGCCCATGGAGGGGGTGGAACTGGATGAGTTTTAGGGCTCCTTTCCAACCCAACCTGTTCTGTGGTAAAAGGAGCCATGGCTGCACGCAGGAGCAGCTCCCTGTCCCAAGGGCACCCCAAGACACTCAGTCTCACTCAATTATCACTGTTCAGCCTTTCTGCTTGTAGGGTGAAGGTTGGGTGGGGGAGGCTGTGGGCAGGGCAGGCATCCTGCCTTTGGGGTGCAATTCTGTAAACCACCACGAGCAGCCCAGCCCCATCAGCTCTGCAGACTTCGGGTTCGTGATCCCAGTCACACAAATTCTCCTCTGATACCTTCTCTCTCTTTGGCCTGTTCCTTCAACACAGAGAGGTCTGCACATTTGCTGAGGAAGAAGTTCTTCAGCCTGGTCTCCTGGTGCAGGGCACACTTCCTCTCCAGCAGCCTGATGTTGTACTGGATGGTTTCTCTGTAGCGCACGTCCCGAATGTCCGAGATCCGCCCCAGATCCTCCATCCTGCACATGTAGAGCAGCATTCACACCTCGTGTGTGTACAGGTTCTGTGTTCCTGGCCACTCCCAGGAGTGCCAGACCTGGCAAAGCCCCTGTGGTGCTGTGCTTGCTCCCAGCTCTCATCTGGATGGAGTGGAGTTAGT
This sequence comes from Pyrgilauda ruficollis, assembly GCF_017590135.1. Lineage (NCBI taxonomy): Eukaryota > Metazoa > Chordata > Aves > Passeriformes > Passeridae > Pyrgilauda > Pyrgilauda ruficollis. The sequence goes on from NW_024531043.1 coordinate 10,437,224, forward strand.
CCAGAGGGAATTCACGGCCACTAACACAGCTTTTGGTGGGGTTTTGTACCAGGCATAGTACCCAGCTCAGGTGGGATTCAGAAAAAATAGACTCCTCCATGGGGCAGTCCCACGGTTCCAGTCCCATCCCATCCAAAGAAACATGTGGCACAGATGGAATTAAACACCCTGGAGGTACCAGTCTCCCCACACTGACCAGGCACCCAACCCTTAGCACCCAGACCTAGCTGGGAGTGGTGAATCCTCTCTCTGAAGCCTCACTTGGTCTCTCTGTTTGAACCCTCATCACTGGCATCACCCACCAGCCCCAAGCTCTGCCCAGAGGGCTGACAAGGCCACGTACCACTGCTCGTAATCTTCTGTGGCTTGCTCAATAGCAGCATCCAGCAATTTGTTCTGCTGAGCCAGACTTTTTTCCAGCTTCCAGTAGCAGTTGTCATAAATGGCTTTCTGGATCTGCAGGCTGGCAGTCTCCTCCCGGAGACTGTTGTTCCTGGTCATGATGCTGTTGTAACGGACAGTGGCCTGGGGAGAGCAAAGCAAAAGCTGTGGAACTGGTGGAACTGGTGGGGGACTGGGAGGATTCAGGTTGCTGCTTAAAGACCTTGACCAGGGCAGAGTCAAACACAGCCCAAGAGATTTGAATCTGGCCCTGCACTGTCCTTCTCCCCGAGAGATTAAAGGCAACAGAAGACCAGGCTGACCACAACAGAGACCTGGAGCTGGCTTTGTCCAAGGCAAGGTGGCTCCAGGCAGCCCAGTTTGATCACAAAGCAGGTGCAGACCTTCAGGCACAGCACAGGTGCTGCATTTGGGTCACCAAGCCTGAAGGAGCCTTTGAGATATTCTGGGAATGATCAGGCCAGGGGAACAAGCCAGGTGCTTCATGCAGCTTGTGTCAACCAAATACATTTGCACCACTGTGCTTTGTCCTGACCAGAAAGGACCCAGGCCCCTGTGTGACCCCACACATGTTCTCCAAAAGTCTCCAAAATGTTTCCTTACATGACTCAAACGCATCTCCAGTAACTCGATCTTCTTCTGCAGGTGTTTGCGGCTCTTTGCTTCCAACACTCTCCAGGCTGTGTCTCTTTGCTTCACTATCTTTTTTTCCAGCTCTACAACCTGTACACACACACACAGAGGGAAAAAAACCCAGGAAGTATAATCTCCACCCCAGCATTCTGGACTTTTTTCAGGACACAGAGCCAAAGAAAATCCCTTCTGTTGACCTGAACTACAGCAACCGTGTCATTAATGAGCTCTCTGTTATAGAAGCAGCTTTAATCCCAAAGCATCCCACCCTGCACACGCAGAAACATAAACTGTAACTGGAAATGTTGGGGGTTTTTTTTGTGTGTCTCGAAGGAAGTGCAGCTGTTTTTGCAGGGAGCTCCAGCAGGTGCTGAACACAGCACAGCAGCACTTTGTAGAGTGGAAGAGGCAATGAGGACGGGGCTTTGGCAGAGGTGTTGTGCTGGCCAGGCAGGGATCTGTGCAGTCCTCCCTGGAAATGAGTGGAGGAAAACTTCTGCCAGAAGTGGGGAGCTTCCAGAGGAAATAAATCCACGGAAGAGTGAAGCAGTTGGAGAACAGCAAAGCAGGAGGCAGGTGGGGGAGGGATGACTCAGGCAAGTCAGAGTTCTCATCCCTGACAAAGCCAACCCTGCTGGGAAAGCTCTGCAGCACCTCCAGCAATGGCAAACTATCCCAGCATGTTCCCTGGAGTCCAGCTTGGGCAGCTGGCTCTGAGAACAATGCTGAAGGGAACTGTCACTTCCACAGCCCACGTTTCCCTTGGCTTCCCACTCCACTCCTGCCCAAATCCAACCAGGATGTCCTCAGGAGAAGGGATGGGGCATCCCTCAGATGCTGCTGTTCCTGTATTTGCCACACCCCAGACAGCACTGTTCCAGTTTTACCTCTTTTTCAGGAGAATTTAAAAAGTGAAGGGAGAAGGAGAGGGATGTTTGTGGCCCCAGGCTGGTGTGTGCCATCACACAGGGCTGCAGGGACCAGTGGGACAAGGTTGAGAGTCCAACCTCACTTTTCCAGTCAGTGCTGCTGACTTGAATGGGAGCCTGGTTCTATTTGTCATTGTCATGTGTCACTTGCCAGGAGGAATATTCCAAGGCCTGAGTTAAATGTGTTTTACACTGAGGAGTTTCAGCCACAGGTCTCATCCTGTGACTCTGCCCTGCTGTGCTCAGGCAGGGAACAGTCCTGATGCTCTCACCTGCTTGGCCAGGTCAGCTAACTGGGCTTTTCTTTCTTTGATCAGGGCATCATTCTGCATTCTGGTCTGCAAAAGGCTTTGGATCTTCCTACGATTTCTGTTTTCCAGCAACACACTGCTCGGTGAATAGATCTGGCTCAGCGTTAATGTCACATGTCTGCGTTCTTGCTTCAGATCATTTATTGCTTTTCTGTAAAAATGGAACAACAAATGACATTTAGCACATCCCATCTGCCAGGCCAGGTCCTTACCCCTCCCCATCTCTGCTCTGTGGTCCCCATATCTCTTTATAAAAGAGAGGGAGCAACATTTTATAAGGGCAGATGAGATAGGACAAGAGGGAATAGATTTAAGCTAAAAGAAGAGAGATTGGGATCAGATGTTAGGAAGAAATTCTTTACTCAGAGAGTGCGGAGGCCCTGGCACAGAGTGCCCAGAGAAGTTGTGACTGCCCCATCCCTAGAAGTGTCCAAGGCCAGGCTGGACAGGGCTTGGAGCAACCTGGGATAGTGGAAAGTGTCCCTGCCTGTGGGATTCTATAAATCTGTGGTTTTGGCATGGAGGAACTTCCCAAGCAGAGCTGTACTCACTCCTGAGCCTGCATTTGCCGCCAGATATCGGCATCGAAGAATTTCCTCTTGTATGCTTCATGATGAAAATGGGTCTGCAGATGCCTGATCTCCACTTTAGCCCTTATTTCCTTGTCCTTTTCAGGGAGGTCCAGGTCTGCTGAGGCTTCTCTCCTCTGCCACAGACAAGAGAGGGTTTGGTCAGTCGAGCAAACACAGCCGGCAGGGGCAGCAGCTGAGCAGCACCAGCTCTTCCCTGGCACCTGGATCCATCACCACCCAAAACACACAGTGCTGGCTGAGCTGGAGCCAGCACCTCAATTCCAGGACAGGGAGAGCTTTCCACCAGTGAAGAGGACAGGTGATGGCAGGTTGTCACCTCTTTTATCACCCAGCACAACAGCGAGGACCACGTGAGTCAGAACCAGAGCCACTGTGCTGGGGGCATGGATGAGCCCAGCTGGCTGCCCAGGAGTGGAGCAGGAGTGCTCCTGTCCCCGACCATCAGAAGGTGACTTCTAGATGACAAACTGCCCAGCAGGCAAGCACTGAAGGCAGTTATACCCACCACTACCCGTGTCCTCAGCTGACTCCAATTCCCCAACACTGTCTCTCCCAACACCCAAATCTCATTCCAGGGCCTCACTCCTGGCACAGGAGAAGCAGCCCCACTGCTACCCAGCACCTTGCTGGCAGGAGCAAACCTGGCTCCCACTGCTGATGTGTATTTCCAAGGGTAAAATCCCCACAGCAAATCCTCCACAGTCCCTGTGAAGCTCAGCTTTAGTTTGTCCTTCTATTTTACCTTCATTTTCCCCGTCTAACTCTGCTGGTTGCTCTGTAGACGCCTTGGGAAGGGAACAAGTGAAACTCTGTAGGCACAGGATTGCTTTCCAAGGGAAGAAATGAAACAGGAGTAATGGGGTGGCTGTGTCCTCCTGCCCATCCCTCAGCACCCGCTCGCGTGTTTGGCACATGAGGAAACCATCACAGATGGCTGCAAGAGGAATAAAAGGAGAGCATTTCTGGTGATGTCATCGTGAAATTATCGAGTTTTATAAGTAGGGGAAGAACAGATGGTTTGAGCTATACCACCCCATTCAGTACCTGGGTTTCCATAGAAATTCCAGCGAGGCCAGTCCCCCCCACCCTGTGCCTGCAGAACACCTGGATTCAGCACCCCTGTCCCACTGATGCCAGGAGGGCACTAGAGTGGACCCCGCAGCCCTTACCCCCAGAACTGGTCCCCAGCAACCACACTGCAGTCCCCTGGGTGTCCCTGTGTCCCCTGACACTGCTCAGCCCCACACAGGGCACTGTAGCTCCTCTCCAGCCAGGAGACAGAACCACGGTGGCAATCAGGTTTTCCTAAAGATCCACTCCTATTTCCAGCAAGAAGCTCAGGAGAGGGAAGAACCTAGAAGAGAACTGGTCCCAGTCCCATCCTGCACTGCCCCAGGTTCCGTGGTTGCCATGGCAGCATCACCACAACGGAGTGAGGATGGTGTCCCACGATGGACCAAGCAAGGAGTTGTTGGGACTCCACATTACATGGACCTAAGGGGTTTCTGTGCCCCAAAACCAGCCCTGAAGCACATGCTCCAACATCTCCCTGGCTGTGTGTCCACAGCAAGGAGAAACCCTCATTTGGAATTGAGCCATAACCTGGCATTCGAAGCCTTTTGCTCCAACAGGAGCAGCCAGGGGTTCACCATCCCCAGCAGTGCTTCAGAATTAGGGCTGCTCCTCCCTCCCCTTTTGATCCCAGCTTCACATCCAGAATTTTTGCCTTCCAACCTGGTTTTTATCTGTTTTATTCATAAAGAGACCACCACCACCTCACTGCCACCGCTGTTGGCATTCAGAGCAGCAACAGGCGCTGCCAAACTGGGGAAAGACCCTGGGGACAGGGACCTGTTCGGTGGCTAATTAGGGGACAGATTGAGGCTTCATGCCCACTTCTCTCCTCCCCATGCAGGGAAGCACACAGGAGCTGTGGTCTGGGTCATGAGAGCCATGATAATCCTTTCCCTGTAAGCCGGAGCGCGTGGCCAGCTCCTTCCCAGGGACGGCACAAACGCTGAGATCCCTGGAGGGCAGGAGCACAGGGGCTGTGTTTTGTTGCCCTGGAGAATGCTTGCTCAGCTGTGGGCTGAAGGGGAGCAGAGCAGAGCTGAAGGTGAGCAAAGGGCAGCCTGTCCCAGTTTGCAGGGCTGCAGCGAGTTCAAAGCCACGAGCAAAATCCCCCGAGCAGAGCATCAGCACCTCCCCGTTATCCCAGAGACTTTGATGAGCTAACAGCCCAGCCACCGAGTTCCAGGCTAATTCCCAGCCAGACAAGCTCTGAGGAGGCATTTAATTGGAAATCATATTCATGGCAGAAAGCAGAACGTGGTGTTTGATAAGAGAAATCACAACTGAGGGCAGAGCCCTGCTGGGAAGGCACCGGAGCCTGAGGATCCCACCAGGGCTGGGGGAAGCTCCCAGAGCTTTTCATGCTGTTCCTGCATGAGCAACAGCTCTGTGGGATAATAACAACAACCTCTCCAGGGTGAGCTTGTCACTCAGTCCCAGTGGCCCTGGCTGTTTTATAGGGCACATCCCTTCTTTTCACCCTCAGCAGAAACAGGGCCAAACCCCCAGTTCCCAATAAAAGTGGAGGTGCAGGGGTGAACATTATTTTTCCAGAAACAAGTCCACTGAAAATGTTGTTTTTCCTTGGCTTGGACTAGTCCAGCCTCAAAATACAGCCCATATTGTCTGTCCTTTTTGTGTTCTTCTCCATGGACCAATTCTCAATTGTTTAGCAATGAACAAATCAGTAAATTAAACTATTCAGGAGAGCTCTGATTTGGTAGAGTCTGTGTCTGTCTCCCTCATTGCAGAAACACTGATTTGACTAAAGAGGACTTTTTTCACCCAAACAATGCCTGACTGTCACACTTGTTTTCAGTGAGGATGATTTCATTGTCTGGACCTTTCAGCAGAAGAGTATCTGGAGCAGGATGAGATTGTCCCTAACATTTGAATCCAAAAAATCTCCAGCTTCTGGGAGAAACAGAAGAAAAGTGACTTTCTATGCAATTTTCAACTTAACCAATCTTGCCTGATTTAACAAGTACATTTAGCACTGACTGACATGCAGAAATTATTCCTTCAGCAGCAGATCTGGGGGCTAATTAAAACTCATTGTACTATATTAAGGGATGAATTCTGATCTGTGCAAGCAGTGTAAACTTTCCCTGATTCCAGCAATGGTTTTCCTGTTTCACTGGCTCCAGTTCACAGGGGCTGCAGGGGATGGTCAGAGCTGGGCTGGCTCTGAGCTGAGCTCCCACCTGGGAGCATCCCATCGACGTCAAACAAAATCTCTGGGGTAAGCTGGAGAATTGGGCCCATATTTTCATGCAAATGCAATACATTCATGTTACTTAATGCCTATTTATAATAAATCCAGAACTTAAATCTACTTAACCCGTCTTTAGTGTTTGACACATGAAATCGGTGAGTCAGAGGGCTATATATGGAACTGTCAAAATTTTCTTTTTTCCCCTCCTCTAAAAGCCTGGATTAAATCATAATCAAATTCCCATCAGCTCCAGCAGCAGTGCTGGGATAAGCAGGAAGATGCTGACAACTGCTAAGGCAGCTGGTGGCGGGGAAAGATCTTCTCAGGCAACAAACTGATGGCTAAAACCTCAGAGAAAAGGTTCTGAATTCAGACACATGCTACCTCCATTTGCTGAAATGACAGAACCAGAATGGCTTTGGTTGGAGGGAATCTTAAATCTCATCCAGTTCCACCTCCTGCCATGGGCAGGGACACCTTCCACTGTCCCAGGCTGCTCCAAGCCTCATCCAACCCAGCTTTGAACACTTCCAGGGATGGGGCAGCCACAGCTTCTCTGGGCACCCTGTGGCAATGCCTCAACACCCTCTGAGCAAAGAATTTCTTCCTAACATCCAGACTAATCTCTCCTCTTTTAGTTTAAAATAATTTCCCTTGTCCTATCACCATCTTGCCCATGTAAATGTCCTGTAGTCCTGGAGGTATCCCTTTGCCTCCTGGTGTCACCTTACCAAGCCCTGGCTTGTGAATGGTGTCCCATAAGCACATTTTCTAGCCAGGTTTTTGTTTCTTTCCTCTGATGGATGTTATCTTCACATGTGCATGAATCAGCTTTCAACAGGCAAGACCAGTTTTGGCCCCAAACCATCACAAACACACTGAGAGTTGTAGACCTGCAGCATTTTGCAACTGGCTTGAGTTTTGCCCCGTGTTTCTTTGAGAAAAGTCTTAATTTCAGATATGCACCATCTACTCCTCAGATGCTGAGCTGTTCTCTCCCTGCACAATATCACTTCTTCCTCCCTGTCCCTCCTGGGTGGGGTAGAGACATCTCCGTACAGGGAAATGACCTAAAAGTTTTCAGGGTAATTGGTAGAAGTAAGGGGGGAGGAGGCTGTTGGCTGCCTCCTCGATTACAGCTGTAATTTCTCCACACTCCAAGAGGAAATTGTCATCGTAATTTCCTGCAGATGGTTTTCTCCTGAATTGCTGACACCAAGTGAAATGCGATTTCCAGCAGTGAGCTGTCTCCTCCCTGGCTTTGCTGGGTATTATTTCAAGCCTTGCTTTAGGAGCAAGCTCCCCAAGCTTTGACTTTAGGAAAGTAAAACTCTCCCACAGCAGGCTCCACTACTCCAGCAGAGCCAAATAACGCGTATTTTATCTGTCTGTGCTAACTCCCAGGCACCTTTGGCTGCAGCAGGTACACTGAATTACTGCTCAAAGGCTGCTTACACAGGGGTGGAATGCAGCAGGAAAATTGAGGAGGATGTGCTAAAAGCACAGAAAGAAGAGACCTCCAAAAATTTCACTGGCCTGAGGTCAAACCTGGCATGTAACAAGCACACAGGCGCTGCAGGATGATTTCAGCTGAAGCACGGAACAGAGAACTCAAGGACAGAGCCATCCCAGGTGCCACTGTCACACGAGGCTGTGTCTGACCTGGAGCAGGGTTCTCTGTGCCACCGTGGGGTGCTGAGCGCTGGCACAGGCTGCCCAGAAAAGCTGTGGCTGCCCCATCCCTGGAAGTGTCCCAGGCTGGACAGAGCTTGGAGCAACCTGGGACACTGGGAGCTGTCCCTGCCCATGGCAGGGGGTGGAACAGGATGAGCTTTAAGGTCCCTTCCAACCCAAATAATTCTGGGATTCTATGATCCTATGACTTTTTTTTGCTGAATTAGGTAAAACTGCACAAATTTGCTCTCAGTGGTGCTGCTGATCCCTCAGCAGCTTTGGAGACATCACACCCAAGCAGGAGGCAGGGGTTTGCTCCAGGCTGGGACATGCAATGCACCAGCTCTCAAAGCCTGGCACAGCATTTGGCCGCAGCTGAACCCAGCTAATAAATTCCCACCGTGACCTCCCACACCCCATTCTTCCCCAGGGAAGTCTGTTGGCAAATCCAGACGTTGTGCTGGAAACCCTCCATGCCAGACTGGGCTGGGAGCACTGGGAGGGTGGTCTGTGGCAGAGGAAGCAGCACAACACAGAGAGATTTGGGGAGGAAATTCCCTTTCCCATGGATTCCAGCAGCTCCATGTCAGCTCTGGGCAGAGCTGGGCAGCACAGGAGAGCACAGCAGGTACAGCCTGGGTTAGAAGAGCTATTTCCAATTAATCATTCCTGATTACAGTCCTGTGCAAGGCTCCTGGTCAGGAGTAAGAATACCTTATTAGTTGAACACGATCTGCAAGTGGCTTAAGGCAGCTGAGGATTTGCCTATGTAAGATCACTCAGGGAAACTGTTCTGAATTAACAGTTAAAAGCAATTAATTAAATTGCTGTATGGGTGTTCTGCACCATCTGCATCCCATTCTTTTCTTTTCCAAATCAAATGAAGGCCACTTGATCCCTGGGTTAAGCACAGGAGGAAAGTATCCTGGGGAGCCCAGAAGCCCCATGCAAAGAAGCACAACTGAAATAAATCTTCCTGGATGAATTGCACCCCAAGCCCAGCCTGCTGTGGGGATATTGATATGGACAGCTCCAGAGCATCCTGTCTCCTCAGTTTTGGCTTTATGGGAGAAGTTTGGGCCCTCTTGTTCCCTTCCAACAGCAATCACAGTGCTGGGAAGAAGCTGAGTGCACTAACTGCTCTGCTGCAGCTCAGTGACGTTAATGCCTGATTAAGCAGGTGACGACATCAGGCACTAAATGCTGGGCCAAGCACAGGCAGAGCACACAGAGTGGATCAGAGCTGCCCTGCCCAGGATTAGCCCGGAGCTGGAGCAGAAAGCCAGGTCCAGCCAGCAGGTCCATGGGATGAGGCAGAGCACAAAGCTCCCTGGAGAGGAATCAGCCCAGCAAAAGCACTCGGAGGCTTTTTGTTTGATTTAGGACATGTCTCCTTGTAATTAGCCCGGCTTGGCCCCGCTGTTTTCTGCAGCAGGATTTCAGACCTGCTCACGCCAGGAATAGCCGCTTTCCCAGGCTGCTGCCGGCACCACAGCCCTGCTCTGGAGCAGGAACAGATTGTTCTGAACAGTCTGGTCCATTTGCCATTCCTCCAAGCTGGCTGGGTTTGCTGTTTATTGCCACTCACTCAGCAACTGATCTTTTGCAAGATCCCAGCTATCAGTGCCTCCCCTCCCGTCTGCCGCTGCTCACGGCTCTTGAGGTTAGTTCAAGGCTTTACAAGAGACATCAGCTGATTTTTGTAATAGTTGTTACTCAAGAGTTCATTTAAATTAAAGCTTCAGCAAAGAAAATCCCAAGGGCTTGGGCTGCATGCTTCTCTTAGTGTAAATTTGAAGCAGCTTCCAAGGAAATGCAGAGGTGACATGAAGCAAAGCTGGGTTATAATGAATCCTCCTGGGTGTTTCCCCACATTTCTGGGACTAGTTCAAAAGGGAGCTGCACAGCTTGGAAATGGATTGGAAAAGGGAGCCTGTTTCTAACCCTGCTGCTGAAGGAGATTTAGATGTGCAGGGATGTCATTCCCAGCATCCAGGATCATCCTGTCCCACCAGCCACCAGTGGCCCCTGCTTCTCCCCCTTGTACCTTCCCAGGCAGGTGGGGGCAGGCTGGGAAAGGCCAGGAGTGCTGGGCTGGCCAGGGCAGGGGGATTCAGGGATGCAGTCATCGCCTGCTCAGAGGGAGGAGAGGAGCAGGAGGCGGCAGAGCTGCGCCAGTTGCTTGGCAACTCCCTTGCAAATCTCCATCCTGTCAGAAAACATTTTTTTTTCCCAGCGATTTGGATGGGTTTTCACAGGCACAGGATCAGGTTTGGATGATCAGGTGGTTTTAAGAAACCACACATTGTACCTGGAGGGGCCAGGCACTGACTTTGACCAGAAGCTGGGCTAGGCTGATCCCAGCGCAGTCTTTGTGTCTCTCCATCATTGCAGGAGCAAGGCTGTGGTGGCATCATCCCCCAGCCAGCTCTCCCCTGACATCCCATGCCTCAGCTGTCCTTCAGTCCATACCTGGCTTCCTTGAGCCCCCAAACTCAGTGGTCAAACCTGACCCAGAAATCCATCTACCCCTTCTGGGTAGTTACTGTGTTGTACACTTTGTGTGCAGAGAGGAAAGAGAAGGAAGCTGGGCCAGGTTGTTCCCAACTTTTGATGGAGAGCAAGCAAAGCAGAACACTGAGGACCATGCTGGGTTTGGTAGTGGAATTTTTAAAAAAAGGAAAAAAAATGCAAACCGGCCCCAAATCACTGCCAAGAAAGCTGGATCCTGGCACAGACACCATCTCTGTGCATCCCTACTTTGCTCTAGTCCCACTTGCATTTCCCATGGGACATGCTCCTGGCTTTGTCACCTTTGAGCTGAAGAGCCAGTGAGGTAGCAGCATGTCCTGCAGGATCCCAGTGTCACCATCAACATCACCATCAACTAAGAGAGGAAGCATGAGCCACCCAAAACCCCCATTAAACCCCTCTGCACTCCAGCATGAGCCCATTTGAGTAGGAGCTGATTCTTCTGCTCAGAGCTGATGAAGGGGGAATTTCCTCAAGGGAAATGAAATGGTCTCAGCCTGAAAAGGCTTTTCTCTTCTGGATTTTTTGGTTGGGAACAGCGGCTGGAATTTTCCTCTCGGCTATGCTGACACAACCCCTTCTCCTCCAGTGTGGGAGGGGAATTTGGCCTGCTGATATTCTGTGCCAAGTTTAGCTCGGGATAATGACATACTATTCGGGTTTCTATAGATTCTCAGGTCACTTTGAAAACATGAATTAATCCTGACAACGCAGCTGCGAGGAAATGGAGGTTTCATTGTCCCTGATTTAAAGAGAGGGAAACTGAGACCTGGGGAGATCATGATTTTTGTGAGGTTGCAGAGAAAACAAACGACAGAGGCTGGGAGCAAACCCAGGGTCCCGAAAGCCTTTCCGCTCCTCGCCGCGCTGCAGAGCCTCCTTCCCACACAAACCCGTTCTGGAGCATCGTTTTACACCAGCCCAAAATGTAACTCCCTTTTTATATTTAGCTCCCAGGTTCTGTAAAGGGACGTTATGTAACAGACCTCAAGTGTGGCATTTTATAATTTACCAGCTCAACTTGTGTTGCTTCTAGAAAGCTGCCTGTGCACCGCGTTCCCCGGCTGAGCGCAGAGCCCTCGCCCGTCTCCTCCTGAGCTGGCAAAATATCCCACTGGGCACCCATCTGTGGTTTTAAAGCACTGTGGTGTGCTGCCCCCATGGCCCCAGCCAGCCATGCTGTCTCCCAAGCAATTAGTGCTTGCCAGCTTCATTTTTTATTGTCAAATCCTCTGCCCTTGCAAAAAAAAAAAGAGAGGAGGCAGCTGGATGTGCTGTTCTTGGAGGGCAGACACAGCCCTTCCTGGTGGAAAATCCTCTTTTGGGTTGCAGGATAGTTCAACAGGCTCTGAAATCCCAGTGGAAGGTGGGAGGGCACACAGGAACCTCTGCCCAGCTGGTCCCATCCATCCATCCATCCATCCATCCATCCATCCATCCATTCATCCATCCATCCCTCCAGTGAACATGTGTTTCCTCAAATTTGGGAGTGAGTGAGGGTGAGGCAGCCAGCACCACGTAGTGAAGCTCTGCTGCCTCACAGTCCCTGTATCCCTGATGCTCTGGCAGCAAGAATCCTCCCTGGGCACAGCTGGTCCTGCCAGGGGACAGGAATCCACCAGGGCACAGAGCAGAGCAGGCAAACACCACACCACACCTGCAGTGGCAGCCCACAGACCCCTGCCCCATCCTTCTCAGTGCTCTGAACATCTATTGGCTGTTTGGAAACCTGGGCTGTAAGGTGGGAAACACCAGGGAAGCATTTTCTAGGATGCATGCAGCCAGGGAGGCTGCAGAGATGCGCTGCAGGTGAAGCACCGTTGCAGGGCTGACACCTCCAAGGTGAGCTCTGCTGGCAGGACAAACACGACTGACAGCGTTCCTGGCTTCAGTCCCTGCCTGCAGGCAGAGGCGAGGAGACACGTTAAGGAATAATTGCTGAAGTGGCAAAACCCCCTGGCTCACCCCATCTCACCCCTCGGCCTCTCTGCTGCTCCTGGGGCCTGGGAGAAGCCAGCAGCAGCCCTGGGTGGGCGGATGGACGGACAGACAGCCCTGCTGGGATCACCTCCGGGCCAGGACAACAAAGTGATCCCTCACTTCTTTCAGCTAAGCTGAGCAATAAAGTGGAATGGCCTTAAATCCTCTGTGTGCCTTTTCCAAGTCATTATTTCTATAAGGATGTATAAAAACTGGAGCTCCCTGGAAGTTTTGCCATGAGCTTGGGTGCTGGTGCTGATGAGCAGCAAGAGCTCATCCAGCTGCTCACTTCCCTCTCCCTCCAAAAGCTGAGCACTTGACTCCCAGATTATTTTAACCCTCAACATCTGCAATAAACAGCAGAAAGGACTTGGCATGTGGCTCAAAGAGGGATGAGGAAATGACCAGAGACTTCAAGCCCTGAGCTGAAAGAAGAGTTTTACTAAAAATACACGCCCAGCCTGTTTCAGCACATGAGGCTGTCCCTGCCCTGGAGTTTCAGTCACATCTCTGAACATCATCATCAAACAAGTGAAACAGAAGAGCATTAATTAATCAAGAAGTTGATGGCACAGCATTTAAAGGCTGTGCAAGAACCAGGAGCAGCGAGCAGAGGATTTAAAACGTGTCTTTGTGCTCCTGCTGCAGCCCAGTGGAGCCAGGGACAATCCTCAGCCTGGCAGGCACTTCCAGAGCAGGATCACAGCACAGGGATGTGTGTTCACCCTCCTTGGGCAGACATGACAATTTCCATATTAATCAGAGCACAATAAAAACCACCAAACAGGAACGAGCTCCCAGAGTGGCCGAGCTCCCACCACACAAGTATCGAGTGTGGAGTGCGTTCTCCTTATTCCCGGCCGCTTGCATCCCTGGGATTTCCAATCTCTCCTTGAAGCCCTGGTTTTGAAGCCCCGGGGAATTCAGCAGCAGTACCGCAGTTTCACCAAGTGACTCACGCCTCTTCACCTTTAGATTTTATTTCCTCCCAGCTCCCTGCTTTCTCATGCAAATGTTACTCTGCCAAGGTGCTGCGGCTCCCGGAGCACTTCTGGCATCGCCTGCTGCTGCTGGAAGGAGTGAGTCTGGATGAGACTGGGCAGGTCCCTGCACTAGCTGGGGCTGGGAAGAGAGGCACTGCAATATGCACACTTGATAGGAAATAAATGCGTAATGAAAATAAGTGTACTTGTGAAAAAAAAATTAAATTAATTAAAATATGTCTGTGGTCAAGCAGAAAAGAGCTGCTGCCCTGTACCACCTCCTCCTTCACAGCCGGCATTAGGGGCCAGAGCACCCAGTCACAGCACAAGGGACACTGGGCAGTGTGGGAGGAGGACACCCAGGTCTGGAAAAGGTCATTTGAACAAAAAAAATTTAAAAGGGTGCAGGAAGAAGGGCAGAGGCCATGGTGGCTGTTTGCCTTGTTTTAACCTGTTGCCCACGCTGTTGTGGAAAGAGAGAGAGAGAGCAGTGAGGATCAAGCAGAGCAGCTGTGGCTGACCCATCCCAGGGAGTGTCCAAGACCAGGCTGGACAGGGCTTGGAGCAACCTGGGGTAGTGGAAAGTGTCCCTGACCATGGCAGGGGCTGGAATGAGATGAGCTTTAAGTTCCCTTCCAACTCAAACCATTCTGGGATTCTGTGGCTGGCAGAAGGATCACGAGCTGTGCCAGGACCACCCTGTGGTACCTCTGCAGAGGTCACGGCTGAAGGCATCTCATCATCAGGGCAGGTTCCACAGCACCCAGGACTTGCCTCTCCCAGGGTCCTCAAGCCACCCCAGACCCCAACAATGAGCAGGTTTTGGGGGTCAACTCACAGCTTTTGCCCATCCCAACATTTCCTCAGCAGTTGCCCCCATACCGCTGGCCCTGGCACATGTCATGGATTTCCTTCCTTGGCTGGGAAAGGGCAGTGACCTTGCCACAGCTTCTGCCTCCTGTGTGCCAAATCAAAGCTATAAAAAGGGAGAAAAGTTCAGCTGAAAAATACAGCTCACCTTTTTATAGAAGAATATGGGATCTGATACATTGCAGTTGAAACCCTTCCAAAAAGCCAGGTGGGACTTTTTCTCTTTCTCTATATATATATCTAAACAAAACCATTTCTTTCTGTTTAAAAAAAAAAAAAAAAAAAGGAACTCTGGCAACTATCCCACACTGAGAAAGACATTTAATTGAAGCCACACAAAAGGCAGTCAGTCTCACCAGCAACTGCACTTCTATCGCCTCCAGACAGCCTGACGCAGATTCTGAGCTGAGGATGAATGTCAGCTGTCAGGTCCCCAAGGCTCTGCTGTGACCTACATGCTACTGAGAAAAAAAACACCCAACACTTGTTTGAGGTTGTGTTGGGAGAAGTGACAAAGGGAGCATGGCTTGGCAGAGGGGATGTCACCCAGTGGGGGCTGGGGTGAGGCAAAGCCCCTGTCCCGAGGAGCTCGTGGTGTGAATCCATTGGTGCAGGGAATCATCCAGGAGCAGCTTTCACCGGTCCCCTCCTCATCCCCTGTTAAAAAAGTTAAATTCACAGCAGGAACTCTGCAGGGAAGACAAAAGGTGGTGGAAAAGGACTGGAAGATGAGCCTGAGGGTTGGAGACCAACAAGGTTTTGGCCGTCAGTGAAGGCTGCAGAGAAAGAAGTGTGCAGGTGAAAGGAGATTCTCTGACCTCCAGCACGTTTCTCCATCCCTTGAGATGTTCCTTCACCTCCAGAGACTCCTTCACCTCCAGGCTCAACTACCTGGGAAGAAATGGTTTTGTTGTGAAGAGTGCTCTGTGACAGTAATCATCAGACAACTTTGGGCAGGCACAAAATTTCATAAACTACTTCTAAAATTCTGCCTTATGGTCTCAAAATCCACTTTTCCTCTTCAAGCACAACAGGAAGAGACCTGTCCCTGCATCACCTTGCATGTGTAGGATCAATGAGAGTGTTGGGATTGTTGGCCTGATCCTTGTAAGCAATGCAGAGGATCACACAGGGTGTCTCTTCCCTGCTTGGATGGGAATTCAGAAATGGGATGTCATGGCACATTTGAAGCCTAAATGCATCCTGGAATCATCAGAGCTGTTCTGGCTGTGGGGTGAACACTTCCTCTAATCTCAATTTTGCTTTCTAAATGGAAGGAATGGACTGCTGGTGTCCACAGCCATTCACTCTGAGACAGAAGTTTAACCTCAGCCATCCATGTCTGTCTGGCTGACCCGGAGCCCATGAAATGCTGAGATCTCACCCAGCCCCAGTCCTGCCCTGAGCTGAATCTCACCCACAAATACACAGGGGATTCTTCCTGCAAACACAGAATCTGCTTCTAAACTGCAAAAAATCACGTGAAGCAAAACATGGAGATAAAGAACAGGAAAATGGAGTTCCAGCAGAGCAGAGATTGGAACAAAAGGGGCAAATTTCCAAGGCTCTCTTTTCCCCCAGATTAACGTTCCCGACTCTCCTGCCTCACCTGCCTCACAGCTATGTGTGCAGGAAGCATTGACGTAAAAAAAAAACTGATTTATTGCCTAAACCCCACCATTGTGCACTCTGTCATTTGCAGCACTTGGATTTATCACCACATCCAGACCAAAACACTCGTGATTCATCAGCAGAGGCACCGGGCTGGAGAGCGGCGTGGGAGAGAGCCTGGCTTCATCGCTTTGGATCTGCCTCTGCTGCAGCCCTGAGATGGGATTGCAGCTCCCAGGGTTGTGTTTGCTGTGCAGCAGCACCCAAAGAACCCAGGGCACCATGAAGAGCCTTGCCCACCTTTCACCTGGGTCCAGCCCAAGTTTTCCTTCTCTGCTGCTGGGCTAAGCCCCAGTGCCCAGTGTTCCAGATGTTTGCTTGGATGAAGCTGCCCATGGAGGAAAGACTCTCACCTCTTTTTCCCAGGAGAAAGAGGAGAAAGAGGAGAAAAAGGAGAAAGAGGAGAAAAAGGAGAAAGAGGGTTTCCTCAAGTTGCTTAAGGCATCCTCTGGATGCGGGTGGAGGTTTTTGAGCCAAGAACACAGCTCAGCTCAACTTGGGCTGGGGATTTCAGTGAGTATAATCCGTTTTATACACACTCCCACAATTGGCTAATTACTGCTAATTACACAGGCTTGAGCTCTGGTCACGCTCTCCTGGAGACATGGGAGAAGCTGCTCCTATGTGCCCAGGAGAGGTGGCATGGGACCACATCTGCTGCCACAAGACAGCTGTGACCAAGGCAGCACTCAAGGAATGGCCTGGACACCAGGCAATGCTGGTGGCAGAGGATGGATTCCAAGGGATGCCAGGGCAGAGATGCTCCAGCAGCTCACAGTGGTGTGCCCAAAATGCAGGGACAAACCAGAAGGGAATCCAGGGATCAAAGGTGATTCCAGCCACAGATCCCTCCGAATCCTTTCACACCAATTTTGGCGCAGTGTTACGTAAGAGCAGCCCAGCTCCTGAAAATCTGCCAGGCTGGTGAGCGGAGAGCAGCAAGGAGGAGGGGAGAATAGAAACAAATAAATAAGAATACGTGGCAGCTACCTCCACAATGGACCACGTTTCCAAATGCTGCATATGAGCAGAAATCCCAGGTGTCCAAGAGCTGCCAGTGGGATTGTCTGGAGTTTCAGGAGTGTAAGGGAAAACAAAATCTGGATCAGCAAAGCAACTGCCCTCTAGACCCTTGTTACCTGTCCCTGGGAAGGCTTTGGTGCAGCAGCCTTCAGGCACCTGCAGGTTGGATTTGCCACATATTTCACCTGCATTTCCATGGCAAAAGACGTGAATGAATGAATTAGAGATCTCTGGGGTGCATGGAAATTCTCTTTCTTCCTCCTGCATCTCGAGTTCAGTGGTGTGTCTCCCACTGGCAGAGGCACAGCAGCTGTTTGACCAACAGCAAATCACCAGACCTTCATCCTATTTCCACTTTCCCGCTCCCTTGACAGCCCTCCTGATGCTGCTTTTTCATGGGTTTTAATTAGAGAAGCAGCTCAGCCATGAAGCTGGGCTGAGATCAGAGGCTGTGTCCCAGGCTGCAAACGTGCATCTCTGGCCAGTGCCAGAGGAACATCCACGATGCGCTGCCTTCCAGCCACGTGAGGCTGCAGCTGCACAGAAATGTCCCACTTTGAGCAGCAAAGTTGGAGTTTGAGTGGCTTCACCTTGTTTTGCAAGGTCTGCTCACATCCCTCTGTGCCACCACACCCAGGTGAGCCGTGCTGAGAGCTGCTGACGCTGCGAAGTTGTGCTCACCCCACCACAAACCAGCTGGAAAAGGGGCAAAAATCCCTTTTCTGAGTGTTCAGCACTGGCTGGTGACTGCGTTTTGTCCTTTCCCCTCGGAGAACAGCTCAGCTGAGCCCTGTGGAAGCCCACAAGAGCTTTCCAGCTGGTTATGCAACCGCCTTTGGCGGAGCAAAGGGATTCCTGAGGAAGAGGGGAAGACGGGGCTCCACTCGGTGCCAGAGCAGAGTCAACTGATCTGCCACTCCACTTAAAGTAGGACAAAGCCTCCTCTGGAGCTCTTTCTCCTCTTTCTCCAGGCAGCAGAGCATGGCAATGGCCACGCTTGCCCAGGGATGCTCAGCCACAGACAGGACATATCAAAGTGGTTCTTGTGCCTCATCTCGGAGCTTTAAAAGTCAGATTCATCTGAGAAATTCATCAAGAGTGTGGAATATGCTGGGGTTTCCTAATCCAAAGAGCTGGAGCAGGAGAAATCCTATTGTGGTCGCTGCTATATTAGGAAAAAAGGGACTTATGAAATTCTTACATGAGAAGGATTTTATTGGTAATATTTTTGTGAGTATGAACATTCCAAAACTCACCAATAGAATATTTTTCCATTTGAAAATTTCACCAGAAACCCATGAAGTACATCAAATTTTAACAAATAATTTTTTTAAAACTTTCTAGGAGGGGAGGAATGTCAAGTCATATTTCTGCCATGTCAGAATTACCTGTCTCAGAATTTTCTGACCTGAATTTTTTTACCTTTGGTACCAAAAATGTGATTTTTAACAAGTTTGAGATGGACTTGCCATTGGTGTTGACAGCTGTTGGGGGGAGGTTTTGGATGGAGACTGGTTGTTAAGACTGGGAAACCATCTCCTTAGTGGGAATCAAGACCTGGCTCTGGTGTGCAGGGTACACCCATGAAAAGAGTGTAAGGAAATCTCCAGCAGGAATCCTGCTGCTGGCTGGCTGGGAATGAGGTCTCATTCAGTTTCTGCACAAGGTCTGAGTCCTTGGAGAGCCCCAAGGCAAAGCTGGAAGCTCAGGAGCAGCTGCCAGCCCCGAGCTCCTCGCCAGGTTCCGCACAGGAACGCGCAGGATCCACAAGTTTTGTTGCTGGAGGGAGATCTGTGTGTTTTGTAAATAAAACATGACACTAAGAAAACTCCTGCCTGTGCGTCAGCAGCTCCCTTTGGAACGGGACACAGACCCTTCCATCTCCAGATCAGCCTCACAGCTTGTTCCAGCTGCTTCTCTTTTGTCTGACAAATCAGCACCACCCACCCCCAAAACCCTGCTGAAATTTGGGGGTTAGCAAAATATTTTAGGCATGAAAAGCAAGAGGTGTGCATGAGGCTTTATGTCAATTGTAACACCAGGCAAGCTGGGTGCAAACAGTAGGAGTTATGAAAACATTGGAATCCTGGCTGTGGAGCGAGTCAGGAAAAATAACACCTGACCCACAAGTCACCCATTCTTGTCTTGGCAGTGTTTGGAGAGCCCGTGTAGATCTTTGTTTGAAATGTACACAAACACTGAATTGTACACTGTACACTGAATTTCATGGGCTTAGCAAATATGCATCTAAAAGTGTGGGTGCCTCACATTTCTCAGGATCCACCTACAAACAGGGATAAATCAGGGAATGTTTAATTGTTTTTTGCACATATATACACACATATGTTTGTGTACATGGTGTAAATATGTATTATATTGTACTCACAGTATATACACGTGTCTGCATATATATATTTTTATATATGTACAGAAAAATACTGAAATCTTATTTTCCTTCTATATGTAGGTGGGTATTATATGTACAATTGATATACTCTTAAACTTAACCAGATTATGAGCAACAATACAATAATAAAGCAACATTTGCAAGGGAGAGTGAGGACAAATCAGTGGGGAAAGGTTTTACACAGAGGCTTCCAAGAAATGAGACCAAAGTGGCAATTTGTGGAATTTCAAGGGGGGAAAGCAGGAAAAGACCCAGAGGTCTCAAAGCTGTGAGCTGTGAGTAATTTGTGCTGAACAAACAGTTCATCACCATGTATTTAGCTAGTAGGAAAGTAGGAAAAGAATTGTAGATAAATTGAAAGAAGGGGTGGAGTTGTTGGTATATGAAGAGTGAGCTTCAAAATTATGGAATGTTTCAAGCCCATGTGCAGAATTTAAGGACAAAGGGATTTCCCTGACTGTTCCCTCTCTGGAAATAAATCTGTTCCTCCTCTAGAAATAAATCATTGTTGTGAGCAACACCGGAGAACAAAACAGTTTCACGATATTTATAATGCCTTGGTTGGGTCCCTTTTCTAATCAGGGTGTGGGGCGAGGGTGGTTATTTCCTGCAGAGAAAAGCTACCTTATTAAAAAGATAATTTTGTGGTGGCATTTTAATATAACTCTGGCTCTCCACGGAGTTTACTGATAAGGAAGGGTCCTTTTTTCTTAATGAGAATGAGAATGAGAAAGACCCCGTGCAAAAATCCAGCCCCTCCGAACAGGACACCAAGCGTTGGCAGCTGCTGGTGAGATTTGGAGTTGGAGCAAGGTGAGTTGGTTATAAAGGTGATGACGAGGCCTTTACAGATTCACCTTTATCTGTCATTTCTCTTCTTACCTCCCGGCTACACCTCTTTTTACAAGAATTATCAGTGCTCTGGACCTTGCCTGATATGGTTCAGCAAGTGAGACAGATTCTTTGCCCCGACCTTGTTTTGAAGGGCTCGTTCTGTCCTTTCAGAAATACGGAGTTTCCAGGTGAATTCCCAAATACATTTCCTGGGGTGCACCCGGGTTGCTAAGCTCTTCCCCACCATCCCATTTCCCAGAGAGTTCACAGGAGTGGAAAGGACTCAGCACCCCACTAAAGGTGCTCAGATCCCCAAAGGACTTGTCCCTGGAGAGGAGGCGACAGCTGAAGGGTGAGATGAGATGAAGATATTTCCAGAAATGAAAACAAGGCCAGGAAGGTTCCTCTGGAAACACAGGACCAATTTTCCTTGTTAAATAATTCAGCTAAATCCAAGAGAACAACTCGCCCTGCAGAATTAGGAAGGATTTGAAAGAGAAAGAAAGCATTCGGTGCAAGAGCCGGAGGGGGCCGTTCCCCGAGAAGGTGCAGCACAAAAATAGATGTAAATCTGCAAAGGCTGTCACGTTGAAGTAAATCTGAAGTAACTCTATTGTTTTCCATGGGGTTACTTTGGGTTTACACCAGCGTGACTAAGATTAGCATATCAGCTTGGGCGTGCTCCCTACGATAAGTGTTCTCTCGGAGAAGTGGAGCGTTGAGGCTCCTCTTGCCAGGGGCTGGAGCCTGCGTTTCAGGTAGACTCTGCATCCTCTTATCTCCTTCCTCCCGCAGACCTGAGGTGTGCTGAGCCTGCAAGTCCTTTGCTTTATCACCCACACGAATCCGAACTCTGCTCCGGCCCCAGCGCGGCAATGAGCTGCAATGAATATTGTATAACTGCTGGCAGGAGGAATCCGACAGGATAGTGGGAGCAATCCACCCAGGGAAGGGAGGGGAGGAGGAAAGAGCTCCACACAGCCAGCCCTGCAAATTAAAATAGGAGTAAATAATGCAATTAAACAATATTCAACTCGAGGTACAGACCGAACGGTGGGAAAGGCTCGCACAGCCCATCTCCTGGACAAACACCATCCAGTTTATGAGCACAAACCTCATTTAAGTGCTTGTAGCCAAGCTGTAGCTACATATAGAATAAAATAATAGAAGTGTGAAATAAACAGCGAGATGCTTTTGAACGATGAGGTTAATTCCTTCATCTGCAAGGACTTGAAAGTGCTGTATGTTTGCGAAGGATTTGCAGGTGCAGAGCCACGTGTCTGAAAGTGCTCTGGAGCTGAGGAGCTGCTCAGGACACTCTGCCTTAACCCGTGAGGGGAAAGGCATCAAGGCTGTGCTCCCCCAGCCTTAAAGTGGCCCCAAAATCCCACCTGAAGCCACCGTCTCCCTCACATGTGGGTGTGAGGGGCCGTGACCGCAGTGGGGGGACGGTGTGAGGGACATGGTGGCCCTTTCCTGCTCCCTGCAGACCCCAAGTCTGCAGGAACCCCACAAGGTACAGACCTTTCTCCACAGAAAGGGTGATTAGACATTAGAACGGGCTGCACAGGGACGCGGTGGAGTCCCTGTCCCTCAAGGAACGACTGAATGTGGCACTCGGCGCCATGGTCTGGGTGACATAGTGGGGCTCGGTTACAGGCTGGACTCGACGATCTCGGAGGTCTTTTGAAACCTAATGGATTCTGGGATTCTGTGACCGCCACCACTGCTTCCGCCGCTCTGCGACTGTCGCGACACCGGGAGGGGGCACCGCCGCACTACTTCCCGTCCCGGGAGCGGTAGGATCCTGCAAGCGGAGCCGCATCACCCCTCCCGCTCTTCCCGCCCGGCCTATAAAGGGTTTCCGACGGGCCGCGTCGCGCTCGTAGTATCCGTGCGCCAGGCGAGCCCGCTGAGGGGACGGCGGCCATTTTGTTCAGTGCTGGCTCTGTGCTGAGGGGGCGGGGGGGGCAGAGGGAGCGAGGGAAGGCGCAGAGCAGGAAAGGGCAAAAACGAGACAGAACGAGGAGCGGAGTCGGGCCGGCCAAGCCGCGAGCGGAGCGGCGGGGAGGGCTCCGCCCGGCCGCTGAGAGGCGATGGCGGATATAGACAAGCTCAACATCGACAGCATCATCCAACGGCTGCTGGAGGGTGAGGGTCGGGGACAGCGCGGTTGGGGGAGGGCGGCGGGGCCGATGCGCCGCGTCCCGCCCGCCCGGCGGGGGCTGAGGGGGCACTAAAATGGAGGGGCGAGAGGCGCTTTGTCTGCCTGGGGTCGCCGCCTCCCCGCCTGGCTCGGCCCCGCAGCCCCAACTTTCCCCTCAGCCCGTGTGTGTTTCCGAGGCGTTTCTGCCTTTTGATCCCCCGGTGCAATGCTGGGACCAGCCGGCTGCCCCTTTCTCCTCCCCTGCAGTTCTGAGGGGATGCTTAACCTAGTCCTGTGTTCGAATGAGGGGATGCTGAATTTAGTAGTGTTTTGTAGGAAGGGCTTTTAAAAAGCCTGGGGTGTTCTCTCTTGCCTTTCACGCATACACATGGGATCACTGCATGGCTGGGTAGTCGCGGGGCTCTGGAAATAAGACTCAGCGTGTTTAAAGAGTGTTGAGGCAGCTTTTCAGCAAGTCAGGAGGAGACTGTCGTGGGTTTCAGTGTATGCTGGGTTTAGCTTTGATTAGCTGCTTGCATTAAAGCTGCCACAGGATTTTGGCTCTTAATTCATAACATATGGTGGGGTTTTAGGTGTGAATAGAGGGTTTGGTGTTTCAGACTGTCTGAAAAGGGGCTTATTGTCTGCTATTGTTGGTGCTTTGGGATGAAAAGAGTTGCCTGGGACTTTGTAAATCAAAGGAAAACCTGGAAGTTGCAGGGGGTGTCTCCAGCATCATCCCTTCGCTTGCAGGGATCAGCACTGGACTGGGATCGACTGATTTTAGGGCAAAAGACTGAGAAGTTGCCAGTGACAAAATCTCTTCCAGGCATCAAGGAAAAGCGTAATTATTCAGAGAAGGAAGCTGTCCTGATCCAGCCTCAGTGTGTCAGGGCAGGCATCTCATCTGGACTTACTCTTGAAAAGCTTGGTCAGGGATTTAACTTTTTTCCATTTGGCCCAAAGCCAGCTGAGATGTTGCCGAGAAAAACGAAGAAATATCTTTTCTTACACACTTTCCTTCTTACAGGGTTTTGCTTGTGTAATGCTTGGAGAGCAAAAGGTCAGGCAGAGGAACAGAAATTCTACTCTAGAAAATTGGAGTTAAAAAATCCTGTAGATGAATTATGGGATTATTGAATAAGTAAAAGTAAATGGGGTTTTTCCTCTGATCCGGTTTGGGTTTTGCCTGTTACCAATTTAAACCGCCCTGGTTTCAATTATTTAAAGACTTCCCTTCATAAAGTTAGACCAGGATTTTCTTGAAAATCCAGTAATACGACTTGTAAATGTCAGGTCTCGTATGTCATATGTTTGGTGACATATTAATACATGCTCAGTTGAATTGCACTCATTAGTTATAGTTCTTACTGATTTCCCTTAGTGTAACTAATGCAGCACTTTCAAAGTGTGAAGTTTAATTTTTAAAAGCATGGATTAGACCTTTCCTAGAAAGAAATGCAAGTTATTTCTCTGATTGAAGTTTCAAAAAGTAGTAAGATGTACTATGCCAATGTGTTCTGCTATTGCTCAGTTTATATCAGCGTTAGATGGTTGGAGCAGATAAGAGTTCATAAATCAGGCTTCAGAAGGTTTTCTGACATCTTTTAAGAGGTGCTTCATGCAATTACAGACGTTACCTGAGGTTGCATCAGATGCCAGAACTGAAATGAATTTTTTTTTTCCTTTATTAATACTGCAGCTGGGATTTTGGCTTCCTTGAGGCAATGATTGTCTTTCAATATTTAAAACAATTACTGGTGTTAGTAACCTGTGCTAGTGCTTTATTTGTTGGTTATTAAATGTCTGTTCTAAATGACTTTGCCAGACAGAGAGTAATGACTGACCTTTGTGAGTGTCATTTTTATACTTTTATTTTTTCCTAAAACATTGCTGCATTTCAGCACACGCTGCATTTTAGATTTAGACCAAACAAATTACTGTTCTTCAGTGCAGTTCTGGTAGCACGAATGCATAATGTTAGTTACACAAAGTGTGGTGTGCCCCTGAGCTCTGTGTCAATGCCCCTTCAGACAAGGCTGCACACAGATGGAAATCACACTCAGGCATGAAAACACTGCAAAATCTGCTTTAATAATCAGCTCACAAACTGAATTGCCCAAATCCTTGTGCAAGCTGTAATTTTAGAGCAATTTGGTATTTCATTATAGCTCTCTTCAAACTTTAAATACTTACACATTTTTATAGCAGCTAACTTTAAGTGATTTTGGTACTAAAATTTAAAGAACATGAGCAGAGGGCTTAGCCCTTTGTAAAGGTACCAAACCCCAGTGCTAAGGAGATTCTTGATGAAATACTGGAAATCAGTGAGCAGGTACAGTTAGGTATTTGTTTTATCATGTGCCTTAGCATTGCCTGGTTGGAAGAAGCAGTGAATTGAGTCTAATGGTTGAGGTAAAGTGAAGGGTGAATAATAAATTATTCTTGCTTTTGTCCTTAATATAGGGTATTAATAATGTATTTGTGAGGGATTTTAGTTGCTTTCTATCCTGACTCCTCTGCTCAACTGACATTATTCCTGCTTTTCCCCCCAAATAGTGATGTTCTCCCACCCACGTTAGGCTATTTAGGTGAAATTATTAGCTTGTTCTTTAAAAGGCCTGGAAATATATACTTCAGCTTCTTATTCTAAGGTAAATATTTGAAGAGTCTTCCTTGCTCCAGTTGTTTATAGTACAAAACCATTTGGCATTGAAATGTCACAAAAAACCATTTTTCAGTAGCATTGTTCTCAACCTTGGAAAGTCATTCAGGGAAAACATTGAAAATACTGACTTTTTTTGCTGTAATTGAATTCGTATTTTCTCCCTTCTTTACTGATGAGGGTTGTGTCCTGCTAGGAGCAATTTCCTGAGTAAGCTTGTCTGGCTTTGTGACTTTTGGTAACTGTAATATCCACAAGAACGAGACTTGCAAAGTGTAGTAAGTAACAGTATCCTGCACTGAGTACTGAAATGTTTTAAAGTATCCTTGATATTGGATAAAGGCTCAGATATTGATGGAACTAATTCACCTTCCTGAGGAATAAAAGGGGTCAAACCTGAGAGCAAATTTTGCCCCTTCTAGCAGGAGGTACTGAAAGCAGCAACTGTGTGTGCTGAGTCAAAAATGCCAGCAGACAAGAAGGTGCTAAAAAACTCCTTTTAAGATAAAAAAATCAATGGCACCTGTATGGTCTTGGAAAGGGTTCCAGGAAATGGCAGAATTCCTGCTTGCCTCAGTAAAGAATGAGTGACAAATCCCGAGACTCCCTGAGTGTGAGCGTGGCTTCCTTTCTGTGTCAAGTCAGATGGGCTTCCTAGAACTTGAGCCCCTTATCCATTTCCTTCATCTCGTGTGCTGGCAGCTTTTGCAGATAAGTAGGGTCTGGTTTGGAGCTCACAGTCACCTATTTAGAAAACGGGATTGAAGTGTGTTAGTCTTACCATGGTAACAATAAATAATGGGTAAAACAACAATTTCAACATACCTAAGTGACCCAAGTTGAAATGTGTTTCTGCAGATCTCTCCTGTGCTGCATCCTCTGCAGACACTTGAAGGGAAAATTGAATCATGAATGGAGGCTACTTTGGATAAAGCCACACGAGGCTACAGTGGTGGTAGCCATTCTGAAAACTGAAATCCTGGCTAGTGCACTAAAATCTGCAAAAAGACTCTTGAATCCTTAAACATTTCTGTTTATACACCCACAGATTTCTATTCCCAGTAAAGCCTGTTGTAGAGATGTCAAGGAGATATTCTCTCTTAATTTGCTTTAAATGGGGAAAGATTATCATCTACTTATTAAAAATAGTTGAGCTAAAGAGCACAGATAAGATTTTGCTCACCACAGAGAAGATTTTTTCTCATAAATACAGTCCTATAATTTTTTTTTCACCTTTCTGCTAAGTACAGCATTAATTGGGTCTGCAGGGTTGCTTGCCCTTTAGCTTCATATACTGGAGTAAGAATGATTCTCAGAGATGTTAATCTGAAATGTCACATTTACTCATGGATGAGTTGTGATGCTGTGATGAAGTTTCTCATGGACAAGCAAGACTTTTTGACCTCAAACCATATCATTTTCCCTAGTTTGTGTAGCTTGGTGTTAATTGTTTCCTGCTGTGGTGCAGCAGTTTCTAAGAGTAGGAAACAGAAACTCTTAATTCCAAAGGCCTGCATTAGATTCTTATCAATGCCATGGATTCAAATAAATCTGTGAAATTCTGTGCCTGTTGCCCAGTCAGAGAAGTGGAGGAATTTGTCCCCTCTGTTTGTGAGCAGTGTGAGTACTTGTTGCTCCTCACCTGTCTGCAGTGTGGAAATACGTTACCAGATGAAAAACTTGTAGTCATGCAGAATCTTCCATTTGATAACACTGCTGTGAACTTTTGACATACTAGAAAGCAGATGAGAACTTTTCAGAGCCTTGTGCACTGAGAAGATGCTTTTCCATTTCAGTTTTGAATTTGAAGAGATCTGATCAAAGCTGGTAGTGCCTGCAATGAAGTAAAACCTTTTTTACATCAACCACTTTCAAGTTATTTATTCCCTTTGTGCCTGTGGTGCAAAACTGACTGTGAAACTGTCGTTGGGAACTGCTAAAAACTAGATTAAAACCAACCTGCAGTATTTTTGGAAATGTCACTATAATTGCAGACATCTTAACGTAAAATATGGTGAAACTGAGAGACTTGTTTAATAAGCCAGAAAAATGAACTGACCTGTAGATAGACTATTTTTCTTAAAACATTTTCTGTAGGAGAACTTGATTCTCACACTTCAGTTGACAGTATCTCAGCTGCTTCTTGTAATGCAATACTGAATGGAAATGAGATGTTTGGATCACTGCAATTTCTGGCATTTTTGAACTTCCTGCTATTTTTGACTACTTCTCTAAGTATCTGTCCCTTTCATATTAACCTTGACTGACGTAAAGGACTGTGTGGCACCACAACAAGGATTGGAAAATGCTGGGGGTGTGTTGGGATGCGGGACTCTGTTGTACTCTGCATGCATATGGTCTCAGACTGTTGTACATTCTTGATCCCCCAGCTCCTGACCCATTTATCCCTCCCAGGGAAATGCAGAATAAATTCTCAATGTCAGGCAGTGTTCTGACTCCTGGCAGCTGCAGCTACACTTTGTACTTGCTGTTTGCTTGCTCCAGAATGACTGGGTGCCTCAAGTTCTTGCTTTTCTTCCTATTCCTTCCTTTCCGCCTCTGCTGGGCACCTGTCATACTGCTCTGTTTATAATACACTCACTTTAGAGTTGGTATCTTGTTTCCATCAGTTTCTCCCTGTCTTGGAAGTCAAGGATAAATTTAATAGTGGAGCCTGTGTTGTGAGCAGTACCTCTGCAAAGATCCTCTGGGCTGCAGGGAAGAATTTTCTTCTATAGTTGTTTCCATCTAGTGGAGAGCTTTTTTTTTTTCCCACAACTTCTCATATTTGTACAGTAAGAAAGATTTTACCTGTTAGAAGACTGCCCAGACTGGGCACTGAAATTCAGGCTCTAGAGTAATCATTTCTAAGAACAGGAGCATCTCTGCCTAAAGAGGGTGGGAATATTTTGCTGTCTGGAAATGCTGCAGCAGTGTGTTCAGGCACAAATAAAATACCACTTGAAATGGGCTGAATTTTTCCCCCAAATGATTAATCTTTAGCTTGTTCCACTGTCAGTTCCAGGATGTCATTTCTGAGAGGTTATTTTTTTATGCATTGAAAGGGCAAATGTGCCTGTACAGTACTATTGAGCTGCTCTTTTGACTTCATGACCAAGCTGTCAATTAGTATTATACTGTCTGATCTCCACAAGCTGCCTTGTTTTGGTCCGAAGCAGAGAAACAAACTGTAAACACAACATATTTTTCATAGTGTTCTATTTTTGTCTTTCTTAGAAGGACTAAGTAACTTGAAGACCCAGAGAAACCTTTTAAAAAGTCATTAACACTGAATATCCTGCATTTCTGTGCCAGCTCTTTCATTGTGGATGCAAAAGTTCTTGCACTGAAAATATGGATTCTTCAAACCAAGATGCACTTCTGCATTTTTGATTCTTCTGAAGCCAAACCCACTTTTGTTTTCCCAGCTTTTCAGGACATCCAGGTTAATGTCACAAGAAATTGAACACACTTGTCTCCTCTGTGCAAGTTTCATGTTGGACAAAGCAGTGAAAATGTCACTGGCAGGCAGAGCTGAACCAAATTTTCTTGTTCTTTCATCCATGGCATCTGTCCTAAGGAGTTTGGGAAGTGCAGCAAAGCATCATTTCATTTTGTGAAGGTTTTCTACAGGCAGGTGACTAAAACTGTGTGAGGATTATACCAGTTCAATAAAAATGTATTGGAAAAACCTAGAAAACCTGTGTCTGAAACAGTGTTCAGATCTTCATTTAATCTTGAGCAAAAATGAGTGCACATGCTTTATTCATGAGCTTTAGTGACTCAGTGCATTGCATAGTCTTTATAATATTTTGTACTTTTTAATTTATGGATGTGAAGTACAGGGTTTGGTTTTCACAATTTCTAAGAAGACCAAATCATGTCAAATTAGATTTTTGTCTTCACAGAAAACTAAATATTTTGTATAATCTCAAAAAAAAAAAAAAAAAGGTGGATTGTAAAATCTGGGATTAAGTTACCATCAGTTTTATATTTACAATTCATCCAGTTTATCACTTAATTCTAAAAATTTCTGTTGTTATTGCTTCTGGATATTTGGCATTTTGAGTAACTTGCTTGTTGCTCAGGAGTGTTTGGAAAATTACTGTATGGATGAAAAAATTACTGCATGGATGAAAAGCCTCATTCGTGATAAACTGCTGTGACAAAGATTTAACTTCCATTTACATGCTTCATTACTTTTGAGATTTTAATGAAAGACATGAAGTGCAGTGGTAATTCCAGTGTTGGCATGTAATGTCAGTGGTGAGTGATAACACGTGGGCAGCAAGGATCAGAGGAGCAGGTAGAGCCTGAAAGAGAGCGCTGTTCAAGGCATGGCTTTTGCCCTACAGTAATGTCACTGGGAGCATACGATGCAATCTGAGCTGGAGTTTCGGTTTGGAGGTTGTTTGGGGGAAGGTGGTGGGTTTAGGGCACTGCCAGTGGTTCTGCAGGGCAGGCAGTGCCACCCTGGCAGGGTCTGGCATGCAGGGGAGGATTGCTGTGGCAGCAGCGCCGCGAGTGCTGGCAGAGATCACATCCAATGTCACGGATTTCATGGCTGTTACACAGCCATTATTTTATTCATGGTGTAGGTAAGGTGCACTCTCGCTGAGCAGTGTTTTCTGTGCTTGATCAGAGGCCTGTGGAAAAGTCAGGAGCTTCTGTGCTAGTAAGAAATTGGAACACAACTGTTTTTTGTTCTTGCTGTTCCTAAAACTTGCCTCGAGCACCCCCAGCCTTTCCCACTGCAGTTCTCACTTGGCTCCGTGCAGCGCAGTGATGGCAGAGATTTGAGTCATCTGCAGCTTTCAGATTTCTCACTTGCAGGTGAAACAGTAGCAAAGGAATTAGACTGAAGTGGTAGCTAGCTACTAAGTTACTGAGGACTTCAGAAGATAATACTGCATAGATTCTTCTGTTGAAAGGATTCAGGCTTGTTGCTTGCTTTTTTTTGCATTTAAAGACAAGACCTTTTTGGATAAGGGCATAGATTCTTCAGTCTCAATGCCATACAGCTGCTCACAGTAAGTTACCTAACCTGGCAGCCGTAGCAGCAGGGGGATTTTGTTTCTGGAGGTGTTGGCAGAGCGTTTCCAGCCGTCTGAGACTCGGGTTCTTGGTGATTTGGCTTTGCTGCAGCTGAACCAATGGGTTGCATTGTAGAAGATGATTGCTGCTCTTAGTTCTTCTTTTTTTTTTCTTCAGCCTTATCACTATTATATGTTGTCACTGGTTTTGACAACAAATAAAAATATAGGCTTCACCAGTAATGGCATACTCATAATTTTTTTAAATCCAATCGTAACTCTGATAAATGCTGTTTTGTGCAATTTGGGCTGTAGTTACAGTGCTGCTGCTGTAGAAATGTCCTTTGTATTTCTGGGCAACAGAAGCAGGAGTGTGGAACTTGTTCAGGTCAGGCTGATGTCCTTGTCCAGAGCAGGAAGGAAAGCTTTAATGGATGTTAGAGGAAAAACTGTCATGAATTGTTGCAGTGGGGGAGATTGAAGCAGTGAAGGATGGGAGTTGGGAGGGGGAAGTGCTTTGGGGTGGGAGATTGGTCTCCTCCTGGCTTGTCTTTTACCCTGCTCAAAGGCAGTGATGATGGCAGCTGCTTTGTCATCATCATCCAAAACTATTTCCTTACTGATAGTCCTTACCCTCCAGTCATGTGTGTGTTTTTCTTCCCTGTTTTCCAGCTGCAATGCAAGATTTACTGATGCTGTGGTCTTGTTTAGGTTGGGTGAGGTGATTTGCTGATTTAGAGAAACTTGTACATTTGTTGGTGATTGAGTGGCAGACACCCTTTGCTCAAGTTCAGACAGCTTCCAGAGAACAAGCACATAACTGCTTCACTAAAAATTAACATGTAAATAGTCACGTTGTCCAAGATGGGGTTTATAACTAAATAGAACTAAACTGATGCTATTTAAAATGTGACATTTTTAACGGGGGAAGTGTTGAGCCATGAATTCTGTTAAATGAATGTAACATACGACTGGAGCAGAACACACTCCCCTTTCCCTGGCACTGCCATTTCACCCCAGCACACCAATCCTAGCCTGCTACCTTCTCATTCAGTGCTGCTCTGGCATTTAGTCAGACTCTTAAAATAACCAGGGATTTTGCTGGTTTTGATAACTGACTTCTGACTCCTCCTGACAGTGCGAGGATCAAAACCAGGCAAAAACGTCCAACTTCAAGAGAATGAAATTAGAGGACTCTGCTTGAAATCCAGAGAAATCTTCCTGAGTCAGCCTATTCTACTAGAACTTGAAGCTCCACTGAAAATCTGTGGTGAGTACTGTGAGTTTTGGTTTGATCTTGGGGGAGGTGTCAGGTAAATGCAGACCATAAGCAGAGAACAAGTGCCAGATGCTGCTTTCACTTACTAACAGTGAAACTAATAAATAGTTGTAGCAAAAGGCAAGATAAAACCCTGCTGGGATATGTAGGGCAGAGGAGTGGAGAGAGGGTAACGTGGGAATTGTATTTGGGACCAAAATAATCCAAACCCAAAAAGCAACTGGTCCAGTTTCACCACGCTGGGGGAGTTGTTCACATGAAGTTTTGGAAATAAGTTATCAAATAAATAATATTTGGCCCAATTGTGACTGAACAAGGAGAAACAATGAGGAGCCCAGTATATAATGTACTGCCATACAAAGCTGAGCAGTAGTTTGACAGTATTTTAAAATCCTGCTGGAAACTTAGATTTTTGTACTGTTTCTTGGAATTACTTTCTAGTTTGGGCTCACTGTATTGCATAAAGCAGTGCTCATTTTGCACACATGTACATGTCTGCTTATGCTAAAAGAATGAAGAATGTCAACATAAAAACCTCATTAAATGCAATTTTGAAAGCTTCCAGCAAATAGTTTTTTATCTAGCTCTAAACCAGAGGACTTGTATTTGAAGCAGCTCATTTCATATTTATAATATTGGTAGTCTAAAATCATGATTTAGTGTTCTGCTTGTCAGAAACAAGCCCATGATTTAAACCAAAGGCAGAAATACCAATTTCATTTTTGATGCAGTTTCCCTGCTAGAATTTGAATTACTGGGTGTTTCCAGAAAACACAGTTGGTTTCTTGGAATCTTGATTTTGTTTTATACACACAAATATTTTTGTGTAGCTACCACTGCATAGATGTCAAAATGTGATAATTTTATATACATTAGCTGCCATTTCAAGTATGTTATTGGTGGTACCTAACTGCAAGCTTTTTTTCTTTCTGAAGCATCTTTGATTTGTTCTTTGTCTAGAATCAATCAAAGAATGTAGTGAAGTGTCGCTGAAGTGTCATGTCTGAATCTCCTTGCAGGTGACATCCATGGACAGTACTATGACTTGCTTCGACTCTTTGAATATGGGGGTTTTCCACCAGAGAGCAACTACCTGTTCCTTGGTGATTATGTTGACAGAGGAAAACAATCTTTAGAAACAATTTGTCTTCTATTGGCCTACAAAATTAAATACCCAGAGAATTTTTTCCTCCTCCGAGGGAACCACGAATGTGCCAGCATCAATAGAATTTATGGGTTTTATGATGAATGTAAGTACCAGGCATGTGTGCCTCTAGTGGGGACAAGCAGGGTGGCAGTGTTGGATGGCTCCTTCCTGACTTGAAATGCCCTCTGTGCTCTTCAGAGGGGTCCTTGGCCTGTTTTACAGAGGGGAGTCTGTCCTTCCCCTGCCCCTGTGGGAGTCTGAGCCTCGCACTACAAAGCAGCAACCAAGTGGGTAATTTTAGTTGTTGGCTGCTGTGTTAACTAACAGTTCTCACTGGTAAAACTCATAAGGGCATCTAATGAGAGAATTTAATTTGATGTGCATTACAGAGGTTCACATCTGTTTCATTCATCTGATGACGATATGTACAGACTGTGATGGGGGCTGTATGTAGACCTTATCCAAACACAAGTAATTTTGCTGTGAAGTAGGAGCCAATGTTCCTGTTTCAAAGGATGTGATTTAATCCAGATAATGTAGAGCTGATATTAAATTAATTGTGCACTGAAGCATGTTGGAACTTGTGTGGTGGGACACACTTGGCTTGCAGATGATGACAAGATGTGCGCTCCATGTCTTGTTCTCCTCCTGTGAGGAAACAAAGATGTGTGGTATTTCAGAGTTGTCTCCTCAGATTAATCACAGGCTTAGTCATATATCACAAATATGTTCAGGGTTCATATCTGGGAGAGTCCCTTTGAAATTCATAAAGCTGTGGCAATTTTGTTTTTCAGTCCTGTTTCGTTTTTCAGTCCTTTTTATTTGCTGAAAGTGAGTTTATGTGGTAAAGCAGAATTTTAAAGAAAATCTGCTTTTCAAGAATTGCTGTCTTCCCCTGAAAGAAATGGCAAGATTTTCTGCAATAGATCAAATTCTCCAAGGGATAACTTGCCAAAGCAGAGTTGGGACTGGAGAGCCTGATTGCCAGCTGTTGAACAGGCTTATGGTGTCCTTGAAGCTGTGCCACACTGAGAGGCCTTTGCCATTTAAACAATTAAATAAGTCAGAAAATATCAATTATGTATAGGCTCTAATGCTGACTTTTTGCAAGTCTCAGTAAAGTTCAGGCAGCTAAGTTAGGTTGTTGTGTTTGTGTTAGAAAAGCACATTGACTGGGTTTTTCTCCCCAATCTCTTCTAGGTAAGAGAAGATACAATATTAAGCTGTGGAAAACCTTCACAGACTGTTTTAACTGTTTACCAATTGCAGCTATTGTGGATGAGAAAATATTCTGCTGTCATGGGGGTGAGTAGCAGTTCCTTAGGTGATGTTTGAGGAACTGGAAAACTCAGTCATGGCAGTTTCATGTTTACATTGCTGAAGCTTCAAAACTTTGGGATTTTCTCTGCCTTGGCTCATATATCAGGAAGGGCTGGGCTCAGTGTCAGTTTTGTGAATCATGGAGCCGGTTCAGACACGATCTGCTCTTCCTTTTCCACCAAAAGCACCTTTAATAGCCTCTCCTTCAGAGCAGAGAGTCCTTGTAGGGGTTTTTTAGACTTAGATGACCAGGAGTTTGATGTCTGTCCTGAAAACATTTGTTTTCACAGAACCAGAGTGGTTTGGGTTGGAAGGACCCTTGGGAGTCAGTCAGTAGAATTCCCCCACCATGTCAGGTTGCTCCAAGCCCTGTAAGACCTGATGGGTTTAATTCGTAGAAATTGATTTATGCCACATGATGCAGCTTTTTCTGGTCATAAAATACAGATTGCACCTTAGATGTTTTATCATTTGCGAGTCATTACAGTTGCCCAGGGACTCACATCAGTGAAAAATGGAATGAGATTGGTTTGATATTTTATTTCATCTTACTGATCATCACAGTGAGCATTTCCTGTGATTCCTGGCATTCATGCCTCTTTTATTTAACAGCTCTTTTATCAGACACTCGCAAAATATTAGTGAGATTATTGTAATCCTGTAAAATGTGGAAATGGCCTTGCTTTATCTTGCTCCCAGTAAATCTCCTAGAAAGTGGCTTCTGTTCCAAATGCTTTAGAAAAAATGCTGAATTTAAAAAACGTCAGTGAATGTCGCCACTGAGCTACGTAAAATGGCAGTGGTGAATCACTTTGAATCCAAGTTATTTTTGTCCTGGATGAATGTCAGTGCTGCAGAGCAAAGCTGGACTAAGCTGGGGCCTGCCTGTGTCTTCCCTGTGAACAGGTTTGTCACCAGACCTGCAGTCAATGGAGCAGATCAGACGAATCATGCGCCCCACGGATGTTCCGGACCAAGGCCTCCTGTGTGATCTCCTGTGGTCTGACCCTGACAAGGATGTCTTGGGCTGGGGTGAAAATGACAGAGGAGTGTCCTTCACTTTTGGTGCTGAAGTGGTTGCTAAGTTTCTCCATAAGCATGATCTGGATCTCATATGTAGAGCTCATCAGGTATTTTCATTTTGTACATTAAAGCGTAGAATAATTTAGGTTTGGGGGTCCTAAGTTGGTCACCTGGTCCAGGCCAGGCCAACGTGCTGAGGGTCTTGTCCAGCCAAGTTGTAAATATGTGAGGTTCTCTGAAGGTGTCCCAGAGTTTAACAGCCCTTATAATTAACATTTTTATATAAACTCTGATTCTCTTGAACAAGGGTTTTCTCAGTGTTAATGGACTCTGTTGCTGAGCTGATTGTTGTGATGCTCCTGTTGCGGTGTAAAAGTTTGAAACTCATGCTCATTAAACATAGCCAGGTTTTCAGCTGCTGCCTCTGGAAAAGTTGCTTTGCACCTTGTCAGGAGGAAGCTGCCCAGAATAACACCTCTGCTTTTGTCTCTAAAGGTGGTTGAAGATGGATATGAGTTTTTTGCAAAAAGACAATTGGTAACTCTGTTTTCTGCCCCAAATTACTGTGGAGAATTTGATAACGCGGGTGCCATGATGAGTGTGGATGAAACACTAATGTGCTCTTTCCAGGTACAGTATCTGAAGATTTTCCTTTCTCTTTAGTGAGGTCGCACATTAAATTTGTGCTCTTTTGAATCAATGTTTTACTTGTTAAATTGTTAAATAACAGTAAGGCTTGTTTCAAGTAGATCTTTACACCTGTCACATGTAGACAGGGCAGTGTTTTTACTCACATCTTTAAAAAGGTGATAACCCTGTGCTGGTGTAAGTAGGGGGAACTGTTTTACCCTGGAATTAAATCACCCAGGCAAAGCAGTTGGCTGTCAGCTGCTCCCACTGCTGTGGGCTCTGGAGCAGCTGATCCCAAGGCCCAGCCTAGCTCGGAGCAGGAAACACATTGATTTCCTGGCACACTGAGACTTGCCCAGAACCATGTAGTGCCTCTACCAGTGAATTACTGTTGGACTGGAAGATAGCTAAAACTTTTTGCTGAATGACCCCTCTGTCTTTTCAGATCTTGAAACCTGCAGAGAAGAAGAAGCCCAATTCCAGCAGACCTGTAACACCTCCCAGGGGTATGATCACAAAACAAGCCAAGAAATAGTCACTTTGGCACTGCCTTGTTGGGACTTGTATCATAGTCTATAACCTCCATTTTTAAACCTATCATGTGTGCTGTTCAGCTTGCTCAAAATAGATAATGTGTTTGTGGTTTTCCTTTCCATTTGATGAATGGCATTTGCTGGTTGTAACAGCGAATGAAAGACTTTCCTCCCTCCCAGGAAAAGAGTTTGAAAGTCCCCCTGTGTCGGTGTTCCAGCTGCACACTCCACAGCATCTCCCCACAACCGGGTAACCGCGGGGCTGGCGGGACCCGTACCATGAATAGTGTAAACCTTGTTCTTTAGGATCTGAAGAGGGCACTCGTGTGCTGTGAGAGTAGAGATTGTTCCTGTCAGCGATTACATGCTGTTTATACAAACCACTGTGAACTTTTTTTATGTTCA
The DNA here is from genome assembly GCF_017590135.1 of Pyrgilauda ruficollis. NCBI lineage: Eukaryota > Metazoa > Chordata > Aves > Passeriformes > Passeridae > Pyrgilauda > Pyrgilauda ruficollis. The sequence continues at coordinate 10,473,533 of NW_024531043.1, forward strand.
ATTTTGTTTTAAAGGGATTGCTTTTCTTTTAATGTCTTGTCATGTACACGTTAGTTTTATTGCTGTCGACATTAGGAATAACCTTCAACCTTGCCAGCACCACTGGTAGGATGTATATTTAATTCAGACACGTCCCTCTCCGTATACTTCAAATGACAAAGCCATTATTTTAAGTGTTTGTGTCTCCTTCCTGAAGCCAAAGTTCGCTTAGAAACCCGTTTGTACACAACCCCCCTGCCAAGTTGGCCGGGCTTCCCATCCACGCCTTCCTCTCGGAGAGAAAAGGAAGTGCTGGCTGGAAATAGCAAACAGAAAGGCTTGTCCATGCTCAAAGTGAACACATTTTTGTACAGTTTCCGTGTGTTCAGTCGAGCAGATCCCAGTGCTGAGACAGCAGTCCCGGGGCAGTGACACAAATGGCCCTGGGAATGATGGGAATGGCTCTGGATCTGCTGGAAGGGGTTTGTGCATTTCAGCATAAAGACTTTGTTCTACAAAGAAACCTAGAAACTCGCTTGATAAGCCAACCAGAGGTGTTGATCTTGATCACCGGTTTATATAAATCTCTCACAGAATCTTGTTTTTTAAAAACTGTTGATCTTTTTTGAACAGATGACAGTGTACAATATCATGTAGTGAAAATCACTTATTAAATGAAGAAATTGTTAAATCTTCTCAGTGTCAGTTTATCACAACATATACACTACTGCTCTCCAAGGGCCTGACGTAGAGAAATAAATTGTTCTGGAAACCCACGGATTCTTGGTTTGGATTTGTCTGAGCTGCAAGAGGTGATTTTGAACAGCAGTGTTGGGTTTAACTCTGGGTCTGGAGCCTCAGGCAGAGGCCTCTCCCAGCCGAGGGGTGCAGCTCCTGCAGCACCACACGTGGGGCCACTGGTCCTGAGCTGGTGTTTGCCACAGCCCTGCTTGGGGCTGGGCAGCAGCACCCGGGCGTGGGAGGACAAGCTCAGCTCGGCTCCTGTTCATTGTTCTGTGCACTGAGGGTTTGGCCTTGAGTGCAAGTGCTGCTCTGAGAGAGTTGGAGCTGAGACCAGACCCATTTCCTCTGGTGTTAGAGAACTAAATTTCTGGTGGAATGGGGAACCTAAGTCCATTTTATCGGTGTTGGGGCAGGAGGCTCTGTGGGGATGGGTGATGTGTGCCAGCTCCAGGCTCTCAGCTCTTGGCCTCCACAGGGCCAGCCTGGGCTGTTTCACTGCCGTGTGGAAAATGCCATGGGGTGTTCAGCACTCAGAGAAAGCGGCCGGTTCCTACCCTGTCCCTGCTCTGGGACAGCTGCAGTGCTGCTGCATCTGCTGAGGAACAAGTTTGTCACTGGAATGCCCAGCTCTGTTCTGGTGTCCCACTGAATTCCCCTCTACTTCTGCAGTGAGTGAGACTTGTTTGCCACAAATGCTTTTTCTGGGCAGTCTGCAGCCATTGACTATTTTTTCAATGTAGTTCTCTGAATCAAAGAGCCATTTTCCTACTCTGAAGACATTTTTCCGTTCCCTCTACAGCTGATTAATCAAAAACCTCTAACTACCTCTGCTGAGCATGCTAGATCAGATGTCACAGATTACCTGGTAAGGCTCTCTCACAAACTTACTTTCACCATTTGAATCACATTTGTGGTTTCCTTTATAGCTCTATAATTTTTCTCCCTCCTTGTCCAACACCCTGCATCTCTGTTATTGCTGTTGTGGGTGGCAGCACACGTGGAACCGGCTGGGATGTGCCTGCTCTGGCAGGGACACTGTCACCCCTCCTCACTGGCCATGCCACACCTTTGTCCTCCGTGGCTTGTTTTTTTCTCTCCCCAAACAGTCTCGGTGACACAGGTGCCTATTCTGGGCTGTGTTCTCTGCCTGGCTGCATTCCCCGAGGTTGGGTCATTCCTCAGGCTCCCTGGGGTGGAGGGGGCTGGGTCCTGTCCCACCATGGGGAAGGGAAGGGGCTGCTGCTCCTGCTGTGGGTTGTAACCAACAGCTCAGGCACATTTTATGGCCATTTGTTGGGGTTGGGTTGTTTTTGAGGAGAACAGGAGGAGTAGATGCTGATTGCCAATTGTTTTCCCATGATGATACTTGTAGGAATATCTAGCTGACAAGGAATGGCTGGAGCAGCCATGAGCCTCCCAAGGCCTGTGTCCCCACAGCCCAGCACCAATTCCTGCTGGCCCAGAGCCCTGTGGATGGTGCAAAGAATCGACTGGGGTGAGGAGAGGCGCTGAGCTGTGCCAGTGGTCTCCACAGCAGGTAGCAGGAAATTGTGGTACATCCAAATTCCCTTCAGTCCCTGTCGTGTGCCCTGGAAAGCGTGGTGAGATCTGAGGCACTCTCATGTTGGGTGCCCTCGAGGCACTGGGGTGTTTCTCTGGTTTCTCCAAGGTGAAGTCTGTCCTTGCCATCCAGCTGTGGAAAGGCTGGTTTTCCACACAGGTAATTTTTGCCTGTTCCTGGTTTGCTCTGGATGTGTCAGGGCTGTTGTGTTCAGCTCCGACTCAGGCTGGCTTCAACAACAACACATCAATTTTCCTTGGAACATCAGGACCTGGTCCCCAGCAGAGCTCAGGGCACCGGGGAACACGGAGATTTTATGCACACACCCGTCATGGTGGGATTTTCTCCTTAAACCCCACAGTCCTCACCCAAAAGGGGCTGGATCTGATGAGCTCTCAGGTGCAAATCTTCTCCCATTTTACTGTTTACTGGACTCAGCTGAAACCAAAATGCCCAAATTAACTGGAAACCCCCAGGATGAACCTCCCTGCCATGGGTCCAGGGCTGTGCCTTTGCATTCCCACTCCAGAGCTCTGTTTTGGGGTGGTGGTTGAGGGATGGGGGTTTGGAGCTCCACAAGGGTGTCACCTGTGCTCATTCCCCATTGCCCTGGGAAGGAGAACAGGGATGTGTGCTTTGGGATGAGGTGCTAGGAAATATTTCAGTTGCACAAAAAGATTTAAGCACTCTTAGAATGAAATCCTTTCAAAGAAAGAAATACCTTTGGGTTTTAGAGTTGAAGAGCTGGAGAGATGTTTATTCCTTGGAGAAAATTAGGAATATTTCCAATTTGTCCCAGCAGAAGTGATGAATCCCAGGTGCTTTTCACAGCTGAATTTTTCTGAGAACTTCCCAAACCAGCTTGTGTTTGAGAGATGGAGGGGAACCCTAAACATGAAGAGGCCTCTGACAAAACACGAGCCTATAAATGGAGGCAGATTAATCCAGGCCCGATTCCTGGATTTTACAGCCCACATTGATCCCTAGACCTCCACCGACTTCATGGGACTAATCTGTGTCCGTGCTCAGCAGCTCTCTCTGCGATCGGCAGAGTCACAATTTAATTTCGTGACTCTCCTGGATCTTTGCTCGTTGTTTCGTGTGATGAGGACAAAAGTTTAAAAACAATGGAGGAAAAAAAAAGTTTAAACTCCATCCGGCCTGTCCTGTTTCGGCAGCTCCCGCGGAGGGACGAACCGCGAGCAGCCGGGGGAAAAAAGGGTGCGGAAATGGGAAATGTCGGAGCGGGGCTGCCGGGGATGGAAGGGGGCCTGGCTCGGGGACCCGCTGAAGTTTGTCGGGGCGAGGTGGGGAGGAGGCGGCGGGGGCCGCCCCTGGCCGGGGGGAGGCGGAGCCGGGCCGGGGGAGGCCCCGCGGCGGCGGGAGGCGGCGGGCGCAGCCGGGACGCGCACGGTACCGGGGACCGGGAGGAGCGGGGGGCGGCCGGGGGGGTCCCGGGAGGCTGCCGGGGCTCTGCCCGGTGGGTGCGGGCTGGGGTGGGAGGGTGACAGCGGGACCCTCCCGGGGCTGCCACGTCCTTCTCCTCGGGGTCCTGCCGCGGCCCCGAGCTCCGTCCTGCTCTGGGCGACGCCGTGGCCGCTCCGGTCAATGCTGGGGACGGGGGAGGTTGGGAAGCCCCGGGGTCCCGGATGCTCCATGCGCCGGCAGCTCCGAGGGCGTCCCGCACGGGGCAGGGGCTCCTTGCCCGGGGCCGCTCCCCGCGGGCTCCGCTCGGCGCCCGGTGGCGGAGAACGAAGGTGCTGCCCCTGTGACGGCAGCGTGGGACCAGCTCCCCGCTCCTGGCAGGTGACGAGGTGGCCGGAGCTGGGAGCGGAGCCCACCGCGGCCCCGGGGAGTCGAGGAGAGGGCGAGCAGCCCCGGGGCACGGGCGGGCCAAGGGAGGTTTGTGCTGAGTTCCCCGGGCGGCTCTGGCAAGGACGGTGCCCGCAGAGCGGGATGGGAACGTGCTGGAGGCAGGAGCGGATCTCTGAGGATTTGTGGGCCAAGGCTGCAAGGCTGCCCAAAGAGGAAGGGAGGCTGGCGGGGTTGTGATAAGAGCACGAGAGTCTCTCCTGCAGCCAGGCACACAGCCTGCCTGCTTTTCCAGTGAACTCGGAGTTTCACTCATATGGTTTTCATTGCTGGAGTGTGGCCTTAATCAGGAGTTTGGTTTGATGGTCCTGCCCCTCGGTGGGTACCTGCAGGGATGGGCTGAAGCCGGGGTGCCTGAGGGTGAGGTCAGCTCTGAACGGAGGACATGGGGAGGACAATGTCACCCACCTGCCAGGTTGGAATGTGGGCATCACCTGCTTAATTTGTCTGCAGAGGCTGAGATGACAGGGTGTCACTGGTGTTAATGGAGGGAAATTATGGCTGTTCCTCATCTTGGCAGTGTGGCTGGAGGGTGATGATGCTGCGGTCAGCTTGACCAACAGCTTCCCTGGATCAGTGTTAGAAACACGAGGGCAGCTGCCCCCACCTCCATCACGAGGTGCCAGACAAGGGCTGGAGCTTCTTGCTCCTGTAATCAATGCTTTGTTTGGAGAAGTTTGGAAATACCTTGTGAGGAAGTTCCTTGTTGTAGAGCAGCACAGCGGGGTGCAAACAGAAGTGGGAAGGCAGCAGGGGCTCCACGTGGTGCCGGGGGAGGTGATGCAAACCCAGCGGTATCACCATGAAGCAACTTCCCATCAGCAGGGCCCAGCCAGCTGTGTCGGAATGTCACGCTCTTGTCACCCTCGCTGGGTGAAAAAAGCAAGATTGGGCATCCTTGGCTGGCCCCAAACGGGGAGGTGACACTCTGCTCTTGTCCCTCAGACGTTGGCAGGGTGATGCCAGCTTGATCCAGAGCCATGTCCAGGTACCTGAAGCACTTCACGGTGGTGGGCGATGACCCCGTGCAATGGAGCAATGACTATCGGAAATGGGAGGAGGAGGAGGAGGCTGGGGAGAAGCAGCCAGATGCAGAGATCAAGCTGGAGCCCTCCAGGAGACACATCTCCTTCCAGTACATGATGAAAAAGCTCTTCAGCTCTCACAGGTTTCAGGTGAGGCAGAACAAACCCAGGCCAAGGGCACTTGTGACAGCAGAGCTGCTGTGGGACAGAGCTCAGGGAGAGCACTAAGGTCATGAACCCCACAGTGCAAAGAGCAGCAGCTGCTTCTGAGCTGTTCTGTCGGAACAAAGCCACTCTACTGCAGGTGCAGATGTCCCCTGAGAGGAGACAAGCCCCAGTGCACAATCACCACGGCTCTGGCACATGCTCTCCTCCCACTCCCCAAGCACCCCACGCCAAGCGGGGTCTGGTGGGGAGCCAGGTGCTTCCAGGTTGAATAACTCACCATTCGGGGCAGCAGGAGTGGGAGCAATGGAAAGCTCCATGAAACACAGCCAGCCAAATCAGGGCTGTGGGCATCAGGGTGTGTTTAGCTGAAGCGTTACATTGGCTCCTCTTGCTCCTCTGTCTGTGCTGATATGGGATTTATGTTGGTTCTTCTTCAACAGATCGGGGTTGTCTGCTTGGTGATCCTGGATGCCTTGTTGGTTCTTGGGGAATTGCTTATGGATTTGAAAATCATCCTTCCGGACAAATATAATATAACCCCAAAGGTAAAATGTGGGGAAGTGTCAACGTGAACAGCAGTTCCCTCCCTTTGGTGTCTCAAAACCCCCTGGACAGGCTGGGCAAGGCAGGACCTGGACTTCCAGCCTTGCTGAGCTGGTGGTTGCAGAAGAAAAGTCCTCAGCCCTTGTCCTTGTAGAGCCAAACCAGAGGTGCCCTCAAGCAGCAGAGGCTTTCCAGCCTGCTCTGCCTGTGTGCACTCTGTGGGGCTTCCTGCCTTAAACTTCTGCTCTTTTCCCAGGTTTTCCACTACCTCTCCCTGTCCATTTTAACCATCTTCCTGGTTGAGGTGGGGTTTAAAGTCTTTGTCTACCGCCGGGAGTTCTTCCACCACAAGTTCGAGGTGCTGGATGGGATCGTTGTCATCGTGTCCTTCATCCTCGACATCGTCCTCATCTTCCGCGAGCACGAGTTCGAGGCCGTGGGGCTCCTGATCCTCCTGCGGCTCTGGAGGGTGGCCCGGATCATCAACGGTGAGTGCAGGGCTGGGCTGCCTTTGCCAAACTTCCCTGAATTACCTGAGCTTTGTTCCTTCCTCAAACCCAACCCCAGGGGTTTTGCTCTCCCAGAGAACTCAGAGTTCTCCCTGTATGGGACTTTAATCAGGCTGCAATTTCTTTAGAGCAGTGACAATGTGCTGCTTGTCTTGGTGTGATACCTCAGGTGCATGGCAGCCAGGCACGTTCCCCCTAAAAAAACCCATAATCTGTTCCTGCACCCTTCTCCTGGAGAGGGATGGCTCATGTTCTGAATTTCCATTGTAGGATCCTTTTGGCAGGGGAGGCCCTGTCTTCCTGAATTTGCTGCTACAGCAGAGTAGGTTTTAATGCTCTGTTCTGCTGTGACTCCATTATCCCCTCCAGCGATGCTGCAGGGAATGTCCTGATCTTACTCTAGATCTTTCTTGCTTGAATTCAAAGGGCTTGCCATAAAAAGAGAAATAGAAAATGTCCCCAGATCAGGCTTTAGTGATTTACTGCTGTAACTGTAAATTGTTGCAAATAGATGTAAATTCTGACATATCTGAAACAATCAAACATTTTCTTCCTTATTGAGGAAGGATTTTTGGTATTCCAAAGAATATGGCAATGAATGATCTCAAATTCCTGCATGAAACTTCAGCTCAAGCTGACTTACTTGGTGGGTGCTCCATATTTGACAGCTGGGATCAGAGGAGGGGATTGCTGGGGCTATGCCCATTGCCCTCAGCCCCTCTCAATGGGGAGAAGGTGCCTGGTCAGCAGCTGCAGCCAGAGAGAAGAGAGATGTGAAAGCAGCTTGTGGCTTTCCTTAGTTCAGAGTGAAAGCCAGAGAGAAACTGGATTTGCGTGGGGCTGTGGGAGCCACGGCAGCCTCACACACAGAGGCAGAGCACAGCAGAAAACCGGGACTGCAATAATGGCTAAATCCCCTCATCCTCGGGTGCTCCAGGCTCCCTGCCAAGCTTTATGCAATGTCCACCTGCTTGCAGCAAAAAGGACAAAGGGAATCTGCCCCACGCCGGGGCGTTGTGTGTCAGTGCCTGGGCACGGTTTCTGTCAATGTTATCAACGCAAATGAGCAGCAGCGCTGCTCTGTGCTCGGAGAACTGAACCCCCCGAGCCCAAACCGGTGCCTGGAGCACTGGAAATCAGCCATGATCCAGAGGAGCTGTGGCAGGAGGGAGAACGTGATGTTCTTCAAGCTCTCATCGAGCTGCTTTGTTTTATCTCTGTGGGAAGAAATGCCTTCAGTGTGGGGGCTGAGTTGACATGGAATCACCTAGTGGTGCTTATAGAGAAATGACACCTCTGCCATGAGGAGACGCTGCCTGCTCCCACTGCAGCTGTGCAAGGTGAAGCCACAGCCCTGCGGACCTGAGGATGTGCCAGGTCCTGCTCTGCCAGGCTGGAGTGATCAGCCCAGGGGTGGAGGAGCCCTGTGGCCCAGGCCTTGCTCTGCTGTCACACCTAAAACTGCTAAAACACAGCAAAGCTGCCCCAGCTGCACCCCAGGGCTCTGCCAGGGGAACAAATTCAGGAACTGAGTGACAGTCAGAGTGATTAATTCAGCTCCGAGGCCGGGCTGCCTCTCCCCAGCAGGGTATCAGTATCCGAATCCCTCCGGTGGCTGATTTAAAACCCTTCCTCATTAAGAAAAGCACTTGGGAAGGGTGGTTGAAGATGACAGAAGCTGAGCTGGAGAGGAACACGTTTAACTCCTTGAGCCCAGAGCCTGTGTGCTGTGAACTCCTGCTCGTGGCTGTTACACAGTGTAAAGCAAAGCCCCTGTGAATTGTTCCACAGGAATCATTTTATCCGTGAAGACCCGCTCGGAGCAGCAAGTGTCCAAGTTAAAGCAAGCAAACCTGAAACTTGCCACGAGGGTGGAACAACTGGAACACAGCTGTTTGGAGAAGGTAAAAAAACACTTTTAATTTGGGTTTACCATGCTAATGGTGATCCTTGTGCAAGGCTGGCACTGCTGGCTTGGTTTCCTCATGGGAAAGTGTGGGGTGAGCTGGGCTGAAGCAGCACAGCCCTGCCCGTGCCTCCCTGGGCTGCTCCTCCTCAGAGGAATGATGTCCCTACCTCTGTCCTACCTCTTGTGGCCAGGTTGTGCTGTTTTCCTGCAGCAGGAGATACATTATAGCAGTGGGGAGATCTGTGGGAAGCTGGGAAGTTCCTTGCAGGCTGTTAATGATTTGAATTTTGTCTCCTACAGGAGCAAGAAATCGAGAGGCTCAATAACATATTGAAACAGCACGGACTCCTCAGCCAGCAAAAATAAGAGGCCAGTTTTCCAAGGTGGGAATTCTGCTTGGAGATTGCAGTGTTGGAATCTGCCAGCTTGACCTGAAAGGTTTTTCTGTCTCTTTGCTTCCTCTTGTATTGTGTTTTCCATAAAAGTTTTCTATTTGACCCCGCTTTGATCAGACCTTGAGATGGCAAAAAATAGTTCTACTGGAAAATTAATCACACACAGTCCCTGTAAACAGTATTTTTTTTTCTTTTCTTGTACAGTTGTACAGTCAAAACTTCAAAATAATTTAATAAAGACACATCTTTACAAGCTATATATCCAGAAAAGTACCACTTATTTAAAGTAATTTTTTTTTCTGTGATAACACTCTTTATTTGCAGCAAGCTTGCAGTATAAATTATAACAACCCAGGCTGAAAAGGTAATGTCTTCTCCACCAGCTGCCTGCACATCATCAATACATCTCTTTGCCAACCATTCTTTTCATACTGTTGGTAGTTTCCTCATTTCTGTTGCTGCTTGTGCCACTTTGTTATTTATATAACATTCATTTCAGAAACACCAACACACCACTCCTTTCCCTGACAAAGAAATCAGCCCCTAAATAGAGGCAAACATGTGCCATCTTACGTCAAACAATGCCTTGTTCCAGCAGCAGATCCCAGTTCTGATAGTACATTCCCTCATCTCTTCTTCCTTTTTCACTGCTCCCTCACAGCCCATGGGGCTGAAAACTTCTTTGTTCCCACAGCTCATAAATCCATGGATTAAAAGAACTGTAATATGTAAGAACAGATGTAGGTGAGTGCACTGCTGGGAACAGTCAGACTTCAGAAAAACCATAAAAAAGCAAATTCTAAAGGGCCAGGCTGGTGTTTGAATTTTTTCAGGTACTAGAGTGTCCCTGTGGAGAGGCTGTTTGAGAGCTGAAGAGTGAGATTTAAGAAGTGGGAATTCTGGGAGATGGTGACTGCAGCAGGTGTCTCCAATGGATTTCAGCCCCACTCAGCTGGAGGGGTCACTGAAACCACAACTCAACTGTTCAGGTTTTTTACCAAAGGTAATTAATTAGTGGTGTGGGAAAAATAGCCAGAAATATGTGGCTTATTCATCTCTGCAAGGAGATAAAGCAGAGGCCTTATCTAATAGCACATGATGAGTTTAATTAGCAATTTAGCTCTGCTGTTGTGGGATAATGAACCTGCTTTCCCTGTGTGTCCCTGTGCTCTTCCCTTGCCCTCCTGCCTCTGCTGGCCAGGCAGGGCTGGATCCCACGTGCTGGAGGGTTGGTGGCTGTGAGTGAGCCAGAGCCACCAGCAAGTTCAAACTGCAACCTTTGTTCTCTCTGCAGAGCTATAATTGGGTTCTTTCCACTTCATGGGGGTTTCTTCACCCTAAACCTTCCGAGAACCCTCACAAGGTCTCACCCTTCCTCTCTTGGCCAAATTTAGCCCAGTATCTACAACTTAGAAGAAAGTGATGGCCCATCATAGTCACAAGATAAACAATGGACTAAAAATAAGATAAAGCAGAAATGTGGGGTTTTTTTATGCATACTTACCTTAGACAAAGGGATAGAAAAAGTCAAAGGGTAACTTGATGTTAATGGTGGGCCAAGCTTTGTAGCTTGGCTCTGCAGGTGAAGAAATGTCAGTGAAAACCACAGAACTTGTTATAGGAATAATCCTTTCCCTTCCTGAGGGAAGCTGCAATGAAAATACAAACAGGACTTAGCTTCAGTTTTCTATTTGTACAATCGTTTATTTGGTCTGAGTTATATTTGCTAAAAAGGTTTATATATATATATATAGTTCCATGTTTAGAGAGAGAGAGAGAGTTCCATGTTCCTTTCTGTAAATGATATATAGATTTTTATTGAAATGTGTTTTGGCAAGGAGCCCACAGCTGTGTTTGAGCTGGAAGAGAACTGCTGGGTGTAAATACATTCTAATGTGAAGTGCTGCCTTTAGATAATGAGATTATCTGGGCCATTGTCACACAGCTGATACCCAAGGAAAACAAGCCACTTGTTTTATCTTAAATCCTGTAATTTAATTACATACCTGCTTCAGTGTGGTGGTAGTGATTGTGGCTGTAACATTCACTATCCTGGCTTGTGGATTGACCAGAGATCCATATTTAGTCCATTTCACTTCTATTCCCAGTGATACAGGTATTTGGCAGGAGCTCTGCAAAGTGTGAGAAATCATCTCATTGTCTGCCTTATGCAGAAGCCATACTATATATTAATTATTAATGTTATTAAAAGGGTAGAATGCCCCCACAAAGCTCATTGAGGAGGTTACCAGAGCAGATGGAGCCTGCACTGTTTCCGGGCAGGACAAAGTCCTGAACTCTGCCAGGGCAGAATTTTGAAGGCTACAATCTTAAATATTTTTATGCATTTCTTCTTGAACTATCACACTTCTGGTTGCAGGAACCATTCACTCTTTAGTTGCAGAAGCATGCAAGAGACCATCCACAATCTTATGTTGTGCTTCCTACCCTGGCCTGGAGTAAGAGGGGAAACCCTGATTCTGCTCCTTCCCTCTGTCACCTCTGGTGCTTCATCCTTAGAAGAACAACATTCTAACCTGTGTTTAAACAACTCATTTTCTACCCAATATGTTGTCCTGATCCACAGCTGAGGTGCCTGGATACCAGCTTGATTAAATATAACTTCTAGAGCAAGAATGAAACCCTCTGTGAATATTCCATGAGTTTCTTCCAGCTTATTTCGGCATTCCCAGCCCCATTTTCTCCTCCAGTTGGTTCCTGCATTTTTAGGGTGTGAAGCTGAGCTGATGCTGCAGCACAGGCACAGATCTCGTGAGGCTGGAGGGGTGGAAGTGGTTTAACTTTCACCTGTTCTGAGATGTGGAGCTGAGTTATTGGCACCCAGTCAAGCACATCCTGGGCTTGAGAATTCCCAAATGAGGCCACATACTCAGGAAAGCTTTGGCCCTTCAGCACATCAAGGAGGGTCTGAGCCAAAGGCTGGCATTTCATAGCTGCTGTAATTCTTCCAGAAAACAAAACAAAAAAGATGAGTTACAGCAAAAATCCATTGGTTTGACACAATCATAATTTCTCCTTGCTCTCTGCTCTGTTCAAGCCTTCTGGCTACAGTTGCTAATGTACACAATCTTTCCAAGAGAAAGACCATTGTTAATTAAATGACATTTTTTATAATTAAATACTCTATTCTCAATACTCCTCCAGCTGTATAAATGGCTCAGGACCTGAACAGAGCCTAAGGGAAAGGGTTGTCAGAGGGTTAAAAGCATTAAATTAAAAAAAAATACCAACTTCTTACCGTAACTTACAGCCTGATATCATGTTATAACCAAATAATACTGGGGCTCTGGCTCCCTGTGCTGCCAGGCAGTCCTGGGTGGATGTGCTGTGCAGAATGGTGAGTTGGCTGTGTTTGTTACTGCTCTGAATGATGCCAGATGTAACACACAGTTAAGGGAAATTAAATGCTTGATGGATATCGGGACAAAAAAAGAATCCTTAATCATATCCTTAAAATATAGCTGCAAATGCTATAATGGCTCAAGATTCCTCTCACAGTGTGAAAAAGCACCAGGGTGTGCAATGGAGGGCTAAATGTACCTCACTACACAGTCCCAGGAGATTGCAGTCAGGACTGAGTCATTCCCTCCTAAAACACAGCCAGAAAAGCACATTTTTATTTTTGGTGGAGAACAGATGTATTTCATAGATGTCCATGCTAGAAAGGGTTTGTGAGGATGGACCAGAGCAAGTGAAGCAAACAGAAATGCAGCAGGGAAAGGATATCCTTGAGGCTGGAATCCTGCTCTGACAGGCAGCCCAACAACATAACCAGGATTGCCACTGAGAGGAACTGGCTGTGTATTTTCCTGCAATGCAAACAGAATATTAGTTCTTATCCTGCACTGAAGTGGTTGGAAAACACAGAAATATTTCAGTTATTTTAGGAGTATGACCTGCCTGGAATGATGAGAGCAAGACTGTAAGTAAGGCTTGGCTTTCTCTGCTATAGTCACAAGCTGGGACTTATAAATGTGACAGACTTTGGAGGCCTTCATTGCCCAGCTCTGAAATGCTGCCTCATCTGGGCATCCAGGGCAAGTTCTGCTTTACCTTGCTGCTAACAATTGTTCTGATTCAAGTTTAATAAGTTTTGTAATTAAGTGTCTTTCACCAAGTCACCCATGACATCTCCACAGTTACCTGAGTGAAGCTGATTTCGAAGCTCTGCTCTATTGAAAGTGCTTCTCTGCTAATTGCCCCCAAGACAAAAGCAGCAGATGCTTCTATTATTTCTCCTGTGTCTGTGTGGGTAATGTGATAATTCACCTGAAAATTAAACATTTTAGATATTAATTTGAATAAATACATAAGAGAAACTAGAAAAAAAATTTAAACCATGCAAGTATTTTCTTTCTTCCTTGCTTAAGAAACTCATCTCCAGGGTGGGGATGGATTTTATCCTCTAGAGGCTGGAGCCTCTTCACAACTGACTTCTTGATAAACCCAAGCACAGACACAATGTTCATCTACTTTAAAATTAAAGATGATGTGCAGTATCTATTCCTCCCTCTGTCATTAGTGCACCTGAAATCATCTTCTCCCAAGCATAAAGTAAATTCCAAACTCATGTCATTGCCTGTTCTGCCACATACACAGAAGTAACACCAGGATTTCAGCCTGGCTCCATGTTATATTGCACAGAGTTATTATTTTGTTGCAAAACACTCCCTTTTACTCAAAATCAATCCTTCTTCCGTGAAACTTACTTTGAAGATGTCACAATATATGGAAACTGCAAGGCCTTCCTGACAGCTCTGCAGTTTGGGAATCAGAAGTGATTGGATGCATAGATGCTTTCCATCAGCTCTGAGGAGGAAAAGGCTGCCAGACCTACCCCAAGAACTGCATTGATGCACACTTCATCCAAAACCATTGGGAGCCTCAGGACCTCACTACTGCTCAGGAAAGTCCTCATTCCATTCAGAGACTGGACAACTATGGACTGGACAGTAATGTTCACCTGAAAAACAGACTCATGTCAGCTCTGAACACTGGGTATAATTAATTTTGGCTCTTTCTGTGTTATTATATTTGTGACCTTTCCGGGTTCTGTTCCACAGCAACAGCATGCAGTAATTCTCTGAACAGCTGCTGTGTTACAAGTACTGCTGAAGCTCAACCAAATGGTCTGGGTTTAAATAAATAAAGAGATTTTCTTGAAAAGAGGGAGTTTTATATGAGAGGAATGTATCAGGCTTGAGTATTTGCAGGCAGCATTTTATCTTGGATTTGCTAAGTATCATTAGTGATGGCAAATGATGTAATTTTTTAAATGTAAAGATTTGATCAATCAGTGAAAAATTCCCACTGACTATAACTTAACAAGAATTTTGCCCACAGCTCTTCCAACTAATTTAGAAGTATACTTACCATCTGACTTGATTTGGGCACCTGAGGGAGAATAAAAGAACAAATTAAAGCAGTAGAAAAGGTCTGACCTATTGCACATAGCAGTCAAGTAAAGCAGGTAAGGCTTTGTCTATTTAACTCTTTCTCATAACAATAACTTTTATATTATGGAGTTAATTGAGTATAAACCAGAGTACCCAGGAACTGTGAAAAGAACTGCCACAATCCTATCCCTTTCTTCTTCTGACTTTTAGAATTATTCAGAGACCACCAGTTTAGGAAACCTGCCAGGCTGTGCTTCCCAAAGAAATGAAGAGCTTTTGTTGTCCTGTTCCATAGTTTCATGGTCTCTAAACCCATAAAAGAGAAGCAAATATCTCTCTTATTATACAGTTGCCCCACTGAAAAATTTCCACCAAAAATATTTCATGGAAAGGCAGAAATGCCAGACCAAGGTCATCAATCAGGTAAAAATACTCCCATGGAGCACCCTTTTGTCAAAGGTTTTACTTTTCTGACTTTCCAATGAATGTTTGAGTCACATCTTCGGGAAGGGACCAAGGATTGGACTCTGCTCATGGAGCAATTCTGCAGAATTATGATGGGATACTGACAGCAGTGACTCATCTCCTGTCCCAGCAGGGAACACATTCCTGGGAGCTGCAGACCTGAAGGTGGTGCAGGTACAGTTTGTCACACATTTATTATCTCAAGGTACAGCCCAGCCATCAGAATGAGCAGGATGAATAAAAATCTCTGTAAAGATTAGACTCATCCTTCAGGGAACAGTGCTATTTCTGACTGGGCTAGGAAGAGCGAGCACCACTCCTGAAGTTCTGTTTATCCATGACTGGGTGATGGATGATGTCTCTGGAGGTCACTGGCAGCACTGCAGCCACGCTGCTGCCTCAGCTCCCCCCGCAGGAGGCAGGACAGGCAGGAACAGCTCATTGCTTTGGCCACTCCACACTCCCACTAAGCTCCACTGTGAGAATCCTGCTGGGAGATTCCAGGAGCCCCCAGCACTCCTTGGATCTGCTGCTCAGGCCAGGGCAGAGAGCAGAGGTTATCCGCAGCATTTCCCAAAGCGTTGTTCCCACTGCAGCTGCCCATCCAGGCAGGGAGGGAGGGGGGGCTCCTGGGGATGGGGTTTTCTGTAGGACCCGCTCTCCCAGTGCTCCCAGTAAGGCTCCCTCAGTCACTGGTTTGCGGTTTCTTTTGCCGGCAGCTCCACCTGCTGGCACAGGGAGGGCTCCTGTGGCCACCCTGTCCCCAGTGCCATCACTCCCACCTTCACCTCCCTTTGGCAAGGAAACCTTCCCACTGAGCATCTCCAGCAGCTTCTCAGCCTTCTCCAGTTCCTGCAGCTGATCCCTCCTGACATCCAGCGTGCTCTGGGCAGAGCTCTGACCCCTCCTGAGCTCAGCCATTGCCTTGGCAAGCAGCACAGGGATAAAGGGTTATGGATTTTCCAGTCAGGAAAGGGAATTCATCTTTAAATCAAACCCACTCAGCTGCTGGAGCCCAGCCTGAGCCACTCTTGCTCTTTTCTGGTCCTGCAGCCAACAAGAACTAATTTTGGGAGGACATGGAGACACTCAAAGCCCTTCTGAGGCAGTGCTTTCTCCACTTCTTCCACAGCAGGAGGATCAAAAGCCAACATTTGGGAGCAACCCTTGGCTGATTTCAATGAGATCCTGAAGGAGCAGGAGAACGATCCCATCTGTGAGGGTGTGAACTGCTTAGTGGGCTTTCCTTGCCTTTGGGAGCTTTGGAATCTGTGAGCAGCCTGGAAGGGGTCTTTAAGCAGTTACTCACTGCTAATCAAATGAATTTAAATAATTACATAAATTAAAAATTTTAATGGTGAAGAGATTGCTGTTTCTTTACAACCTTCAGCTTCTGGAAGGAGCCATCAGGTTAAGGTATGAGGTATTTCAGTTTCATTTTTTCATGAGTGATTTCTTTGTCTTCCTGAATATCCTTACAGGGGATTTATTTGTACAGAAGACATCATCCCCCAGGTCAGAAAGGGATTAAAAAGTAGGCAAAGCTTTGAAAAATAGCCCCAGACTGGATTTTAGCATGCAGGATCCAAAGAAACTTGCTCTCAGTCATGTAGTTAGGCAGCATGAAGAAGGCTGTGTCAGCCCCCACTATCAACAACTGAGGCTTGGAGGAAAGGGGCAGATGCAAAGGATTAAACCTGACAGGTTCCCCTTTCAGTACAAAGTTTTAGCAACTCTTTAAAACTCAGATTTCTTAGAATTATGTGTTCTGATAAAGGGGCTTCTTGGAAAAGCCTGAACACGCACAGGGACGTGAAACTGCACTAGCTCAGTGCCATGACCTTGGCTCTTCAAAACTATTATTTTTTACTTTATCTTTGACTATATTATTTATACTCGGCTAAGCAGAGAACAGTAAATGCTTCTGTTACCAAAGCTTGAAATAAAAACATTCCCCAGGGCTTTCTGTATAAAAGTCTGCTGTACAGGGAGATGTTTCTTCCCAATCCACAATTTAAAAATCCAAATAAAACACAATATCCCTCAGCAAACAGAAGTTACTTCATTCTGCAGATTCAAAAGATATAAAATATGAGTATTTCAGCAATATGACTGTTTCAAATCATACTTACTGCCAAAATGCTGGAGTTGATATAAAACAACATGCTAAGTGCTTGAATGCTGTCACATTTTTCCACACTTACTGATCTAATGCATTTTGTGGCTTGGTTTACTAAAAACCCTGGGAAAAAAAAGTCACTAAGTATTAGTGGAGGAAGTGAAAGAGCAATTATGAAAAGCATAAATGAAAACAACACAAGAACAAACAAAATTGAAAGTAAATGTAATCTCTATTGCAGATAATGTTTTATGTGAGCTTTGAATAATGAAACTTTTTATATTCTCAAAAACAATGCTATGAGAAAAAATATTACTTCTTTACAAGTAGAAAGAGCTTCATTAATTTTTTTTTTTTCTTTCACAAGAGACTTCAGTCTTGTAATCACCACCCTGACTGTTATGAGACCATATTTAATGATGACAGTGGGGTTTGGGAAATGCAGGTGTGGGTTTGGTTGTGGCTTTTTTTCTCACCTCCGCCTCTGCAGATTTTCAGGAAATTGTGTGAAAGGTTAAAATGCAGAGCTCAGCCTGCAAATCTGACTTGTGAGAGGAACCCCTGGGCAAAGGGAAGCTGCCAAGGCTGCCCTGGCAGGGCTGGCCTGGTGCAAACCCCTCCTCCCTCAGGGTGTCACCCTTGTACTGTTTGATTAAAGCAATTATGCCAAACAGGACATTTTCTTGTTGGATAAACAACCCTTTAACAGATTCTCAGGGATTTACGTATCTCACTTTGAATGTTTAATAGAGATGCAACACAATTTCCATTCTATGTCTTAAAAAAACAAACAAACCAGAGAAACATAAGTGGTTTGAAAATCATCTCTTTATGAACCTTTAGCTGAATTCCCCATGGGGAGTGTGCCAGCTTTCTGACTGACTAAGCTAAGAGCAGAATACTAAAAAACAAAAATTTGGGTTTCAAGTGTACTTTCCAACCTGCAGGATTTGCATCAGAGCACCAAGAAGAGACAACAGGACTTGGCAGCCTTAGAAATGCATCCTCTGTCTGGACAGGAACCCCATACTGCCAGAAAAAAAACCACAGTCAGGTACACAGGTGTGTTTCAACCCATTTTTATTAACAACAAATATGAATAAAAGCAGTACTTATTTCCACAGGATCTCTCAATAATGCTCTGTACAGCAATTATTCAGTCACTGCTACAGCTTTATGCTGAAAATAGCAGGAAAAAAAAGTGCCTTATTTTTCAAAGATCTTAAAAATCTAGTTCACTTTTTAAGTAACAAAACACAAAATATTACATTTCTTCTTTTTACTTTTCTATATTTAAAGACCAATATAAATTTTGCTTCTTCCAGCAGAACTGCATTATTTAAAAGCAGATGCAAACATTGCTGTTTTCTTCTTTCTGGAATAATCTAATACTAATTGCATCAAATATCATTTACCTCCTATTGAATCAGATAATTTACCTCATATCTGGAAGTTTCATTGGCCTCAGGGGAATTTTGAGCATCTGTATCCAAATTCCAGCTGTCAGGCTCAGCACTGAAAGTAGCACCTCCAAATTTATCAAGCAACTGATCAAAATTTTCTGCAGTTGGGATTTCAGGAGATTTGAGGTACAGGGCTTGTTTATCTGTCAAAATATTTAAAGAAGGAGATAATTTAAAGAAAAAATATACAGAAACAATACTTAGTAACAATGAGACAACTTTAAAAACCACCCACAAATTAATTTGGTTTTTTTCCAACAGAGAAGACCAAGAGTAGCAGATGTTTAATTCCATGTTTTCACAAGTGAAAGGATCACAACACAAGGACTGTGAGCAGACAGAACTACCACTTTCCTGAGAGGTTTAATGAAACAAAAATAGATTTAAATTTAGTTTTTTTCTGGTACCTAAAGAGCCTGCAAAAAATAACATCACAATGCTTAATATTGCCTACAACTCTACTTACAGTTTGCAGCATGAATGCAGAAAATACTGGGATTGACTTGGTCAATTAATTTAAATATCCTTTCTGGTGGATTTGCTTCAACATCAAGAGAATACACAGCAGCTTTCTGACTACACAGCTGGCTGTCACCTCTGCAAAGAAACAAAAGAAATTAATGATCCACTAGAAGTTAGTGTTGGCCAGATTTTAAAGTTCTTTTAATCTACTGAGGCAGCACCAGAAAAATTTTAAAAGCATGAAATTACTGAATTTAACATAATTTGTAAAACAATTGTGCATCCTTAGAAGGTTCCTGTTGTTTTATACTCTGTGCTTAATATAAATAATAGGGAATTCTCCCACATGTTTTATTCAGCAGAGGAAAACGTGAGCAGCAACATGAAGGAAGGTAAGAAACAGACTGGGGGAGGGAAAACCAGTGACAATATGAGAGGGAAAATTCCAAATTGGATGGGATCCAGAAGGTTGAGACCCCAAAAATGCAGGGCTGCACCAGAGGCCATGCACAGCTCAGCAGCACTTTCATTTCTACAACCCAAGTGGGATGTCAGAGCAGGAAAACAGGTCAGTTTTGTGGATGTTGGAATAATACCCAATTTGAGCAGGGAATGGGAAGAATTCCTGCTTGAGATGCATGTGAAAGAAATGGCAGAAGGTGAAATAACCCAGCCTGTCTTGGAGAAGTGTTTAAGGCTGTGCCACGGGCTCATCAGGAGCCCAGAGCTGCAGGAGAATGTGCCAGTTCAGAGCCTGGCAGGGCTGGTGTGTCCCACATGCCACAAACACCAGCTGATGGTCCCTGTGAAACTGGTATTTAGCAGCACGGAGCAGCTAAGGACAGGCCCTGGAGAAGTGAAATGACTTTCAGAAATTTTGAAGCCTGGAGTTAAGCTCTTCCATGAGGTGAGTCATTTGTTACCAGGATCCCATCATAAATCAAACCCAACAGGATCCCATCATAAATCAAATCCTTCTGCTGCTGTTGCAGAGATCTCACGGCCTCTGCCTTGGCATCAGCCAAAATAACACAAATATGCAAATGTAGATAAACTCTGATGTAAATAACGAGACCCACAACACCTGCAGACACTGAAAATCCCCTGGCTTTTCATGCAAAATAAACGTTTTACACAAAAGAATTTGGGCAAAGAAACACAATTTCATTTGAGGCATTTCTAGTTGACAAAGGCAGCACAGTCATCTGAGGCAATTAAAATGTCACTCAGGAGGGTGTTGATTAGACCTTTCTGATCTATATAAATATCTATAAATGGGGAGCAGGAGTCTTTTGTGTGCCAGAACAATAAGAAACCACAGTCTGGCATGACTGCTAATTCAAATTCCAAAGCACCAAGAATAAACCCAGTGCTCAGATTGGCATAATTTATACAGAAGGTGGGTTGAAAAGCTGCACTTATTGTTCTGAGAAGTCACCAAGAAATTTTTTGCACATTATGATTCTGAAGTGAGTTTTCTTAACTCCTCTTTGAGAAGATGGAATTGGGTGAAGGTGTTTTCAGATTAAATAGCAAAGAAACAACCCTTAGCTTTACTTTTTTGGTATAATGTTACATTTTATTGTTTGTGAAGTGGCAGTGGGGGAGCAGGTTGGATGGTGACTTGTAAAATTAGGGTCAGAAAAATGCTCACACTATTTCAACAAGCTCTGAATTGATTGTGCAGCTGATATCATGAATGCAATCAAAGAGGTCACTGATAAATTTACTGACAAAAACTGGTGATCTACACAAGTGGCCAGATTGGTCCTTTGGGATCAGTTTTCTAACTGCCAGACACTGCATTGACCAAAGTCTAGAGATGCATCATTCTTACCCCCAAAAAAGCAGCACCTAAACACCCACAGACAGGAGCACAGGGAAACAGGAGGAAAGAGGGAAAGAGAGGGAAAGAACTGGGTGGGAGTGGATCTTCTGCTCTGCCTGGCTGGGGACAGAGTGCAGCAGGGACCGGTGGAAGGATGGCAGCAGGGAGGGGTGGGAATTGCCCAGAGGAGAGGACAGGCAGCAAAGGAAGAAGGGTTTTGTGCTTTCTGGCTATTTCTGCACTCACACGACCACGGGGACCGAGCACGTGGTGAAGAGGCTGAAGTCCTGGGCGCTGCAGTCGGGGTCACAGCAGCAGTTGGTGTCGCACTGTGCCACCAGCAGGTCGCAGACGCAGAGCCTGGCAACTGCGGCAGAGAGCGGGATGAGAAACCGCAGCGGGGACGCTTCAGAGCACCGCCCAAACACCTCCGCTGATCGCCTCGCCCTGGTTTTGATAGCGGGCAAAGGATTTCTGCAAATCCAGGTTTTCCTGAAGGTGTTTTTAAAAAGCCATCTTTCCTGCTGCTGAGCAAATTTATTTTGGAACATGCGGATAAAAGCAAGCCATAGTAAAAAGTGTTCCCTGAGAAACAAAACCCATCAGGGATTTTGGAGGTGTGAAAATCTACTCAGCCTTGCAGAGGAAAAAAAAAATGAGAGATACCAACAAGGTGTGTTTATCTGCTTGTTTCAGCTTATTAGAAAGAAAAATAACACATTTTGAAAGAGCAGAGATGATTACAAGTTTTGAGGATGGCTCAGGGTCCAGGAATACATTTTCCTGATGTGCCAAAACAACCATACTTGACTTCTTTGAAACTGTTTTTTCTCTCTGTTTTTGGATACTGTGAAATATTGTAATCACAGACAGAGTAATTGCCAATAATTCTGTAAACTGGCTCAGTAAAATACACTTGGCAAATTTTTCAGACTCTCTGAGGTCTTCAAGTTTATAAATTCAAAGAACAGATATTATTCTACTGAACTGTTTTTGAGAGTGGCTGTTCTATAATTTAGACTTAAGAATAGCACAGAATGAGGAAAATTAAGGCCAGTGTTTTATAAGAAAGACATTCAAAGAGTACTTTCATTACTAATTCCTTTATTTCACTTTGACTGCTGCCTGTTTCCCTGTGGCCCCCTGGATGCTCTCTGACCACCTGAACAGTATCCAGGTATTTCCTGGAATCTCTGAAGTTCTGACTGTTCTGTTGGCTGAGCTTAGCCCTGGATCCTTAGCTCACCCTGTAAACAGAGAAGTTTAAACGTGGATGATTAGATTGCAAGGTTATGTCTGTGAGATTAGGGGTTTAAATCCCTTTTCCCTAAGGAGGTAGCACAGGGGTGGCTTTCCTTCGGCAAGTAACCCATGGAAAGCTCAGCTGAGGGCAACACCACCCGATACAAAAGTGATACAAAAGTGTAGTAAATTATACAGCGGGAAACACCTTCTGAGAACACAGTAACCAAACTCTGCGAGCTCTGCTTTTATCACAATGTATCCACAGCTCCGGGGCTGACCCTCGGGGCAAAGTGCGCAGCCAGCTAGGGCTGTGCTGGAGCTCTCCAAGGACACCCAGGGCAGTGCTGGGCGGGCAGCAGACCCTGCCCTCCACCCCCACGGGCCCTCAGCGCTGTGGGATGCCCTGCACTGCGATGTCCATGCCACCATCAGCGTGCCCAGGGCCTGCGGGCCGCTCAGGCTCAGCCTTCCCGAGGAGGCTCCGAGCGGCCTCGGCTGTAGCTCCCAGGCCTGCAGAGAACTCCAGACATCCCCCGGAGAAGCCGGGAGGGTGTGCCAGTCCCGCGAAGGGGAGGCCAAAGGTCGAATGCCCGAGGGAGGCCGCGAGCGGGGCTCCCCTCAGCCGGCGAGCGCCGCCGGTGCCCGCAGCGCCCGGAGGGCACCCACCGTCCGTGACCGGGGCCGGCGGGCTGCGGACCCGCACCTGTGCGGCATCACGAGTATCTTCAGGCTCCGCGGCCGGCTCTTCCGCCCGGAGCGGCGGCGACAGAAGGAGAAGGATGAGGACAAAGAACACCCCGAGCCCCGGCGGCGCCGCCATGGCGGCCGCCCTTAGCAACAGCGCGTTGCCAGGGCGCGCGGGGCATGACGGGAAGGGCGAGTCCCGCTCTCGCGAGATTTGGCGGGCGGAGGGGAAGGGCCGCGCCCCGGGACCATGGCGGGCGAGGGGAGGGCAGAGCCCCGGGCGTCTGCGGCTCCTTCAGCCGCCCTCGGGCTCCCTCATCGCCCCCCAGCGCGGCGAGCCTCGGGGGGAGGCCACGCGCAGGGTTCTGGCTGGATGTGGCCGCCGTGGTGGTGCCAGGCGGCCGCTTGTGGCGCCCAGCGCTCTCAGGAAGAGCCCGGCGGTGATGAGGGGTCGGTGCCCCCTCAGAGGCACGGGAAGGGCTTCAGGTGTAGTGATCCAAGTGTAACCCACGAAGGTGGCTTGGGAACAACTGCAAGGCCACGGAATAAAAAAAAAAAAATAAGAAAGAAAAGAAAAAAAAATAGGGGAATGGCCCCTTGCGACATATAAAATATCTATATATTTATATATATGATATATATAACTATATTTCATGTACTTTTGCATCAAATATCTATATATTTATATATATTATATATATATAACTATATTTCACGTACTTTTGCATCTTTTTTTTTAGTAATCTTTTCCTTGAAGTAATTTTTAAAGTGTTAAACTTTCTCCTTTTGAAGATGCTGTGGGTCCTCAGTGCTCAGTGAGCATATTCAGTAATCATTAGTAATCTTTTCATGTGCACAGTTACCTTTGAGGTATTTTTCAACCTAAATTATTCTATTTTTTTACTAATTTGGGAAAAAAAACTGGGCTAGAGAGTGACTAAGTCATTGTTTCTTAGGGTTCCTTAGATTTTAAAAATTCTTTGCTCTGTTTTTATTTCCCTGACCAGGTTCATTACTGTCACCTCGAAGGGAAGGCACCAAAAGCTCTCAAAAGCCCTAAAACTCCAGCTGCACCCTTTGAAAATGGAAATAACCGCACGGTGCCCCTCCTCTGCCGCGGCCACATCACAGGGGCGAGGGAGGAGTCACACAAGGCCCTTTGATGTTATCAGAGATGGGTTTCAAACAGCTCCAGTCGTGTGGAACAAAATCTGGAGTCATCCTTGCCCGTGGAAAGGCCTCATTCCTCCAAGGACACGGTGACCCAAAGGTGAGAACCCCCCGTGCTCCACTCTGCCTCAGAAATTACACCCCAAAATAACCTCACCAAAAATAACCTCCAGCCTGCCTTCCTTGTGATTTTTAACCCAAAATCTCTGTGTTTGCCTTCTTCCATGGGCATGAAGAGCTGCTGTTTTCAGTCTCTTTGTTTGCTGTTCCTGAGGTGGCCAAATGCTGCTGCTGGTGTTGGGGTTGTTGTTTTTTCCAAGCTCAGAGTGACTTCACACACTTCCATTTTGAAAAGGACTTGTAAAAATGGCACCAAACTTTATTTTCTTGCTTCTCATCGAGGCTGTACCAGGACTGGCTGCAGTGTTCTGGTATTCTCTGAAGAGAACGTGTGCCTGTGTTTGGAGGAAATCCTGGGAACCTTTACATCTCCATCTCTGTCACTGTCCCACAGCAAAGGAACAAAAAGAGAGGCAACCTGCAGGAAGGACAGCTGGAGCACGTGGCTGAGACACAACCTCCCTCTGGATGGAGCTGTTTAGGGCCTTACAGCCCCTTCAGCTTCCTTGGCTAAGCTCCCACATGGTCAGTTAACAAGGATGGAGGTGTTTCTCCTCCCTACAAGTCCTGCAAAGTTGGAAACCTGGAATTTGTTTTGCAGGCTTGGAGGGAGAGTGGTGCTTGGTTTATTTAATCATCACTGGTTGTGATCTGTGTCCTTGTTCCACTGCGGTGTCATGAGATAATTAATACTAAAACACCCCTGCTTGTTAGTTTACACGTTTCTGATGCCTTTAAAATCAGTAAAAAAGGGCTGATGACATTGCACAGGGGAAAACAGAATTTAATACATTCTTCTTGCATCGGGAATTACTTGGCAAAGCTGATGGTGCACAGGGGACCAGACTCCAAGAAGAAAACCAAGCCTTGCTGAAATCTGAAAGCACAGATTGCACCCTGGATGAATGTGGGCAGGAGCTGGATGAATAAAGAGGTATTAATTCTTACTGCATCTACCATTGAAATGGAATAGAAGTGGGCAACTGTTCAAAAGCAAAGTAGGATGGAATTAATCTGGTTTTCTCGTGACCTTTTTTTTTTTTAGGGCTTCACTCACAGCAACAGTTCACCTAAATCCACTTAAAATACTTGCTGTAATAGGAAAAAAAACCCCACATTTGTCATGCAGAGAAAGGCAAGGCATCTAAGAAAAACCATTTGAAAAACCTCCCCACCACAAAACTCACCCTGGTATTGGACTTCTGAAACAGGTTCCAAAGAGCAACTCCAAGTGTGTAGGATAAGATCAGGACATCAATACATAATGCTTGCTCTCCAGCAGAGAGATTTCATTTATCCTGTCAACATGAGCTAATTAATAATTAAAAAGGGCACTGTGATCCTGATCTGGGAGGTCCTATAAAATGAAAATTCAAGCAATTTGAGAGGCAGTAGATTCCTGTTTATTAAAAAACACGTTCAGGGGTTTACTCTGTTACTGTTTCAATTACAGTTTCAGCAGCAAGACTCTGATGTGCATTTGAGCATTACAGAAGCTGTGGCTGCCCCATCCCTGGAAGTGTCCAAGGCCAGGCTGGAGCTGGATAGTGGAAGGTGTCCCTGCCCATGGCAGGGGGTGCAATGAGATGATCTTTGAGATCCCCTCAAACCATTCTGTGATTCCTGCTGGTGATCTTCTGACTCTGCATCTTCTCTTGACTCCTCACGTGGGAAGCCTCATGTGGTCCTTATCACATTAGTTTTCTTTTTAATCCAACTGTGCTGTCTTGAACTTCATCTTTTCAGGGCTAACATGGGGTTTGCCCTATGACAGATCACTTTACAAGTCCAAGTGGACAGGCATTTAGAATTAGAGTCCAAACAAAGTCAAACCAGGCTGAAATAAACTGCATTTTGGTCTAGCACAAGATTAGCCCTTAAATAAATAGTGAGGAGCTGGGGCAGTCTGTACAGCAGATGGCATTACAGGTAATATTTATCACACTCCAGTCTCAGGGCTCAGATACTTGGGAGGGAGGATTGACATCAGCTACCACTGAATCAGTTTTAAAACAAGCTGGAAACCTGCTTGTGCCTTCAGCAGTTGATTACTTTGTGCAGCACTTCTGCTTTGCACTCCCCAGTGCATTTATTGGTCTGGACAAGCCTAGCAGGAAGAGTTCATTCTGTTTTTTGCAGCTTAAGTGAGCTGATGTAAATAGATCTTGGACTTTGAGGTGGGAAGATTCCACCCAGCTGCAGTAACCAGGGGGATGCCCTTTGGTCCAGTTTTTGTGCCAAATTTGTGCATTGGGGAATTTTAAACAAATATCACTTGGCAGGATATCGACTCTCAGGGTACAAGAATAACACTGAGTAAGGCAGCAGGGCATGGGCTGGGGGGGATTTACAGGGAGAACTGTTCAGACTGACACTGAGCAGCGGAGAAAACCAGTTCTGAAGTATTTTATTAAAAATAGTTGGGGTTTTGTCTCACAGGAGCTCAGAGATACCCTGAATGAGAACCAGGAGCAGTTTTTCATCTGGGCACAACCGTGCAGAGTTCATCAAAGGTTACTAATTACCATGTACATTTTGAGGTCATCTGGCTGTCTGGACAGACTTGGGTGGGTGACCTGGGGTAGAATCATGGGATCATTAAGATTGGAAAAGACTTCCAAGATCAAGGCCAAGCTTCCACCAAATACCCCCATGCCCACTAAACTGTGTCACAAAGTGATGAGTGACCTACTCATTTTTTGAACTCTCCAAGGGATTGTGACTCCACCACTTCCCCAGGGAGGCTGTTTCCAAGACTCTCAAGGATGGAGGAGTGTGAAGAGCTCCTGGTTGGGAGCACAGAGTCGTGCTCTGCCAAATGAGTTTGTCAGCCCTGAGCTCACAATGTTCCTCAGCGTTTGAGCCGTGCCTGCTGGGCAAAGTGGCACAGAGAGAACCCTTCCAGCCCTGGAAAACTCAGCATTGAGAACTCAGCTTTAGCTGGGGGGATCACAGGCTGAGCAGCACAGCCAGGGAATGCAGGACAGGTCACCTTGCACCCATCCCGAGCTGCCTCAGGGCACCGCAGGCAAGGGTTAGGCCAGGCTGGACTGGAACTAGACAGGACCTGGACAAGGAAGAGGAAGAACGAGACTCAAGGAAGGGAAAGAATGATTCTGTGGGGGAAGATCTGCAAATATGTGCTTCCCTTCGCTGATAAAGGAGGGTGTGAGGCACTGAGAGGAGCTACCTTGTTTGTCTGCTCTCACACCCTGCCAGGCCCTGGCAGCAGCACTCCCTTATCTCCAGCACACTGCCACATTCAGCTGTGCAGCCATTCCCTAATCCACCACTCTGGGCTGCTCCTCGTGTTCATTCCCTTTCTCCCTGTTCTAACAGGAGGATTAATTTTTTTAATAAGTTTAGATACAATTTCAGCTTTAGCTGGATAATTCTCACACATTGCTTAAAGCCTTTAGCAGTGTATGAGGGGCAATATTGTCTCTGTCAAGGTGCACAGGGAGCAAAATGCCTCCCGTGTGACAGTGAGGGTGCTTCTGCAGCAGTGTGGCACAGAGCTCTTCCTTTCACTGCAGGCAGCTCTGGGGCAGGTTTCACACCTTCCTCTGCTGTATTTGCACTCTATTGTTTGTTGTCTCGGGTTGTATAAGTGGCAGCAGCCTCTTGTGCCTCTACCCAGAGGAATTAAACGAATTTGCAGAGCAACCTGCTGGGAACTTCCAAGGGGACAAAACCATTGTTTGCACACCCACGAGCAGCAAGGAAAACCGAGGTGCAGAAAATGAGGAACTGGGTCTTTATTGAGTATTGTGGGTCTCTGCAACATTGATACCTTCAAGTCGTTGCCGTTGAAATCGTCCAGCTGAGATCTTTGTGTCACTCTCAACTACAATTAAAGTGGTTTTATGGGGTTTGAGCGATGCCCGCACAACACACCCTTCTCGTGAGGCTTTTGTTTGGCATTTCACGTTCCTTAGCCAAAATGGATTAACTGCCAGCCTTGCCAGGGCTTTGCAGAGAAGCCTCTCACGGCCGGCGCTGAGCCGGGGAGAACAGGGCGCGTCCCCCTCGGGAAAAACCAAACCCGGCGCATTTCTGCGCGCCGTGACTCACATAACCGTCCTCAGCAGGCGCGGGGCACCGCCGGCCAGCCCGTCCCCGCGAGTTATTCGGAGCACGCGAGACGCGCGGGGCGTGGAGGGCAAGTATGTGGGTTAGGCGCAGCCGCGCTGTGCCCGCTGTGAGAACGTTAATTGCGTTAATTGCGTTAATTGCGGCCGAGAGCCGGCGAGGGCGGGGGCGCGGACCCCGCTCGGCGCCGCGGGGGCTGCCGGGAGCCGCCCGCTGTTATTGTCCCGCAACATGCAAATGAGGCGGGGCGGGGAGCCAATGGGGGGCGGCCGCGCTCCTCTGCCGCGCACGCGCGCCGGGAGGCGGGGAGGGGGCGGGGCCGGCCTCGCGCCCCGCCCAGCGCCGGGGCCCTCACCTCACCTCAGCACGCGCGGCGAAGATGGCGGCGGCGGCGGGCGGCGGGGCGCGGGGGCGGCGCGGGCGGCTCTGACCGGGCACCGCGGGCGGCGGGGAGCGAGCCCGGAGGGAGCCCCGAGAGCTCCGCGGGCAGCGGGGAGCTGGCACAGCCCCCCTCGGGGGGCGGGGAGGGTGGCGCGGAAGGCGGGGGCGCTGCCGGCGAGCCCGGCCGTGAGGGGCAGCGCGAGGGGCAGCGCGCGGGCCGTGAGGGGCGGCGAGGGCGGGTGAACCGCAGCCGCAGCCGGAGGGACGAGGCTCCGCGGCGGGCAGGGCTCGGAGCAGCGGCGGCGCGGGCCGGCGGGCAGGGGAAGGAAGGCTGGCGCCCTGCGGCTGGCGCTCGGCGGGCAGGAGGCGGCTGCGCCGGTGGATCCCCGCGTTCCTGGCGCTCGGCTGCTGGGCGCCCCACGCCATGTTCTCGGTGCTCTCCTACGGCAGGCTGGTGGCGCGGGCGGTCCTGGGCGGCCTGTCGCAGACGGACTCCCGCGACTACAGCCTGGTGACGGCCAGCTGTGGCTTCGGCAAAGATTTCCGCAAGGGCATCCTCAAGAAAGGCATGTGCTACGGGGATGACGCCTGTTTCGTGGCGCGGCACCGCACCGCGGATGTGCTGGGTGAGTGACCGGGCCGGGGGCTGAGGCGGCTCCGACCTCGCTGTGTGACCCCCCCCTCCTTCCCGGAGCTGCACATGGCGAGCGGCTCAAGCCCCGGTCTCAGACAAAGGAGCCGGTTCTGCCTGTCAGTGTCACCATGAGTTCGCTTTTTTAGCTTCCCAAGGAAGCTCTCGTGCTCTTTGTTGCAGCTCTGCCCGCCTTTGGCATGGGGGGTTGTGTGTGCCGGGTGTCCGGCCCAGTCTGGGCGTCTCACCTGTGAGTGCCTGTAAGGCCTGGTGGCTCCAAAACTCAGAGAAACGGCTCCCAGTGCGTTTCACTTTCTGTCTTTCTTTAAAACCTGGGTCCCGTGTACATGCATTGCATTTAAACAGACAAGATCGCTTGAGCAGGCACTTCCTGATTTTAACGCGTGCAATGTCCTTGTCAAGTGAAAGGCAGAGTGACATTGAGACTGGAATCAAATGTCAAACTTCAGTTTCGTTGTTTGTTCTGGCCTGATTGCGCTCTCTGGTTTAGAATCACTGGCGAAATGAATCTTAAGGGTTCAAATTTTAGAAGCAGTGAGTAATTATGGATAATCAATAGAATCTTCAGACTATGAGCAACATCGCTTTTGACAGTGCTTTGACCTTTCTCCTGTGTACTCAAGGTTGAATTTGGCTGACTGTCACTCTGCACAAGTTAGTCATGGTGTAACTACCAGAAGCAAATTTTTACCAAAACTTTGACACTTAAGAAAAAGCTTCCTCCTCCCTGCCCCTGTCCGTGTTTCTTTGTCTTGTTTTAGGGTTTTGGAGTTTATTTATTTTAAACCGGTGGGGTTGCACTGTGCTGTCTCATGCTGTGGAAGTGGTTGGTGGTTCTTCAGTTTGGCGCTGTCGTTGTAACTTGGTTGCCATTTAACGGAGCCCGAGAGGTTTTCCTCAGGAAGCTGCGAGTTGGTGCTAGGTAACAGTTATTGCTGC
Source organism: Pyrgilauda ruficollis (assembly GCF_017590135.1). NCBI lineage: Eukaryota > Metazoa > Chordata > Aves > Passeriformes > Passeridae > Pyrgilauda > Pyrgilauda ruficollis. The sequence continues at coordinate 10,503,275 of NW_024531043.1, forward strand.
TTATTCTCGAGGAAGCTGTTACTGTAAGAATGATGCCGCAGCTCTCGAGAGGTGGAAGGCTGGTGGGTGCATTTTAGACACTCATCATCTTCTCTCTGGTGCCTCTTCCAGATAAACTTTTTGGGATTAGAATTAGCTGTTGGACACCCTTCCTTTAGCATGTGACTAAGCCTGGCTGCCTTTAAAGTTCATGCTAGGCCAGCACTGATAAATAACTGAGCAATTGGTGTTTGCCCTTAAGAGAAGTGCAGGATCTCCTGTACTTTGAAGTGGACTCTGTGTGGGGAAGAGACAGATTTAGCTCTGTTTGATGGTGTTTAGGGGGTTTTGGCCATATTTGGTAATTACTGTATGTGGACCTACAGTTTGTCTTGTGTTCCTGCTGCAATCAACAGAGAGTTGCATTTCTAAGTTGGTCTTTGCATTAATTTTCATGGCAACTTGGAAACAAACAGAATTGTAGCTCCACTTTAGGATCAAACAGCAAAGAGAGCAGCAGACCCAGGATGTCTTAAGTACCAAGAAGCAAATAATTTAAATAGAAAATCTGTTGATTTGTTTTATCTATTGATTATGTTTTAATTTGGGATTTCTCCCCTGGTAAAGCTATTTTTATATCAGTTCTTTATTGCTTTTTTAATATACATACTGAAAACCCCAAATCTCTGTACTTTCTGCAAAAACAGCAATGTTCAGGTGGGTTTTGATGCTTCTAACTTGATGCACCTTCATCTGTAGCTCCTAGGTTTACAGACATGGTAGTTTTCTCCAGTTTCTGCTGCTGGGGTCATCTCTTTACTCTCTCAACCAGCCCTTTTGCACTGCTGCAGAGACAGTTTCAGCACCACCAGTGTTTTCCTGTCCTCAATTGCTCTCATTCCCATCACAGTTCTGAGGTTCCTTCATGATTTTTTTAAGACCCTCATAAATTTTGTGCTACCTCAGTACCTAATCTGCACCTCAACAAAACTCCCTGAGCTGCACTGTTGGGTTTCAAACTTAATTTTTTTTGACATTTAAGGAAGAGGCTCACGTGGTTTGAGCCAAAGTGAACACTTGACACAGTAAATTTCAAGTGTACCACTTGGAGTGAACAGTCTTCAGTGACAAAGCCAGGCCAGATAATTAATGTAACATTCCTCTGTGCCAGTGTTTTCTAGAACCAGTGTACTATGGAGAGCCTGCCTGTGTGGGATGGGTTGGGTGTGGTGGAGCAGTGAAGGAACTACTCCCAACCACTTGGCATGAGTGCTTGGGGATTCATTTTCTTAGGTCAAACAAGAGTTGACTTGGCAGTGTGTTTATAGCAGAATCAAAATGCTAAACACTTCTTTTGTTGTATGTGTGCTGTACAGTTCAAAGGCTGAATGTTTAACAGTGTCTTCTAGTCTGGGCTTTGTCCTTTCACAGTAAGATCAGCAGAAGGCTGATGAAGGTTCAGGTTCTTTCCTGTCCTCCCATAGTTGTTCAAGGCATGATAAGGCCTGTTACTGGTGAATCCTTGAGCGTTTTGTCTCTCATTTTTGCTTTTATCTGGAACATAATTGTCAATTTTGCATGTTTTCTTCCCATTCTGAGCACAGGGAGAAATGAGAAGCTCAGAACAGCAGTTTCTCCTTAGGGATCACCCTAAGGAAATGGCTTTACTGCTAATGTTACTCTCTAGGGCTTTACAATTCAGGCCTGTGTTTCCTTTCTCTGCTGCTTGTACCACGATGTACTTTTCTGTTCATTCACTGCCAGTGTCTTGGGTGTTCAGATCCTCAGAATATTGAAATCTCTCACAGAGATTTGGGACATGTTCTGTACCGCTTAATGCGTGATGCCTTTGGAAGTTTTGAGCACAGAAATACTGTTTTTTCAAAGCTGAAAACCAAAACTCTGACACCTCTGTTTTTTCTCATTAGCATGCAAGTAGGATTTTTACTACGTAGGGAACAAGCCAAATTTTAAAAATTAACCTTACAGTCATTTCACTAAATTACCAAAAGTAAAGGTTAAAGCCAAGGTTTTCACCTCTAGAAATTTGAGGTGTCACATGCTAGTGATAGTTTTTTTCCTTAATTTTGAGGTCTGCCTTTTCTTGCTTGTTCTGGCCTTATCAGGCTCCCGATGTCTTTGCTCGTTTTTTATGGATTTTCCAAGCTGTTGTGTGACTCATTATTGAAACATTGCAGCAGCCAATGCGCATCCCGTGACAGCATCACTTATACAATGTCTGTGCTGGGTACAACTTTGGGTGTAGCCAGTGTGACTTGACTCTTCCAAACTATTTCTGTCCCCCGGAGTAAGGAAATACTGTCTGCCAGCAGGAAAGTGTTTGTTCACTGCAGAGTTAAAATTTGACAATTGTTCTGTTTGCTGCAAATCTTTGATTTTTAGTTTTTGGGGGAGGGGAGTGTCTGGGTGCTGCAGGGCAGCTACTCTAAAGAGAAAGGAACTGCACTTGGTTTGAAAATTTTATCAGCAGCATGCATAGGAGGTAGGTAAAACTACAGAGTGACAAAGCCCTGGAATATTGTTAGTGTCACTGTCATCAGGAAAAGTAAACTTCAGCACCTAAAAGGATTTGTAGATGAAATGTCAAGGTTGTGCTGGCAGCTGTAGAGGAGGGAGGGATCCTTCCTTGGAAGCCTGAAGGTTATAGAGGACTGTGTTAAGTGGTTTATTTGGTATCATACCTATTAAAGAGATTGCTGCCTTATCACAACTTATCACACTAAAGGAGCCAAGCCTCCCTCAGAGTCACCTTTCACCTACTGCATGTGAGAGCTCAGGGAGCCTGAGAGGCAGGATCAGAGATCTGCAGAGCTGCACACGTGCCTTGGTTTGTAACAGGTCACAGGAAATGTTCTGTTTAATGTGGGAGCATCAGTGCTGGCGTTTGTAGGGACACTGCAGACTGAGAACCACCCCATTAACAGTCACAGGCTGACTTTGTGTCAGCAGAGCTGCTCTGGAGCAGCACTGAATGTAACCTCTGAGAATGAAACTTATATCTGGTTATTCTTCTTTCCCACAGTTTCTGCAAGGACATTGCACACAAATATTGAGGTCAGAATTTCCAGTGGAGCACTAGTTTTAACTGTAAATGCTATTGATGCTTCTTGATGGCAGCCAGTTTTCCATTCATACACAGATCTTGGCCTGAAGGAAGAGCAGGTTCTGTCAGAAATCAGAGGGAAATCAGCAAAGCTTGTGAGGGTGTAGCTATATGAGGGTTAATCATACCTATGCCATAGGAAGCACTGGAAAAATCTGCTCTTTGCTCTGGTTCATCCGTGCTGTGAATACTGAGCCTGAGGTGGGTCAGGCTGGCAGGGATTTATTTCAGTGTCTGCCCCCAGTACCTGCCCTTCCTCAGCAGTTCCACAGTCACTGAACACCTTGAGAAATTAGGTAGTTGTAACTAGGGATTTTTTTATAAAGTCTGCAGAAATAATTTATAGCTTAGTGTTCTCCTGGAGCTCCCCAAATGCACTGAGTGATTTCTCAGGCTTCAATAAAATAGGGAGGAAATCTACCTGGCAAAAATCAGCTTCAGGAACAAGTGTGCTGGAGTGGGAGGGGAAAATAGATATAAGGAACTGTTGCTTTCTTCTGGGAGTAGGTGCACAATTTAATGTTTCCAGTTCCGTGTTTCTCCTTCAGTTTGTTCCTCAAGATCATTGCTCACTTTGCCTTTGCTTTTTGCTCCTTGTTGTCACTTACCCACTTACTCTTCCAGAACCTTTCTGCTTCGTGCAAGGGTAGTTTAAGTTTTACTGTAGCAGTGTGAATAAGTAACCTTCCTTTCTGTAACTTGTTAGCAGTCACACACCATCTGTCCTTAGGGATTTGTATTTAACTGGGTTATTTCTTTGTCAAAACCTTGAGGGGGTAGACACCCTTTGGCTCTAACAGATCCAGGGAAGCTGCTGAGGGTCAGTGCTGGCTTTGAGCATTGAACTTGGTTTAGATGAAGAACCTGTCTAGGTGTGTGATTTATCCCACCACTGATAAAACAAGAAATCTTATCATTTTATCTCAGTTCTGACGTTGACAAATACTAGGTGCTATATTTCAGACTTGTGTGGTGCAAATCATTGCACTTTTTTACCATTTTAGCCTCCATATTTGATGCAAAATACAGTTATAAATATATCCTTTTGATGTTCTTTTAGCAGTGATTCATTGCTATTTCAGGTAAGGATCTCAAGAAATTGAAAGTTCAGTAGGATGTGCAGAGTGCCTCAGAAAGTTAATTGTGGTTGCATGTAAAAGCAGCTCCTGCTGAGACATTTGTGCCTGCCTGCTGCTTCTGTGTGTGATTTTTATTCTTGGCTGATGCAATATTTCAAAATGTCCAACTCTCAAGAGATTTTTGGGACAGGGTGGTGCTTTTGGACTCTGACCGTGGGCAGGTTAATTTGCTAGCTAACCAGAACTGCCCCTCATAACATTATTTATATTAAACAGGGTTTGATCAGTATCAGGGCTTTGTTATGAACTTTCAGCTTGTTTAGTTTATATTTGCTGTGAGCCAGGAGAACACCTGGATCTCGCTCACACAAGTGAGTGGTGAAAAGCAGATACTGCTGCTTTCAGCACTGGCTGCTTTTCCCTGGGCTTCTGCAGGGAGCTCATGTGCTGGCAGGCAGAACCACTTCACATTTGCATTTCAGCTGGTATCTTATCCCAGGTGCTTTTTGCATTTTGAAATCAGCTTTAACAAGTTTCACCACCAGCATCTTCCCTGGCTCAGTTTCAGTGCTGCAGCATCAGTCATTTGTGCTTTGTCTCGTAACTGCCTGACAGGTGTTTCTCTGAGGGAGATTTTGATATTCTGACTCTTTGAGGAGTTGGAAAAAGTCCGTTTTTGGATTGACACATGCAGCAAGTATTTTATCTGGCAGGCATGTTTCTGTGTTTTCCAGCACAAGGCAATGTAGTGGAGTGTTAACTCAGATTCTGAAAGATCTTTGTAATACAGTTAAATACTTGAGAAGTATTTATTCTTTTGAAGTAATTTATTGTGAAATTTTCAATAGCTTTATTTACAATGGTGGTTCATCTAGCTGCAGGCATTGCACTGTCACGTGGAGGCTTGTGTAATTTCTGCACGGGCTTGAACAAGGAATAGCCACAGAAATGTTCTTTGTATAAAATTTTCTCATTTACTGAATGGCATGAATGAAAAAAAAAAAAACCAGGGTTTGTGTACAATTCAATTTCAGCAATTCTCAGCCATGCATTTTGTTTTAAATGTCCTGTGATTCCTAATTTGTAACATGGTTAATACTGGAACACAATGGTTTATGGCTCAAAGGAAGACCTCAGTATTTGTTGAAGAGGTAATTATTTTGAATATATACCTTATTTTTTTCTTGGATGAAAGCAAAGGTATTATATATAAATAGAGCTTGGCATTATTCCTTGGGAGTGATCCTGCCAATAGCAACACCTTTGAATTTTCTTTTGATGACAGAGGGAAAACCTGGTATTAATCAAAGCTGAGTTTTTAGGTTTTGCTACTTCTGGAGTTTGAAACAGTTTCACTCCTTGTTTGCTGTATATCAAATAGCACAAAGTTTACTTAAGCTTTATTCTCATTTACATTTCATTTATTTCAGAAGCAGTTTACTCAAACTCTTTCAAAGTCACATATTCCTTTCCCAGGTGAAGCTGTTCAGTTTACAGAGATTGCAGAACGTGAAGATGCTGGGTTTATTTTAAAACCACATTGAAGGTTGGACAGGATGATTAAAGGTCTTGGCCCCAAACCTTTATAAAGCCCCACCTTTTCCATTTGGGGCAAGGCCAAGAAATAGAGTTGGTAGCTGCTGGGGGGTTGGGGAGGTGTCACTGAAAGGAGCTCCCAGGGCTGCTCCTGAATGCAGTGGTTGTGTCTGCCTGGGGAATGGGGAGACAGGAGAGCTGTCCTGGTGCTGTGGATCAGACACTGTGTCCTCTCAGGTGTGGGACCAGGCAGAGCCAGAGGAGCTGCTGGGGGATGTCTAGAGGGTGATTGCTTTGGAAGGCACTGGCAGAACCTACTTTAAGCTGTTTATAACTTGCATAAAGCAGACAGGAAGGCAGACAGACAAAGGCTGGCTCAGGATAGGGTATGAAGGGTGCTGCCATGATTATGGATTCACATTTCCTGCCTGGGGTAAGAAATGAACAAAGAAAGGCAGATGGTGTACTCATTTTTCCTTTAAAAATTGAATAGGTTTTGATAATTGACCTTCTCAGGTGCTTGGTGAGAGGGCTTTCTGGTACTCTGTGCTAAAGCTGCAGTGTTTGTGTTTCAGTGTTTCCCAACACTGATGTAAAAGGATTTTATGGATCGCTTGAGGGAACTCCGTAACTTCTGCTGAGCTTTCTTTGTAACTGCCTTGGGAACCAAGAGCTTTGGGCAGCGTTTGTCAAACATCTTTTCATTGCATTAACCCTGTTGTCAGGGAAGCAGTGCAGAAATACATCTGGACTATGTTCATTTTAAAGGGCAGGAAAGAAAATGTTTATCTGGTAACTTCACATAAAGCACCATCGTTTAACCTGAAGCTGAGTTTCTGTTTCAAGTTCCAGATCTAGAACCTTTCCTTTATGATCTCTTGTTCTAGACTTGTCTGTGTGGCAGCAGAAAGCAAAGGATTAATCCAGTATTAACCTGAGGTTGTGAGACCTGTAGGGAGAGGATTAATCTGTTCTTGAAGAGTCTAGAAAAGTCATTTCTGAGAATGCTGGGTGCTTTTGCTTGAGCTTCTTCCTGGGGACTGCTCAAAGAGGTGAATGCAGGGATCTGCATTCCTGTAACATTCTTCTGAGAAGGCAGAGGGACAAAGCAGGTGTCTAAAAGGTTGTGCACTATTTTAGGGAGAAATCTGATTAATGTTGATAGGCTGTTCAGAATCTGGCCATAACCTCCTGTCAGATTATAGTTCACGCCAAGGTCGGCTCTAAACCTTCCATCTCAGTTTCAGACCGTGTCCCATGTGAAGGGCGTTTGGAGATGAGGAAATTGAGTTTTATCTTCTCACTCACATTTTCATGCCTTTGATAATAGCAGAGTTTTTTTCCTGAGGAGGCTGTCCTTCAGCACAATCTGAGCACTGAAATTCACTTCTTACGCTTTTATCATGAACATATTTCAGCTTTACTGTGTTTTGGAAATGTCTGGTTGAAATGGTTTGTCCCATGCTGGGGATCGAAAAGATTTTGGGAAAAATTTCCACATAGTAGCATTCTAATCTCAAATAATACCTTTAACAGTATTTTGCTTTTATCATTTAGGCATTTGGAAGAAGTTCAAAGTTCTTGAACCAAATGACCAGCAGAAAATCTGTCTGCTGCTCACCTCCCTCTGATCATCCCCTTTGCATGACCACAGTCACTGTTTTCCCTGTTGCTTAGAAGCTTCCCAGGCTTTGGCAGAATTGGTCTGATTTTCTGATGTCCAGGTTATTTTGAATAACAGAAAATTCTCTGAGTCATAGTCAGTTTTCATTCTCTTACTTGGCTGAAGCTGTAAGCAACAAACTCTCCTTGAAAGGGGTAGGTCCCTGCATTGTGTTGGTTACATGGATTTTGGAAAACACTTGTCAAATGGAGATTTATTTTCTACAGAAATAGAGAACACCAAATAAAAGTCATTGTCCTTCACATGAGGTAGTCTGAGGAAAAACTGTTCTGCTGAATAGCAGGAAGAGCTTCTGTGTCATGTCTGTACTAGTTCAAATGCTGACCTTCACTTTTAGAATTAATAAAATATCTTCCCTTTTAATGGACTGATGAGAGGTTAATGGGATTGAATCCCCATCTTGCTCCCAAATATCTCATTATTTGTTCTCCAGTGGAGTCACCCTCCTCATTCTCAGCATTAGACTTCTACCTCCCTTTCATCAGTTCAGATTATATTTGGAGATTTGCTGGGGAGCTGATATCAGAAGATACCTTAAAAATACTCAGAAATTTATTTGTTAATCAAAAATGTTTTCCAGGCAGGTGCCATGTCCTACATTTTAATTACTAAATATCATAAGTGATATAAAATAATTAAACCCCTTGTTTTGGAAACCGTTTCTGTTGAGGTAACTCTGGTTTTGTGTTTCCTTGCAGGGGTGGCAGATGGTGTTGGTGGCTGGAGAGACTACGGGGTGGACCCTTCTCAGTTCTCAGGGACTCTCATGCGGACGTGTGAACGTTTAGTAAAGGAAGGACGGTTTGTTCCAAGCAATCCTGTTGGAATTCTCACTGCAGGCTATTGTGAGCTGCTGCAGAACAAAGTACCTTTGCTTGGTAAGACACAAAAATATGTCAGTTCAATCTGGGTTGTGTGTTACACATGGGCTTTACTGAAGGGTGCTTGAATCTCTTGTCATTGTGTGCAGCAAATTTGCAGTTAACTTCTCTTAATTAACTGAAAACATAGAAATGCAGTCGCCTTGGTGGCATCCTTATTTTCTCTAAAACTGTTTTAATTAATTTAGTAATGCAGAGAGTGTTGATGTGTGTATTTATATATAAAATAAAAGGCTTTCTGTGGGAAGGGTGAATTCAGAGTTTGCAGAGCAAGTTCTGCAGTGGAACACTGCACATGTGCTCACTCTGTGTTTTATATGTATAAATAACTGTTCTCTGCTGAAAACTCTTGTGCTACTGGTTATGGCTTTCTGTTTCAGCTATGCAAGGAGAAATATTTTCTGAGGATAACTGGATGTAGTTCTGCTCATTTCTGACCTTACTCTGTTCCTGTTGCCTTTTATGTCCAGTGGACTCAACCTCAGTTGGTTGACTTGAGTAGTTCATATCATACAATCTCTGGTAGCATTATTTTTATAAACTTTGTGGGGGGATTCATTACAGATCTTTCTGAAAGCCAGCTGAAGTAGATGCTTCACATATTCTGTGTCAGCATTGATGGGACACAGGACATTCAGCTGCCTGGGGACTGGGAGCGGATAGAGAGGCCACACTCAGTCTCAGCTGACAGCTCTGCCCAGGGGACACTTCTCTAAAGGACATGAGACCTCTTCTGCTCCAAGAAAGTGTTTGCCCTGCATGAAATGCATGCAGCTCACCTGACCTTAAGCTCCTGTGCCAGAGCAGTGCAGTGTGAGCTATATTTAACTTGTCTGCTGAGCTGGGAGCAGATGTTCTTGCATTATATGCCTAAAGAATAGGTTGGAACCTCAGGAGTGACCTTAAGTGTCACGAAAATAGCAGTGGTCAGTAATTACATTAGGATTTGGGGTGTTGAATTTGTGCAAAGCAGGTGTAGCTGTAAGTGAGCTGCAAAGTGGGGCACTGGCAAGAGCTCTCCCTGTGCCTTTGGAGACAGAGCAGCTTGCTGGGCTTGACCTTTGCAGTGCTGAAAAGCAGCGTGTGCTGAGTCACAAGATCTGAATTCCACACATGGCCTCCTGGTTACACTCTGCTAATAGAGTTAGAATTTGAAACTAATGATCCTTAGTGTTTCTCCTTTAACTGAGAGCAGTATTTTTAGAAGGAGGAATAAAACCCTGGAATTACCACAGCAATGAGCATTTAGAGTTTATTTAAAATGAAGGGACAGGAGAAGACTTCATTAAGGAGGATTCATTGGGCAATAACTTCTTGCTGTTGTGCTTTAAGCCTGGATACTTGATTCATCAGGATTGAATACAGCAAATAATGTAAAATAAAACTGAAATGGGAGGAAACTCTGCCATTTATTTAATCACTCTTGTGTTGCAGCACAGTTTTAGACATTGTCACATGGAAAATCAGATTTTTTTTCCAGAGATACTGCTTTGACTTAACATTCATTAAGGACAGGGAAGGTCCTGTGCATTCACTAGAGAACAGATTCAGGGCAAGTGCATTGCAGGGAACTCTCTGTATTAGAAAGGGAATTGTCTGGAACAGGCAATGCCTGGAGCCAGCTGGACTTCTGCACTAGCAAGCCTGATCCTCAGCTTTGCTCACTGCAAGCTTGTGGTCTGTCCAGCATGGAGCTGTGCTTGGAAAATCCTGCTGGAGGAACATGAGGGTAGAAGGTGAAGACAGTTCATGATCTGATGATATGGGGCAGAAGTGCTGTAGCTGTATTTCCCTCTCTTGGGGATTGAAAGGTCTTTTGGTGGCTGTGCTGTCCTGTTTGCAGAATTGAGTGGTTGCTGTTTGCTGGAAAGACTTTGGGTTTCTTTGCAATACAGCATTTTTGTGGCTTGCAACCAAGCACAGTTGGTGGCTACTTCCCAATGAATGAATGGAGAATTCCTCAGTGCCCTCAAGCATGGCTGGGGTAGTTCCAAGCACAGTTGACATCATGTTTCTGCTATTACTTTAATTTGGAATTGTATTTGTCTCTGAAACATTTTCTTAAACTTGTAGAGTTGGTGTCCTGAAGATGTGACAGGATTATTATTTTTAAACCTGAAGCAAGCTCTGCAGAGCCAGGCTGAGAGGAAAAGCATTTCATGTTCTGAGCAGAGAAATGCAGCAGGACCTTATACTTAATTGCAAACAGTTTTTTACTTGGTGTGGTTTAGTTACAGCTGAGTGAAACTGTGTGGAGGGCTCCTAGCATTGTATGGATGCTACTGGAATTCTATTATCTCCATGATTTTGGAATTTCAGTATTTTATGTGAGTTCTGTAAATCCGGTCCTATAGCAGAATGTGCTGACATACGTTGGGATGGAAAACTGTAAATAAAGCCAAACAAAACAGGTATTTGTCAGCATAACGTGTTTACCAAAATCAAAGCAGGAGGAGTAAATTCTACACAAAAATCATAGTTTGTATTGCAAAGATTTCTAGCATATTGCTGGTTTTATTTTATATTAATTCTGGTATTGTTGAGTATTTCCATTTCTCTGACTTTCAAGCTTTGATGAATGTTGTAATATTTGAACTGTTGATCAGATCAGTGAGAGAACAAGCAGTTTCTGTAGGGCTGACTGCAGTCACTGTGTTTGCAGGGAGCAGCACAGCTTGTATAGTAGTCCTGGACAGATCAAGTCATCGTTTACATACAGCCAACTTGGGAGATTCTGGATTTTTGGTCGTCAGAGGTGGAGAAGTCGTCCATCGATCCGACGAGCAGCAGCATTACTTCAACACTCCCTTCCAACTGTCAATAGCTCCACCAGAAGCAGAAGGAGTTGTCTTAAGTGACAGGTAAGGGGGAAGAGGAACTTTCATTTTTAATCTGTGCATGTGACAGCTCCCAGAAAGATGCAGTTTTGCTGCTGTGGGGCTCTTCTGTACCTCACGGGATATAAACACGTATCCAGTCAGGCCCTGCACCTGCCACCCTCCCTCTTTGGGTAACATGAACATTTCTCACCTTGTACTTTGTGCCTGTTGCACAGTCTGAATTCATTGGTCTGTTTGTGGTAGCATATTCCCATAGCCACGAGCTTGTTCTGATCCATGGGAAGATGTCACCCACTCTAGCTGGAGTGTGGACAAATGGCTGGGCTTTCCAATCCCTGCCTGTGCTCCCTTGGGACTGTTTGGAGTAGCTAATTTAGATATCTTGGCACTGAGGTTGCAAGTGCTTGAAGAATAGAGCAGAGGGACATGTGACTGTAACTTGTGTTTCCAACTTGCTGTTTCCAGCAGCATATTGTATTTGACCAAAACCAGCAAAAAAACTGCTTGGCAGAACACCAAGCTGGGAATGAGAGTATGAGGAAAGGACAATCTGTTCACAGAAATGAGTTGTTTCAAAGGCAGGCTTGTTCTTGTGTCTTCCCTTAGGAATGTCAGGCTGATCCATCCTGACTTTGTGAATGTAATATGAAAGAAACTCAAAAATAAACAGCTTTCAAATATGTGTTAAAATCCAGCTTTCAAAATGTCTCACTCATTAAAGTGATATCCCTCATGTGAACATAGGGAGGTGGTAACAGGATCTTCAAAGAATGGCCATGGAATAAAGGGAATGCAGTAGGCAGCTGAAGTGTTGGACTCAATGTGCTTGAGTCTTTTCCAACCTAAATGATTCTATGCAGTATCAGGGCTGATGCAGTAAAAATTGAGACTTTAATCCAAAATAGCTCTTTTTGAAAGTGTTGGTTAAGCTGTTGAAACTCCTGACTGACCATTCTTGTGTGTGGTTTAATTTCTTCATCCTGCAACTGCTGAGAGGAAGCCAGGGTAGGACTCTGGAATTAGAAGCCTTCAGTAATCCAAGCTCTTTGTTAGACTAAAATTAAATGATCCCTTGAAATTTCAGAGCTGTAAAAAATCTTTCATTTTTCTGAGATTCTTTGTCATCCGTAGGAAGACGATAAAAACAAAAAGCAGAAGGATAATTGATAATGTCCAGTGGAAGTCAGGGAAGCCAAGTAATCTGAGTCATCCAGTAATAAGGAAAGCACAAGATAAATGTGCTCCCACACTTCAGCTCTGAATCATGATTACAGCTTTCTGCTGGTTCCTGCACTGTTCCTGACGTTAATTAGTACTCATGCTCCTTGTCGAAACGCTTCTCCTGTCCTTTTTTATTTGTTGTCCCAGTTCAGTGATGAATTTGGCTATATATGGGCACAGGCAGGCAATCTTAACTCCATCAGCCTTCCTGAAGCTACACATCAGTTGAGCAAAGCAGCTCCTCTGTGTTTTGGCAGAGCCCAGTGGCCTGGGATGCAGTGATTTCTCCTTTTTACAGATCCCTGTAGAGTCTGCAAAAATAAAAGGTTTGTTGTTATGTTGCTTCTGAGAGTCAGATTTTGCAGCAATATTTATGCCCAAACTGGGTGTTTTCTGCTCTTGGTGTTGTGTAATGTGTTAGACACAAGCATTCCAGAGAACTCTGGTCTCCTGGTAGTGATTTCCAGACATGTTTCATATTCCACTGAATTAGAAAGTGATTCAGAATCCTGAAGTGTTTGGGCCAGGCCTGTTATGAATTGTTCTTTCAAGTATCACTCTCTTACATCTTCTAGATGAGCAGAAGGGAGCTCTGAGCTGCCATTCTGCTTACTGGTTTCCTTGGAGACACACTCCTGAAGCAGATTAGTTTGCAGGATTGTTCATGTGGGAATTTTAAGTGCAAATCCTGGGTGTGGGAGCTGGAACAGGACCTGTTTGCAGTCCCAGGGCCTGTGGTGGGGCTTTCCTGACAGCCCATGCTGGTGCTAAAGCTCCACAGTGAGCGATTATTCCTTTCCCTTGCACAAACCCCAGAGAGCAGTGAAGTGCAGAGGCTGTGGGTGTGCTGTTGGAGGCTGTTTGGTTCTTTGTGAGGGCTGGAGTCCTTTAACCTCTGTCCCTCCCCAGCCCCGAGGCTGCTGACAGCACGTCCTTCGATGTCCAGCTTGGGGACATCATCCTGACCGCCACAGACGGACTGTTTGACAACATGCCTGACTACATGATCCTGCAGGAGTTGAAAAAGCTGAAGGTGAGTCTGTGTGTTCTCCAGCCCTCACATATTTTGTGCTGGCTGAACCTTTACAGTTACTTCCTTTGCTTCTAATAGCTGAAAGCTTTGTGTTTTATGAAAAAACCAAACCACAAAGAGCTGTGTCCTTAAAAGGCTTTTCAGGTAATGGGAGCAGTCAGTGCAGGGGACATTGAGCCCAGAGGGCTTTCTCTTGGATCTGCATCCAGCCTGAATCCAGAAGCAGCACCTTGGGCATAAAGTCCCAAATAACAGCTGGTTCCATGTCGGTAACTGAGGGAGGGAGAGGAGGAGGGGAAGAGAAGGAGGAGATAGCAGAGGCTGCCTTTGGCCACACACTGCACCTGCAGGTTGGAGGTGATACACAGGAAAATAGAGAAGCCTCTCCTGGGTTACTTGAGGGTGAGCTTACACTTAAAATAACTTTCAGCTTCTCTAACCAGTAATTCTGACATAGTATGGGCTGTCTGAATTGTGGGTTGCATGTGCTTGAAAATCTTCAGTGTTCTGTAAGAAAAAAATCCTGTCAACTTTTCCACATTAGTGACCACAAATGTTCTTTTTAAATAGTAAGAATACATTAAAATATTTTAACTTTATGGCTGAGAACATTTAGCTTCAGGCTATTTAGTTACAGAAAGGAAAGTACACTTAAGGAGATATCAATATGTATAAACTCCTTGAGGAAACCATTTTGCTGTGAAATGCAAATAAGAGCATTACAGTGTGGTTTCAAGAGAATTTGGCCTCCTCTTATCCTGCAGCTGCACGGGTCACTAATGTGTCACTGGGGCTGCAGCCACCTCACACCCTTGTCTGTGCACAAGTAAGGCTGTCCTGGCTGCCCACTGGAGCTGGAATTCCCTTGTGGAAGAAAGCTGAGCTCCACCTTTTGGTGTGTTTGGGAAAGGCACTGGAGTTCCCCAAGAGGTTCAGCCAAAAGTTAATCACATAAATGCCTGCTAATTCCCAAACCTGCGGGGAAGGCTCTTGAAATGACAAGGCATTTAAAAATGGTTACAGACAAAAAGAGCAGTGGTTGTCTGTCATGTTGGCTGGAGTTAGAAAAGCCTGGGAAGAAAGCTGCAGAGTTACTGAAACAGGAAAAAAAAGTCCTTAAAATGCAGCCTGGAGAAAGTGTGTGTGCTCTCAGTGCATTTTTGTCATCTGAATTTAAAGTGCCCCTTCTCCCCAAGGGTGTTCTTGTCAGCTGGGGTGAGAGAGCCAGAGGTGCAAGGCTTGCACTCGAGATAAAACAAATACTTCACTAGAGCCTGTTTGGGAGGGAGGGAAGGTCCTTGCAGGGTGCCTGCAGGGACAGCTGCCAAGTGCCCTGTTCCCTTCAGGTGACATAGTTTAGTCTGTTTTGAGTAGTATTCTTCTAAGCTTCTAAATTCTGGAAATCCTCCAAACCCAAGTCTTGAGCTGCTGGTGGGGATTTGAGGTCTGCCTGCCCCTTGTGAACATCCACAGTTGTAACCCAATTTACAAAGCCTAAAGAATGGGAAAGGCTCTGTTTGCAAGGGAAGGTGATAATTAATGACTCGGCAGTGAGGGATCTCCAAACCTGACACAGATCAGCACAAAACCTTCTGTAGGCTTCTGTACAAGAATAAACTCTTTTCCTCATGAATTTAGAACTCCAACTACGAGAGCATCCAGCAGACTGCACGGAGCATTGCTGAGCAAGCCCACGAGCTGGCCTATGACCCCACGTACATGTCACCCTTTGCACAGTTTGCCTGTGACAATGGATTGAATGTCAGAGGTAAGAGCTTCTCCTCCTCCCACTGCTGCTGTCTTGGAGAGATCTTTAGCAAAGTGAAATTCTGCTGTTCCAAAATCCTGTAGGAAAACAGAACAGTAGGAGATGTGGTTGGCAGAGAAGCACCAAGCTCGTGTGGGATTTGGCAAAGCCGCCAGGGCCTGCACAGGGCATCCTGGGCTCAGCAGGGCAGGAGCCTCCTGTGGGGAAGCAGCTGGAGCACAGAGAACACAGTGCCCTGATTGTTTCCTTTTTACTGTAATCTGTGCAGTCCTGCCCCAGGAATCCTGCCTGAGATGAGTTCTCCAGTACTCCTGTACATGACTTGTTGCTTGGATTCGGGTGTGTGGGTGGTGTTGTGTGAGGGTAGTTTTTTGTTTCGGGTTTTTTTTCAGGTCTCTTCTTACTGTGTTTCAGCTGAGGTTCTGCCCACTCTTTGGTAGATTTGGAATTGGTTTTTTGGTTGAAATTTGCAACTCTTATATAATTGGCATCCCCATAGTGATCTCTCTGTTGGTTCTACTTCTGTGTTTTAGAAAGGTACTGGCAAAACAGCTGGTAGAGCTCAGAGCCTGAGCAAACACCTTTCTTTTAACAATCTTTTACATCAAAATAAATAAGTAAATAAAATTCTGCCAGTAAAGATGTTCTCATCTCTGTATCAGAGGGGCAGGATTTCCTGCAAGAACCTTAAGCCCCTTCCTCAGGTAGCAGCTGTCACACTTGGGCTCTGTGTTGCTCCAAGTTCAGGCACTCAGTAGTGAGGCTGCAGATTTCCAGAGTCCAAGGGATTGGTTTGACGTCCCACATAACAAAACCTCTCTTCTGGGCCATTTCTCCAGGATTTAAGTGTGTTGCTCTGGCAGTTGAGGATCAAAAAATAACTATTAAAAATGTTAAGAAGCTTTTAGGAAGACCCGAGGTAATACAGTGCTGGAGAAGATGCTAAAGAGGTGCTTGATTTACAATGGAAATTCCTGAGGAGATCTGATTTCATGGCAGTTTACATGTAACAAAGCAGTGTCAGGTGTTTTGTGCATTTATTCAAGAGTCTGCTGAAAACAGGCTTTGAGCTGTGCCAGCTACCAGCAATGCTCAAGGTTCTGACCTCCTTTTCATAGTTTGATCTCACTGGAGCTTAAAAGGAGCGTGGTTTAGTGCTGTGTTAAATGTCACCGCGCCCCTCGCTTTGGAAAGGAGGTGGGGGAGGCAGAGTTTGTGTCTACTCAAACCAGGTTTTGGACACTTCAGAGCTTTCCACGGGGATTATCACAGATCATCAGAAGACACCCCACTGTGGTTTGATGAAATAAGGGAGTTTTTGCTTCCATTGCAGGGGGGAAACCAGACGACATCACCGTCCTCCTTTCCATCGTAGCCGAGTACACAGACTGAGGTGCTGTCCGAGCTCCCCGGGCCCCCCGGCCGGTTTCCTGCTGGCAGGATTGTTCCTTCCTTCCCAGCTGCTCCGGGCAGCCAGCCCTGAGCCCGGAGCCTGGCCCGAGACGCAGCTGAGGCCCTTGCTAAGAACCACTCGTAGTCCACTGGTCTTGGTCTGCCAGCAAGAGATGAAGAAGCTCAAGGCTTGGAGCTTGTCTTTGAGAGCTTAGTCCTTGTCCAGAACAGGGGAGGATCCATCCCCCAGCGTTGGAGATGTGACTTTCCAAGGAGTGGGATTGGTTGGTCACCTTTCAAACTAGATCAGTAGGTAACGCCTCTGCACCAGGGCATATTACTCTATTTCCTAGGAACGTTCGCTGTTGTTGAGGGTGTGTTACAGACCCAGTTCCATAAAGCATAGTCTTGTTCCAGTGATAGCCGAGGTTTCGTGTTTCTGAGCTCCGGTTTTCAGGAGATTTATAACTGCTGTAAACATTCTGCTCTTGCCATCCATGGTGTCAGCCTTAGGAGCCTTTTCTAGTACGAGATTTCAAACAAACCTAGTTCAAGTTATATGGATGCAAATGTGTTTTGTGATTTCAGGTGCTTAACTGTGATCTTAAAAGTTCTGCAGATCATTCGTCCATAATGGGCCTGGTTCTGGATGTTTTGGCTGTGGATAATTTTTTTTTTTTAAACAAAAATTCTAGCTCAGTCTCAAACAGCCGAGCTGGCCACAGTTGAGGTCTTTCAGCATTTGGACCCATCTCAGCGTGGGGTGATGGTAAATGCTACGGTGGGAGGTTGCACAAAACAGCTCATCCTCAACTCCGAGCGTCTTCACTTTGGGTAGATAATTCTGTTGTTAATATAAAACATAATTTGTGTTAATGATTGCCACTCTCGCTTGTAGAACAGAATATGCTGCACCAGTTTAAGTCCAGTTGATCCTTTCTGACTCCAACAGGCACCTCCTTGCTTCTGCTGCGGCAGCGGCAGCGAGTACGAAAATGGAAACTTAATGAATAATCAGCAAAGCCTACATTTCATTTTAACTAAAGTTTAGGGGTTTCAATGATCCTTAATGATGTTTACAGTTATCTAACAGCCACTTTGCAATATGACATTTCCTTTTCAATGACAGTAGCTCACATTTGTCCCCCCTTTTCCAGCCAGCTTTCCTTTTCCTTTCCTGAGGCTCATGTGAAAGCTGAGAGCTGTAAAGATATATATATTTTTGGTCAGTTTTTCATTAACTTTTTTGCTGGTAGAGAAGTATGTAGAAATAAATTAAAGCCATGTTTTTATATATAAAAAGTCGGGTAATGTTGCTGTTTAGGTGAGTGCAGTTAAACTTGGTCAGTAAGGAATCTTGCCTGCTCTCAAGAGGAGATTTTTACTACCTGGTTTATTGTATTAAAACTGTTTAAGTTTGAGGTTACCTCAACTTGTTTAAAGAATTTTTGTGGACTTGTACTGTATATTTGCGTAACAATGTCAAGCTTTTATTTAAGGTCATTTAACATGTACCATGTACATGTCATTTTACTATATTTCAGTGCATCATGCTTGTAACAGGCATTTCATTTATAATAAGTGATTAATTTGGGAGCTCTTCAGTAATTTATCTGCTATTCCTCAATTGGCATAATGTTAGATATCTACTTTAAATCACCTTGTAATTACTTGTCAAAATGCCTTAACTACCCTAACTTGACCAAAATAGGATTTTGGTGAGGGTATGGGGAGGATTATATTAATGAAGAAAAATTAATTAATTTTGTGACACACGAACAGTGAGTGGTGGAGAACTTTGCACAACCTGTCAGTCCTTGTTGTTTTTAACCTGAACAAGCTGTCTCTGGCTGTCTTGGAGGAATGTATTCACATGCAGAACAGGGCTTTGTTTCTTGTTTGGGAGGGGCCTTTCTCTCCCGACTCTGGCTGTCTTTACATTTATCCAGTATTTACTCGCATGCTTCTGGATTAGAGCAGATTTGATCAATTCTTCTTTTCCTTTGCCCTTCCCTTCAAGTGACGCCCCCGTGGCCCCGGGCTGTTCTCTGCTCTCAGCACAGTCCCCAGCCCTCCCTGTTCCCCTTCCTGGCTTTCCAGAGCTTTCCCTGGGGACTGTGTGGGTCAGGGGTCTGGAATTCCCCAATTCCCGCTCCTCCCTGTCTGTGTCCACAAAGCCGTTTGCCTCCTATCACACCATGACCTGTTGGGTTTTTTTAAATAAAGAACAAATTTGGCTTTTGATTTACAAATCATGAGTTTTTCCCTCACCGGGCACACCAAAGACCAGTAAAGCTTTTAGCTTTTCCATCTGTTTATAAAGCAATACTGTATTATAAAGAATTGATATTTTTATCACATGCTTGATTGTTTTGGGTTTTTTTTTAAGATGTGCACTCTGAACATATCAAACCTGATTTTTTCCTATGAACTTAACGCTGTCTGCGCACAACTGATCTTTGGAGAAGGAAAGGACAGGGCCCATCCTATCAAAAATAATTCCCAGCGATGCATGAAGCAGTAACACTTGCTAGGGGTTAGGTCAGTGGGAATGTTCACCAGAGGAATGTACAAGAAAGGTGTTTGCTGAGCACGAGCTGCCTTGGAGCTGCTGCAGAGGGTTGTGGTTGGTTTTGGGAGCTGCTGGGTTGGGAGCAGGATCTGGAGGAACGGGAGGAGCTTCGTCCCCCAGGAACCTGGGATTGCTGCACAGCGGCCGTGGGGATCGGGGTGGGACAGGGCGAAGATGTGAACTGGAGGAGCTCTGTGGTTCCTTGCTGTTTTCCTGGCTATCTTTGGGAGAGCTGCCACATACAGTCCTAAATGTCCTTTTCAGGCTGAAAACAAAACCAAACCAAAAACCAGATTTGGGACCAGGCAGTTACAAGTGAGTCGAGGAGAAGAGAGAGGTGATGATCTGGCAGGGATGGGAGGATTTAGTGATGGAACATCCTTTCTCCAGGGGAGGAGCAGCTGCTGTGTGGAAAAGCCGACTGTATGCAGTAGTTTCTGACAAAGATAGCTGAAACAATGAAGCAAATCCGAGTCTGTATCTGAGGATGCTTTTTTGTTGCTGTTAAAATGAGACTATCATCTATGCTTACCCAAGAGGCAATTATGTGAATTTCATGTCTGAGGTATAACTTATGCAGGAATAGTTCTGTAAATACATTTAAATAAATTGTAAAGATATTTAATAAATATAGTATTTATACTAAAATGTGCTTTTTAAAGTCAAGTTGCCTGCAAACCCTCTGTTTGTTGATGTGGGGATGTGGTTGGAGGCACAGAGGCACAGCCAGGGCTGGGGGGCTGGGCTGTCACTGTGACCTCCCTGCTCGGCTCTCGGGGCCACACCTGAGTGACACCCAATGCCTTCTGCAGCAGCCTGGCAGACAGATAACCATCCTTTAATTGACTGGGAACTTCAGTGTCGTATTCCAGTGTGACTTTGGAAATACTGCACTGCCCCTGGCGTGTGGGGGGAGAGACTCCGGGAAGGAAAAGAATAATGCAAGTCTGAAACTCAAACCTTTATTTTTTTAAATGCAGTTCTGTGACAACTTTGGTTTTTCAGTTAAAGGCTGGTTCTAGAGAACCTGTAAAAACCTGAGTTCTCCCTTAACCTGATGGGGTAACAGAGTTTGAATTCAAACTGAGCCTCTCTCCAGTGAGAGTGTTCTGAGAGCAGAACCCCCAGCAGCTCCTGCAGAACACACAAACCTCAACGGAGTCAATCGTGACCTAAATTTGTGCCATTACCAGAGCACTGGCAGTTCCAGAACGTTCTGTGCTGCTGGGTCACAGCACCAGTGACAAAGGCTGGGCCTGCCCTGCCCCTCCCTCCTGGGCGCTCCCCACTGTCTGTCCTTGGACCCCAAGCCCTGCACTACAGAACCGGGGAGCTCTGCAAGGCACCCAGCTCCTCCTCAGTGTCACTGGCTGTCACCAAGCTCTGGAAGGTGTCACCGACGGCCTCCTTCTCCTTGTAAGAGACAGCTCCAAAGAACAAGGAGTGGAACTGGAAAATGCAATATTTGTACAGGTAAGAATTCCGTGATACAGAATTTGGGCATTAATTATTTGTGAAGTTTAAGATCTTTCTCAGCCAGCAGCGTTTCCCATTGAAACCCAGCTGCCCCCAGGAGTGTTCCCAGCAGTGCTGGGGTTCTCCAGCTGTGCTGCTGTCACAGCTGATCCCACTGAAACCCCCAAGTGCACGTGGGGGTGCTCAGCCAAACAGCAGCTGTGGGGTTCCCCTCCTGGCACCGTGGGGAGTTCCTCACCTTGGCATAAGGAGCCTCTGTGGCTTCTCCTCTGGCTGGCTGGGCCGTGGCTGCTCCTGCTCTGCCTGGCACATCCCTCTCTGTGCCTCTGGGAATATTTTTTACCTCTTGTTTTGCCAGACCACTTGGGGGTTTTGCAGGGTCCATGCTCTGAGTGTTTCCCTTCTGCTGTGGCTTTTTGGAAGTGGCTGTGACTGCGTTGCTGGCTCCATCCATGGAGGTCTGGTCAGATTTATCCATGCCAGTCCTTGAGCTGGATTGAACAGAGTAGGGCAAGTCAGAGCTGGCTTTGTGTTTCATTGGAATATCCTTACTTTCTGTTTGTGAAAAGATTACAGCTTTAGAGGAAATTCTCAGCAGCTTCCCTCCTGCTGCACCCACACCCCGTGGAGAAAGCAGCAGCTTGTACAGAGCGTTCTCTCTTGCACCCCCTTATTGCTGTTGTGCTGCTGAGATGTTCCTGAACCCCTGTAGTTCACAGTTTTCCTGTGAAAATCTGAGTTTTTCACCCTCTTAAGGCCACCTGCCCCCTCAGCCCCTGTTACCTGTCCCAGGGCCGTGGGCAGCAGGCAGGCTCTGGGGGAGCTGCCTCCTTCTCAGCCTCACACAAGGTAGCCAGGATAAAGCTGGCCTCCAGCAGCAGGTCCTCAATGCTGAATGCAATGGGTCTAAACACGAGAATTGAGACCAAACAGCACAGGGAATTACAGATGCTGTGATTCCACCTATTGAATTAAAAAGCACCTCCTCTGAAAAGCTGGAAAGCTCCTGTATTTGCTGCTGAGGAATGAGAGAGGGGCTCCTCTTACAGATCTCACTGCTCCAATCAGCAAATGCTGTGTCCGAGTCAAATGATAGCATTAAATATGTAATTATTGAAATTATATTAATTCAGTAAATGTATTGTTTCTTTAAAACGCTAAATAAATAAATCATTGCCTGCAGGGGACTGAGAGCCTCAGGTGTCAGGTAATTTATACACAGGAGCTCATCAGTCAGCACAGCTGCCTTGGCAATGCCCACACTGGGGTTCAGTGTTTATCTGGAATTACAAACTCTGGAGTGCAGGTTAGAAATGGCTTTGGCTTTGAGATGAGGAGCTGCAGTTCAGTGTTCACTGGGGACTGCAGGCCCCAGCCAGGGCAGCTCCCACACGTACTTCCCACATCTGTCGAAGTGGATGGACACAGGAACGCTCGTGGCTTCGGAAAACGCCAGCAGGCCCTGCAGAGAAGGAGGGGGTGAAGTGCTTGTTAAACCAGAACACTGATACTGGAATGTGAGTTTATCCCAGCTGCTGTTTACTGGCAAAAAGAGGGGAAAAGTCTGCTGCTTCCAAGAATGATTTCTGTCCTTCCCTGCCAGAGCCTTGCCAGAGGAGGTTCTGCATGGAGAACATCCCTGGTCACGATGCTTTCCCTGGGGCAGCTGTGCTGTGTCTGCCCAGCACAGAAACCTCTTCTCTCTTTCAGAAGGGCTTTTGTTTGCCTTTCAAAGGATCCTGGGGTTTAAAGCCAATCCTCACCCAGGTAAAACCCTGCTGCTGTCAGGAGGGCTGCTGGGGCACAGCCCAGGGCCACTCCACAGGGACCATCCCGTGTTGTCCTGGTCCAGTCAGGCAAATTATTGAGAAATGGATTTTCTTCCCAGACAAATTCTTACTTTACCCTCAGTTCTTTAAGGCAAAATGTCACTTCAGAATCTACTCCAACTTGAAAGTAGTCAAATTCCTCTGGACTGAGCTGTATCTCAGTAAGCATTGTCCTTGAAAAGTCTGTTTGAGATAACAACAAAGTCAGGGACTCAGGCAGTGAAGTTTGAACTCAACACTGTAATTGTAACCTTGAGGTTTTTACCTCAGCATTGTTTGAACAAATAATTGTGGTTTTATAGTGGTTAACAGTAATAAATGTTTAGCTTATATACATATTAGAATTAAGTAAAATCCTCAATTTATTTGCAGTACATTGCATAGATTTGAATGGATTTTAACAGAACCTGTTCCATGTTCTGCTGTGTGAGCTAACCTAACACCTGCTGCTGCTCTTGCAGATCTGCTTCTTCCACAGGCATCCATCACAAATAATATTCCCAGCTGCCTATTGTTGCATGGATGGGAAGCCCAAAATGCAGCGTGACTTGAAGAGATTAATCAAAATTAATGACAATTACCAGAGCACAATGGAGGTGGACAGCGGCTCTTTGTTTTAAATTACAATCCTTTCCTGACACAGGAAAGTGGCAGCAGGAAATTGGCTGTTCACTTTCAGGTGCTCAGTTTTTTGTTACCGTGAGGTTCCTCCGAGCTGTCAATGGGTGCGTGAGGAGAAAGTGAGAGGGAGCTTTCCTGGCGTGTGACAGTCCTGGAGAGCTCAGAGAAATTCCACAGCAGCTCGAGCTGCTCCCCGGCCAGGCCGGGCTGCCAAGGAAGTGCTCCAGGCTATTCCCACTCTTCCCTTTCTCTGCTCTCTGTTTTATCTCCCAGAGTCAAACAGGCTTTGCAAGAAGCTCCTCGTGGCTGTGGCAGGGGTGTTTGTCGCACCCTGCAGCTGCGGCTGAGCCACGAGGGGTGGGCAGAGGGTTCGATTTCTGTGGAAGCCCCAGGCGCTGCAGGCAGGGAGATTCACCGGGCACAGCTCCTCTCACTGCCCTGTTCCCTTCCCTCACTAGGCTCTTGGTATCTCTTTACAATTTACCATTTTTTCACTTTCTTTCTTACAATAGCCCTGGTAAGTGAATGTTTCTGAAGTCACCAAATGTGCCATTCAAAATGCAAACTCTTTCTTCTCAGTAATTTCTGCCCTGTTTCACTCCAGCCACTTTCTGCTCCTTGATCCTTCTCTTAGCCTGTTCCCAGCCCAGTTCCCAGCCCTGGGCTCTTCCCAGATCATTCTCCTCAGCTTCGGTCACAACAAGCATGAAAAGCATCTCTTTATTATATGATACACAAGAACCTCTACTTCAAAACCACAATTTCATCTTCAAAATTGGAGTCACATCCCAAGAATCTCCAGCTGGTTCTCCACCTCCTGGAGATGTGACCATGGCAGAACAGTGCAGGGCTTACTGACACTCTGTGCTGTCCTCAGACTGAAATATACTCTCTAATGATATCAATTCTATAATTGTGGTATTCAGATTTAAATAGTTCTTTTTAAAACATAAAATTATCCCCTTTTTCCTGGCAGTTGCCAGGCTGCTGCTCTTGCAGCACAGTAATTACCTCTTTCAAAGCCTACAGCAAGTGGCATAATTTATTTCAATTGGCTGCTCAGTCTGAGATCTGCCACTGACACCAGGAAGATGTTTCAATTTATTTAAATTTATTTAATTTATTAAAACCAGAGGGTGGCAGCATGACTTAAAATCTCTCTCTGTAATGTTCTGTTAAAAATGTCATCCAGCCATAAAATTCATCCCACATTTATGTCGTGACAGTTATTATTCCTGGAGTTCACCTCAAAAAAAAAAAAAAATAAAAAGTTAAAAGCCCAAGTACTGGCTTACATTTTGAATTTCCTTACCAGTGTCTTCCTCAGTGTAACTCTTGTCACCTCAAAAAAAAAAAAAAAAAAAGTTAAAAGCCCCAGTATTGGCTCACATTTTGAATTTCCTTACCAGTGTCTTCCTCAGTGTAACTCTTGAAACAAACTTTCATTGGAGTTACTGACAAGGTTATTTCTTCCTGACTGGTTGGGAAGTGGATCATCACATCAGCCAGCAGCCTATAAAATGTCATTCAAAACTAAAATATTTCTATCTATGACTATTTAGCATTTATTACATTAGAAAGTAAAACTAAAAAAAAATATTTCTGTGTTTGTTACCTGGAGTGGACTTTAAGAATGTTTGGACACATGTGCTTTGCAAAAACAGCCTGCAAGGGATCACACTCCTGAAATGTCAGGTTATAGGTTTTTACAACACCTGAGTATGAAGGAAATGAACAAAAATCAGTGCTTGGCTGTAATTTTAAGTGTTTTTTTTTTAATATTAATTGTTCAATAGAGGAAGTAACCAAGTGACCTAGTGTAGCTATATGGAAATAAGTCACCACCAAGAGGAAAAGGAATCCACCTGCCATCTTGGACTCCCTCCATCCCACCAGCTGTGCCTGGACAGCACCTGAGTTTTTTAAGGACCCACAAGAAATAAACCAACAGATGCAGGGTGGGAAGCAGCCCCAGTAATTAACTGGTAAAATAATATAAATGGGAGTGGAATGCAGAGCACAACCCCCCCAGATCTCTGCCCTTCTGGGCAGGGGTGTGCTAAGGGAGCTCAGCTGCCTGCAGACCTAATTCAACATATTATCCCAAACCAGTAACCCCAGCTGGATTATTGGCAACACAAACCTGCAGCACAGCACAGCTCTGGGGCACGGGGAGATGATGTTTATTTAGGAATTTTGCAGAGGCTGATGCTGATGGACATTCCCAGTGCTGCTGGGCTGAGGATGACAGGCCTGTGTGGATAACAGCATGAACTGCTGTGGTTTTCACTGCCCTGTGACCTTACCGTGCCTGCAGAGCAGCTGGAAGGTGACGTGCTGCTCACTGGGGCTGGTGGAGATGCTGCATTTCTCTACGTTCCTTTCCAGCACATTTACACATCTAAACACAGGGAGAACTGACTGGGAAAAAAAATAAAATCAGTGCAGATGTTGCTCCCTGAGCAGCTTTGCAATAAATGTAATTTCTCTGGGTTTGTACCCTGGTTTATCCCAAGCTGCTGCCCTTAGGGTTTCCCCAAACCGCTCTGGGGACACAGAGAGCCCAGGCTGATCCTCACCCACCACAATTTCAGCTGCAAATTGGGTTAATTTGCTGCTGTGTGTAACAACTCACTAAAATGTACCTTAATTATCAATTTACAGGGGAGGGATAACTGCTTCTCCTTCTGACAGGGCTGGGGCGCAGCTGTGCAGCAGTAATGCTGGAAAAACATGGATGAGAAGAACACACATGCATATGCTGACCTCGAGGAATTCACTGATCTTAAGGCAAGCTGGAAATGGAATCACAGAGTCATTAGGGCTGGAAAAGACCTCCAGCATCACTGAATCCAAGCACTGAGGGAACAGAAATAAAATGATTTATTAACTCAAAACTTGAACCTTTTAAAAAGAGCCTCCTCTGGGCTTCAGTGCCACCAGCAAACCTGGAAATTTACATCTCAAAATTATAAAAAAATTTAAAAATGCATTTTTATTTGATTTGAAAATCTTTAAATAAAAATAATTGAGTTACCCAAACACCCAGAGCTCAGCTTGTGTTTGAGGCATTTGAGAGGCATGATCCATACAGATGAGCAAAGACACCTCAAAAATTCCTCAGGTATAAAACCAAATATCTGCACTTGTGATTTTCCATCCTCCCAGTGAGCCAAGGAGAGCTGATCACTTTTACCTAAGAAACCTCTGGAGAAAACACTAATTCTGCTGGAAATGGTGTTTGATTAATCAGAGGCGTTAATGGATGTGTTCTTCCTGTTGAGTCACAACAGTACAAAACATGTTGTTTTCAGAGGCAGCTCCTGTGTGGTACAAAACTCAAACCTTGTGACCTGTGACAACAGAACTGCACCCCGTGGCATTAATCCAGATGTCCTGGACAACAAAAAAACCAAAGGATCTTAGGGCAGAGTAGGAATGAAATCTTCCATGATGGAATATGCATAATTACAATCACAGAAATGTGATGTGATGGACTGAAAGGTACCTGTAGAAAAACAGAATATCCAACAGTATAAATATTTGGCTCATAATAAAGAATTTTAAATTAGAAGAAATAAAATTCACTTACACCTTTTTCTATGGGGTCAAACCAAAATTCATCACTAATCCGTGCTATGGCATGTATTGCTCTTCCAAACACTGCCAGGGAAAGAAAACACTGCAATATGCATTCTAAATTAAATAAAAAGGTGGCACTGCGCTTTGTCCAGAATAATCCAAGAGGAAACATTACAAAGTTCTTATATATTTGAAAGAAAACGGATGGTGGAAACTGTTACTTTTTCTTTTTAATTAATATTTTAATTATCCAAACCCTCAATGTTTTGGAAATCTGCCCCTGACGAGGCACCTCGGACATTGCGTGTCCCTTTGCAGCACCTGGAGTTACCACAAATCAAATCAATGAGACAAAACTCCACCACGGGGACTAGAAATGACATTCAGCAGATGGAAAGCCTGGGAAGAAGGGGACATCTGGAGAGATGGAATCCTAAGAAAGCCAGCGGGGCCCAGCAGAGGGCCTGCGGATCTGCCTCAGGCAGCGGCGGAGCAGCTTTTGGCACAGAATGCCGCACCAGGAGTGGAGCTGTGCCCCTGGAGGGGCACAGGGGACCCGCAGCCCGGCCCTGGCATCTCCCCCTGGCTGTCCCCAGATCCCGCACAGCTGAACAAGCCGCAGCCGCGCACTCCCCGCACAACGCCCGCCATGAGGGAGAGGCGGATCCCCCGCCCCGCTCCGCTCCCGGCGCTCGTGTTCCGCTCAGGGCCCTGCCGGGGGTGCCGCGTTCCCGGTGTCCCGCAGCAATCCCCGCGTGTGCCGGGCTCCCCGGGCCGGGTACCTCGGAGCTGCGCCCCCCCGATCACGCACTTCATGGCCGCCCTCCCTCTCCCCTCACGGCCGCCCCCCCCCTCCCCTCACGGCCGCGGAGGGCGGGAAACGCCGTGAGGGCAGGGCGCGCGCCGCGCGGAGCCCCGGATGTGGAACCCCGGGATTGTGGAATTGTGGAAATACGGAATTACGGAATTATGGAATTGTGGAATTAGAGGTTGTCCCGAGTCACCCGCAGGGATCTTCAGCCCAACGCCCGGCCCTGCACAGACACCCCAACAATCCCACCCTGTGCGGTCCTGAGGGCTCTGTCCAGCCTCTCCTGGAGCTGTGGCAGCCTCAGGGCTGTGCCCATTCCCTGGGCAGTGCCCAGCACCCTCTGGGGAGAACCTTTCCCTGATCTCCAGCCTAACCCCCCCTGACACAGCTCCAGTCGTTCCCTGGGTCTGTCCCTGTCCCAGAGCAGAGATCGGAGCTGCCCTCGGCAGCCCCAGCTCAGGAACAGAGCCGGGAAACGCCCCCGACCCAAAAGAAAAGGGCTGAGCATGGCACTAATTATCATGGGAGGCAAGAGAATCATTACCTGTGGAATACTAATTAATAAGAGAACTATGTAACTTATAGTCAATGAACACCAATTCTTTTGTTTCCTAAAATGCATAAATAGTAAAAATAATTGATAGTCGGGGCGCTTGGCTTGTGGGAGACCACGGAGCGCCCAGGCTTGCGCGACTCTGAAATAAATAATCAGTGTTTGTCTGTCTCTCTCTCTCTCTCGTCATTATCGGCTCGTTTTGCGGACAACTCTCGTTTCACCTGTGTAAAACCCTGACTGCGTAAAAACCCAGCCAGCGGAAGGCGGCACGGACGCGTTCGGCGCTCTGTTGTCCCTTCGCAGGCGCCGTAGCGGGGGCGGTGCCGGGCGGTTCCGGGAGGGCCGGAGCGGAGCGGGCGCGATGGTGAGAGCGGGGAGAGCCCGGAGCCCCCCGGGACCCCCCGGGCACACCGGAACCCCCGGAACCCCCGGCACGGCCACAGCAGCCGGGCCCGACCCGGCCGGGCTGGGGCAGAGCGGGCGGGAGGGCGATCCCCAGCTGAGGCGAGGCCCCCAGGGCGGTGAGGGCCGGGCCGTGACTGCAGGAGCTCCGTTTATAATTTGTCTTAATTTTATCGTAATCGCATTAATAATTTTTTTTTTTAAATTATTTAACGCTTCTTTCATAACATCGACAACTCATTAATTATTATTTGCCCGTTCATTTGGCTGTGTTTTCTCTTCTGTTGCTTCCTCTCGTTTAACATTGATCATGTTCCGCCCTGTTTCTCATCCCCTGCAATCAACTCCTTCATTCCCAGCAGGCTGGGCACAGAGTAAGTCACTCCTTGGCTCTCGCTCACACCCCTGGGAAGGGCTCGGTCGTGTTCCTCCGTGGCACTGGCAGGTGGCTCCGATGAATTTAGGGGCTGCTGGCCATGCCACGCCTCAGATCACACCCAAAATCCAGGTGTTTTGTCATTTGTCGCCACTGCTTTAAGCTCTAGATACGTGTGGTGATTAAACCCTGCAGTGCTGCTCCTTTGGTTTGGTTCCTGCAGCTTGCTGAGCTTTTCTGTAATGAAGGGAGCTGAAATGTGAATTTTGGGGAAGCGTGGGGCTGGCATTTTGTCAGCAAAGGGGATTTCTGTGCTGAGAGCACACGCTGCTGGCTCGGTGGGTGTGTGAGGGGCAGGATCATTTTATTAAACATCAAATACATAACTGGTACTGCACACTGAAGTCCCTCAGGCAGCAGTGAGACAATCCATCTATTGTCACTTATTAACCCACATCACTGTTACCCACTTGTTACCCACAAAGACCATCAAAAATGTATTTTTTTTTTTACCTTCTGGTTTGATTTTAAATTGGTCACTCATTAATTAAAAAGCTTTTTTATTGCATTACCTGTACTTTCAACCATCTGTCTCCAGATGGGTTTGATGGTGGAACTGAGGTGTTCTTAATCTAAAAAAAAAAACCTAAACCAATCAAAAATACTCCCCAAACTCCCTCTGCCTTCTTGAGCACTGTTAGCCTGAAGGTAACTTCATGGCCTAAAATCCCATGAGGGGAAAAAAAATCTTTAAAAATACAATTTCCTAGCCTAGTTATATTTGTTTCTAGAAATAAATCTGGGCTGTGTCCTTTACATTTGAGGGTGTCATTTTAGGAACTGCCTCACTAACATGAAGTGGAAGATAAAAATCTCTTTAATTTGGAGCCATTCTTTGAGTTCCTAGGGCTGAGTGTCCCCAGATCCAGGGTTTTCCCAGAGCAGTGCCATAACATTCCCTGCTTTATAAAGCTTCTCATGCCCTTTTTGCACAATTAATTTGCCCTGTGTTGCTTGCATTATTGCTTTATTTGCAGATTTCAAGCTTGTGCTGTTAAGCCACGGCCTTGCACCATCTCAGGCCTTAATTTTGAAGCCCCCCTCTACATTTTTATTTTGGCATCTGAAATTGTAAATGTGTAGGAGTGGTGACAGGAGCACTGTGCAGTGACCTGGATTGGCTTCTCTGCAGTGCCCTGTTTGTATTTTGTTGTTATTTTTTAGCCTTATTCAGTTTTTCAGTGGTTTCTACCATGAGGACTCAACACTCTTCTGTTGCAAATTTGCTGCTTTTTAAAAATATTTTGGTTTTTTAATTTTTTTTAGTAAGGGGAGAGAAACTTGAGTTTTTTAAAGAGAAGTGGCTGCAGTTTAGCCAGGTCTATGCTTGAAAAAGATTTAAGTTAGAGAGAATAAACAGTGGGGTGGTTTATGGCAGCTCCCAAATTTGTGTAAAATACAACAGGAACGTGTTAACAGTGCAGCTATTGCTCTGTTGGCCTTCAGCAACAAACAGTAAACTTGTAGAGCTGTTTGTGAATCCCCCTCTGCTCATGGCCTGGCAGAGACCCTCGTTCCCCACGGAACAAAATCCCATCACCATTCCATCCTCACTGCCACAGCTTTTGGGTCCAAGTGCCAGGGTGTGGCTCTGCAGGGGACACTGCAGTGCTGGCTGTGCCCTAACCCTGTGTGTCCCCTCTCTCTCTCCCTGTGTGTCCCCTCTGTCCCCTTTGTCCCTGAAGTTGGTGCTGGTGCTGGGTGACCTCCACATCCCCCATCGCTGCAACAGCCTCCCGGCCAAGTTCAAAAAGCTGCTGGTGCCTGGCAAGATCCAACACATCCTGTGCACAGGGAACCTCTGCACCAAGGACACCTATGACTACCTCAAGACCCTGGCTGGGGATGTTCATGTTGTCAGAGGGGACTTTGATGAGGTAGTGTCTGGTTTTTTTGGGGTATTTTTTATGTTTTTTTTACATTTGGAGTTCGTTCAAGTAAAAGTGGTGGAATGAGTTCCTGAGGTCCCCCCTTCTGGGTGTTGGGTTTAAATAGAAATCTGTCTAATCTGGGTTTGGTTTATTTTCTTTGTTTTTAGAACCTGAATTATCCTGAGCAGAAAGTTGTGACTGTTGGACAGTTCAAAATTGGGCTGATTCATGGCCATCAGGTGATCCCCTGGGGTGACATGGCCAGCCTGGCACTGCTCCAGAGGCAGTTTGATGTGGACATCCTCATTTCAGGACACACACACAAATT
Organism: Pyrgilauda ruficollis; assembly: GCF_017590135.1. Taxonomy (NCBI): domain Eukaryota; kingdom Metazoa; phylum Chordata; class Aves; order Passeriformes; family Passeridae; genus Pyrgilauda; species Pyrgilauda ruficollis. The sequence continues at coordinate 10,534,296 of NW_024531043.1, forward strand.
TGAGGCATTTGAACATGAAAATAAATTCTATATCAACCCAGGATCAGCCACAGGAGCCTACCATGCCTTAGAGAAGTAAGTGAATGTTGGGGAGATTTTTTTGTTTTGTTTTTTGTAGAAAAGCTGAACTACAAACTCCTGAGGGTTAATATTTCTGATTTAAATGTCAGGGAGAGGATAGTTAGAGTTGTATAACTCACACAGTTGTACTTGCTCAGTCTCCTGGACTGAAACATGAAATGCTCACAGCCTCAGATCTCATGTGCTGTACTTACAGAATTAATTCCCATTTTTCTTGAAGTGATTTCTGCTGAATATTGGTAAAACACTAAGGGGGTTATAGACACACAGTCACTATGATTCTTTCCTCTTTTTCCAGCAACATCATTCCTTCATTTGTGCTGATGGACATCCAGGCTTCTACAGTAGTTACATATGTCTATCAACTAATTGGAGATGATGTGAAGGTAGAAAGAATTGAGTACAAGAAATCCTAAAAAATGTTTTTGCTTGTCTGGTATTTTTACCATCTCTTTCTGAACTGCAAGTTCCAAAACTTGACTGCTCGTTTACAGCCCTGCACTGTCTCTAACAGCTTAACAATGTAACTTCTTGTCATGAATTTAAACAACCTTGTGTTTGCTTTTCTCTGTATGATTTGTAAAATATTCCATTAAGATAACTGTCGAAATACTGTTCCTTAATGTTGTAATAAACTCCACTTCATAGAAAAGCTGAGCTTGGTGAGGTGGTGTTGGGGAAGAATGCAGCAGTTGTGGTGGTTTGGTGCTCCCCTTCCAAGGGATGCTTGGACAGGGCTGGAACAGAGATTGAGGGCTCTGGGACCAGGCTGGGTTTGCTCCAGAATCCAGTTTATATTTAATTGTCTCAATTGAACACTCTCAACTAAGTTCAAGGAGTAAAATGGCTTGATAAACTCTGAAAGGATTACACTTACCTTGTAATTTCACTGCAGAGTCTGAGTCTTTTTCTGATCAAAGCACTTTCAGATCTCCCTGTGCTTTCGTGAATGATGATCTCATTCAATCTATAACCAGTGAGGAGAGGTTTCCTTTATTTGCGGCTCACATCTGACACTCCACTTTTTGTGCTCTTTGCTCCATGCACAGAGGCTCTCAATGATGTAATTCCATGTGACTCTAAAGCTGCTGAAGATAAATCTGGGTTGTTCAAGGAGCAGCACCTTGTGGCTCCTCTCTTCCCACAGCTGCAGGCACCTGAATGTATTTAACAGCTCCCCTTTCTCACAACTGCTGTAACTTTCCAACAAAACAGATTTTTATCTTTTGTTTCCCCCAGCAGAATGTTTAGGATGGGGGCAGTTTCCTTGGCCTTTGGTTTATGACACTTCCATCAGCTGGAACCCTTCTTTCTGTGTCATGAGCTGACTGAATGACTCATTTCTATTCAAAATAAACCTGCTTTGCCCTGGACAAAAAGACATTTCAGGCTGGTGTCTCAAGAACCTCTGGCTAATTGCACTTCATGCAGTCAGAGCAAAGTTGAAAAGAAAACCTTGGCATGTGATTCAGGGAATTCCATTGACTGGAACATCCATTTATTGACAAACTCATAATTAAGAGGGTTATAGAATATTGTAAGGGGCCAAAATGGATGCATAAGTTTATTTATTTTTAATTTACACTGTAAGGCCAAAATTGACACACATTTATTTATACTGTAAGGCCAAAACTGATACATAAGTTTGTAAAGTTACAATTTGTATACAAAGTATTTTACATGAACACAGCCCCTGCAGTTTTACAAAAGTCTGCCACAGTGGTGACAAGGTTCTGTTGCTGTGGGTGACATCTCAGAGTGCTCCTGGCAGCAGGCCTGAACATGAGGAAATACAGAAGTAAAGGAAATAAACTTTACTCCTTCCCAAAAGTTAAAGTGCTGAGTATGAACTGATGACTCCAAACAGGAAATTCTGCTGTGAGTCTGAACTGGTTTTGTGGGGGTGGAGAATGGAGGAGAAGCAGCCTGGAACAGCTGGAAAACGTGGAGAGGTTGTGGAGGCTCTTGGTAAAAGCTTTGGGGGTTTTGGTCTGATGTTCTCCTGAGCAGTACAAGAGTTGTGAATGCACAGCCCAACCTCCTGCCAGCAGAGGGAGGAGGGAAAAGGGGAAATCTTCAGTTAATTTATGGCACTTCCAGGACACAGGACTCCTCTGATCCATTCAGGTACATCTGGAAGGTCAAAGAACAACACTAATAGGGCTTAGGAAAATGGGATGTGATCCAGGACACAGATGTGGTTCAGGTAAAATGAATTATTTGAATGAATGAAGGGATATTTTATTATATACAACACATGTTACAAAAGTAGATCAGCTAAAAAGTATTTTTGCAAGAAGTTGGGTGAAAATCTTTAGAGAAAAAGGAGAAAATAGTGCCTGAGGTGCAGAGAAAGTTTGTTTTACCTGCAGAAGATGAGATGCTGGGACATCTGCCAGAGCAGGGTTTCCACATTGCTTTTGATACTCTTGAATCAGGGCTGTTGCATCGTCAAGGCTGTAAGAGGCAAAAGCTGATCAACTTTGTCAAATGAAGCTCTCTAAAAAGCCAACAATTCAGACAACAGAAGTAAAAACCAAAGTATGATCCCCTAGCTTTGAAGTCAGGTGGGCCCTGTCATTTCCCAGTAGAGAGAGAGCAAGCCTGCCTTTTTCCTGGGGGCTGTTAATAAAATCAATAAGTACAGAATTTAAATGTTTCTTGGTTCCTGTCCCAGTCTGAGTGGGGATCAGTGGTAGCAGTGCCCTGCAGTCCCCAGAGGAGCCCAGGTGCTGTGAGTCCCCAGGTGGGTGGGGCCCAACCCAGCCCCTTTTGGGATTTAAGTGGAGAACAAGAAGGGCTTTTAATTCTTGAAAATTCGTGGCAAAACCACCAATTCCCAAGTCTTCAGTACAGGCAGCTCATTTATTTTTTTTCTGAATGTTTTTATTGCTGAAGCTGTGACTCTGTGATGCCCCTGAGCTGGACTCACCTAAAGGTAAGGTCAAGGTTTTGATTATTTCACTCTGGTTGCTTCTATTTTAACTGCATTTGATCTGCTGCTAGTCCAGGCTTAACAATCTGTTACTTGGTCTTGAATGGCTGTAAAACTGTATCCTAGTGAGGTGAAATTTATTTCTTTATTAACTTAGCAATACTTAAAAATCCTTAGAGACTAAGTATTAGAAAACCTCCATGACTTCAAACGAAGGAAAATTAAATAAAGGTGAGATTTATTCCTGCAATTGCTACCTGATTTTTTACCATTTATTAACTTACCAGTTCTTTTTGGCAAAATAATCCACCAGCTCTTTTATTCTGTGGGTGTTTATCAGGTGTTGCTTTAACAGTGGATAATATTTGGTTTTCCAGAACTGTTCATAGAGCTTCTCATTGATGATACTGTCCAAAACCAAAGAGCTGATCTGTAGATTTAAGTGTTAGTAATGAGAAGTGTTAATATTTTAGACAAAAGAGATTTTACTTTTGAATGGAAAGAACTCATAATTTTCATATTGGACTCTATAAAGAATAGAGTTTGATTTTTTTTACATTTTATTTAAGTGCTGTGAAATGGCAGATTTAATGAAAACTGATCCCAGATTCAGAGAGGGAAGTGAGTTAAACTTGCCCATGGGGAGGCAGCACAAGGCAAGGCAAAAGTACAGTTTCCCAAATCCTTTGGCCTTTTAGCCTCAAATATTTATTGAGGAAAAACAAGGTGGTTCTGCTGCCCTCCAAACAGGGACAGCCCAGAACGTGGCACTGGGTATGTACAAGAAGTTTCTCAGATGCACAACATAAATAAAAATGCATTTTACAAGTATTTTATGTTTTTTGAGCATTCAAAGTCAGGTAAGGCTGGATAAGATCAGAGGGGAGAGAAAAGATTCTGTGAACACTTTTCTATCAAAAAAGCCTCCAAGTCAAAGGGAAGTGAAGCAAATTTGATTTATTTACCTGGGAAGCAAATGCTACCAGTTCTCCAGTGTCCATGTGTTCATCCAATTGTTGCAGCACAGTTTCTTTCTTACAGGTTGATAACAAACCCTTGTGAAAATAAGTTACAAAACATTATTATTCTGTGATTGATTAAAGCAGGAACACTCCCTTCAGAGCAAATACTTGATTTATTCAGAAACCTTTTGAAATTCTAGGTGCAAATACAGAATTATCAAACCAGGATCTGTGTGCTTGGACTGAAAGTTGCTTTTAACTCTCTCAAATGGTGTTTTGCTGTAGCTGTCAGAGGATTTTTTGACTTATTGCCAGCAGGCTGAGTGTCTTACACTACAGCTGTGATTTGGGGAAAACTTTCTGAGAAGAACTTTAATGACAGGAAGTCAGAGAATTTACAGTGCCCAAATATGGGAACAGCCTCTAATGCTTCATCTGGGAGAACAATGCAGAGCAGAAATAAAAGGAAACAAATGAGAGGAGCAGGGGAAATGTCAAGGTTCATGAATGGTGAGGACAAGGCTTTAAGGCAGAAGGTTTCTATCAGAGCTGGTGCATATCAAACACCTTCCTTGGAAGCCAGGAGCTTTCAACTCAACACCCTTCCAAAGCAGGATTCAGTGCTTTTCTTAACCTGTGCTCTGGCTTGGGTTTTACTGGGTTTTTTCCCCCATGTGCTTTATGGGTGGGATCTCATAAAACATCCTCAAAATCTCTAAAGGCAAAGTCAGATGACAAAGCTACTGTGGATGACTGAAGTTTTAAAAGAAAAGGAGGAAGTGTTCACATGATCCCTTTTAGAAGCCTTTGAGGGTGGAGATGTTGAGCATTTATCAGCAGGGATGTGTTGAAATAAACTGGAATTCACCTCTGGCCTGCCCTGGTGAGCAGGACATGCTTAAGGACATTTCCCTTGCAGTGACAGGACACAAAACTGATTTACCTGAATTTGCTGCTCTCTCTTCTCAGAGTGAGGAGTGACCAAGAGGCAGCCCAGGGCAAAAGCTGGGAGGTCCAGCTGGGTGTATTGTTTAGCAATTCCAACAATATCCAGGTCAGCCAGGACAGGACACCTTCAGGAGACCAGGAGGGAAGTTCTCAGCTGTGATTTGTTTAACTGGATGGCTCAGTGCTGTCAGCAAAACTGCCCTGAGATTTGGAAGTCAGGTAGAGCAACACATTTCTACCTCACATTAATTCCAAAAATGGCCAAGCAAATTGAAGTTTCACTGAATACAGACCAATAAGGATTTTCTAAAACCCCAAATCACACCTCCAGTTTCTCTAAACAGCCTATTTTGAGGCCCATTGTTGGCCACCTGCCCAGAGCAGAGCTTTGGCACAGATGTGTCTGCAGAGTAGTGTAGGATCCCTCTCCAGATAATCTTTAGGGTCCCACCCAACCCAAACCTATTCTATTTCCCAATTAACTTTGGTTCAAGTTGGGCTCTCGAGTTGTGGTGGGTCCTTACAGCAAGTCAGAGCATTGTGGTGACTGAAATAAGGAAACAAAGTGCTTTTTACACTGCAGAGGCAGTGCAGCTCTGGCTCATGCACAGAATGTTCAGGAGCAGGGCTGGGAACTCACCTGAGCAGGAGCACAAAGCACTCCCTGCACTCCTGCAGCTGCCTGGGACTTGGTGGACACGAGGCTGAGAAAGAAAGAAAGAAAGAGGACAAGGTGTAGTAAATCTACAACCAAGTTACTCCAGGGGCAGGGAGGGGAGTTACAGCCCTACCTGTGAGGAAGGGGGACAGGACCACGCTGCGCCAGGCTCGGCTGAAGCTGGGAATCTGATGGAACAAAGTTGTTTTTTCAAGTTCCAGCCAAAACCAGGTGTAACCAAATGTGTATGAACACAGACACCCCACTGCACCTGGAGGAAACCTGTCAATATTCCTGTTTATTTATCCTGAATTATTCCCTAATGTTGCTTTCCTTAGCTCAGAGTCTAAGATTTAGGAATATTCTGACTGATTCTGTCCGATGTTTACTGATATACTGCACTGTCATAGAAATAACAGGAATTCAAAAAGAATCTTTTCATGGCTGACACACAAACACTCCACATTACTGTTAAGTGAAGAAAAAGATGAGGAGCCAGACAATATTTGCTTACCTCCCATAATGAAGGAATCCCAGTAATTGCAACCAAAACTCTTCTTAGATACTGAGTCTGGAAGAAAAAAAAAATCAAGTCCTTTGGTGTTTCTGAAGATTTGGCAATAATATACAGAAAACTGTACATAATTGTCAAATTTAGCTTGTTTTGTCTGCAGCATGCAAACTTAGAGTTTCTCAAGGTACCCGTGTTCCTTTGACACCTATGGAAATTTGCTTTGTAGTTCAGTAAATTAAATTATCAACCACAGTGCCAGGTACATCTGTTACCTCCTCAGGCTGCAGCAACTTTACACAATGTTTGACAGTCACAGGCAATTAGGGTTCTGAATGGCAACAATCAGGATTTCCACCATCATAAATACATTTTAGGGCTCATGTATACATGTACACACATGGAAATACAAGTATGCACAGTTTGTATACATTTGCACACAAGAATGTGCCTATTATGTTATAAATTGATAATAATAATTTTCTTCATATTATTACCATAGGATTTATTTTGAAAGGCTTTAAAAAAAACTCAAAGTTTAACAATTAACAATTGTTAAAAATTAACAATTTAAGATCAAAATTCAAATTCCTGAAGTCTTCACCAGTTCAGTATCTCAGAGCTCAGAGTAACAATGGTTCATAGTTTCTGTATCTATCGTGTTCTTCACAAATCACAGGATAAACCCAGCCTTTTTCTCCCCTTGCTGCAGAGTTTTATCTTTAAAAAATTCCTTACCATATTGAAGCCCAGGAGTTTCTGTAGGAGGCCATTCCAGAGCTGGGGATCATAGACTTGGTATTCTAGACTCAGCTCTGTCACCAGTCTCACAGCCTGAAGGGGAGCCAAGAACATGCTGCATTTTAACAGAAATTCATCATCTGCAAACCTTTCCAAGCCACTTCCAAAATTATTGCACACATGGGAGGAACAAAACCTAAACCATCTAAATGTGGTATTTTATTTTCTAACTGTAGAAAGGGTAAAGCTTTTATCTGTCATTTCCAGAGTACATTGAAGAAAAATGTTTAGAAAAGCCTGTGCTTTGCAGAGAGGTGTAAATTCACACAGTGTGTAACAAAATTTACAAAGGATTTAAAAATCCTACCCTGGGTTCATGACTGTGGTTCTTCCATAGCCCTTTAATCATGCCTTCCTTAGGGCTCTTGTGGAATGATTCACAAGTATATGGAATATTCAAGATCTCAAACTCTGCCAGATAAATGCAGCACTTCAGAAAATACCTGTGAAAATAACCCCCACCCAAAGCAGGAGTTAAGTGACGTTTATATTTTAATCCACGTATCCAAGCTCAGGATAACACTGAAAAGTGCCCTTAAATATGTAAAAAATTCCTCTTACTTGACTTTCTCAATGGGTTTCTTGAAGAGTGATTCCACAGTGGTGGTGTCTGCCAGGTAGAGCAAACACCTGAAGGCTCTGGTCCTGTGAGCAAACGTCAGCTGGGTGTCACCAAAGGGCTGAGGGGGAAAACACAGTGCCAAAGTCACAACTACAGGCTGAACAACTAGAAAGGGTCATCCCAGGTGTACAAAACCCTCTAGTTTTCTAGATTTCAGACTATTGATACAGGCAAGAAAAACATTTGTGAGATATAGTAGCACAAATGTAATTAGGTGTGGGAAAACTGGAGGTTAAGGCTCTGCTGAAACAATTTTACCACTCTGCTTTCATTCCAGCCAAAGTGAGCCAGGGTCTTACACCAGCTTAAGGCACACTGGCAAATGTTTCATGGAGTTGTTTCAGATAATATCAGCAATAGGTTTAGAAAACCCAGAGTTCAAGGGCTGCTCTTGAGACTTAATAGCAAAATTCATGAAAATTACAGTTTTAACCCAAAGGTTGGTGAGGGGAGAAAAACACAGCTCATACAAATCACAAACCATCCAAAACACAGGTGCAAAGACCAAAAGTTGAAGCTCTTGCAGTAAAACATTTGATTTTAATGAGACAAAAAGCTAAAACAAGAATTTAGCAACTCACAGATGTGGCAGATGTTGTAATTGCAAAAAGCATTCTTGAACTGTAATCCATAGGGCGAGACTGAAGCAGGTAAATAACCCTGCAAAAATGGGTTTGTTTTTAATTCAGGTACAGCTACTGAAATACAACACATCAACTGTCACTTAAATGTGAATATTTCACTGTCAAAAAGAGAGCAAGGATATGAAAAAGGAGGGGAAAACCTCCAAAAAGTTACTCTTAAAAACTTACATCTGTAAGTTATTGTCAGTGGGGTTTTGTGGTATAAATAAATATTGGATGATTCAAAAGTGATGTCAGCAGAAAGTAAAAATAAGAACAATGAGCTCTGAATCACACACCCACTGTTAGGTTTCTTGAAAAAGCCATTTTTAACTGGCTAGTTAAAAATAATTCACCATATTACAGGTAAGAGAACACACACACCTTCGGAGCTCTTCATCCTCCTGTACATCTCCAAAGATTTCTTGGGTTTTCTTTAAAAAGAAATGAAAATTTAGATGAGTTTTCCACATTCTTTGGATAAATAACTGGGTCATATCCCTGCTAAAAGCAGTGTTTGATGAGGCTGATGTATTTACAACTGCTTTACTCCTTCAGGCTGGCTGCACTAAAGGGAAGGCTTGAATCCACACAGAGAAAAGGAAAAACATTTCAAATCCTTCTCACCACAGACCCTGCTGTGCTATTTTAGGGAAGTACTGAAATCTTAAATACATTCTTGAGTACTACAGGCAGTTTGTACAGAATAGCCTCAGTTTTTTGAACAAGTGGAGGAAAAAAAGCCCATATTTTATACAAATAGGTAATTTTCCTTCAAATCCCAAAGTTTCTTACCCCAGGGGGTGGTGTGCTTGGACACAGCCATTTGGCCAGCAGCTTGTCACAGATTTTGTTCATATCCAAGTTGTTAATCTCAGCAATCTCCTTTGCTGCCACGTGGATATCTACAGGAAGAGGTGCAATGTTATTTCCAAACCAGAGTTGGGGTTTTTAAGAGTTTCTCTTGGCTCAGACTCACCTGGATAATCTCTGCCAGCTGGATTTTGGAATCTCTGGTCTATGCTGTGGTGTTCATACAGTAAAACAATCAGATTTGCTGGTTTCCCAATGGATTTTAGATGCTCCCCAGTGTTCAAGTTTTTTGTTATCAGGACATTTTCTGTTGCTGCTCTCTTATACTGCAAGTGTAAGTTCCTCTGGAGGACTTCTGCTTTCTCATGTGGCTCACCCTTTAGCAAAACATCAGAGTTTTACATAAAAAAGCCTCTTTTACTCAAAAGCACAAGAAAAAGCATCTCTTTACAGACTGGACAGCAGGATCTGCTCTTCAGGGGTGACCCCACACCTGTACCCAGATGTATTTTTTTCTGCAGACAGAGAGGATTAACTACATTGCTCTAGATAGGAAAGATATTTTGAAAAAAATTGCAAATGTTTTGAAAGAGCCAAATAAAATATGTCCAAGTAGGTAAAATTCAGAGATTTTTGAGGTAAAATGTAGAAGAAAAAAAGATTAATAATAAAACTTGTGGCTGTTGAAATTTCAGTTTAATTTTGGCATAATTCTCTCTGATCTTGTGACTCAGTACAGAGAATGATTTAGGGTTCTTTGTGCCTCAACAACTCCATAGGAAGTTTGAGATTTAAAATCAAAGCTGAGGTTCTTATTCACCTTTCCCTGTGAAGGGCAACCATGTGAAAACAAGCCTGAGAATCAAGTCAAAGCAGATTCTCTCTATATCTAACCCTGCAAACAGCTAAAGAGTCTTGGAGCTGTAAGCAAAAATTAGTAATGCTATTGATCAAAGCTGGATCAGATTCCACCTTGTTCTCCTGCAGCAAGAAAAATGCACACAACAGGAGAAGGAACAAATTATTCTTCCCTAAAACTGCTCATTTTTTGTCCAAGCTCCAAGAACACTAAGCCTGATTTTTGCAGGAGAATGTTCCAGGACAGAGGAGATTCTTCTGGGGGTCACTTCCCCTAAAGTATTTCCCATATCAGGGTTGCTTATGGTACAATTTACACACCACTGCCCAAAACACCAAAAATTAAAATACAAACATAAGTATTTTGTGATTTTTGTAATGACTTCACAACAATCTGGCAAGCAGTTTCCCTTACCTTAGCTGTAGTACTCTTCAGCCACTTCTCAGCCAGGTAGAGACAGAATTTCAGTGCCTGGACATGGTCAGGACCTTTTTAAAGATTAAAAAGAAAGGAATGGAAAGAAGTAAATAAATTAAGTTTTCATTAATCCTTCTTACACTATATACTATATCCGTTTCATTTTGAAGAATTAAAAAAAAATTAGAAGCTATTTAAAATATTAGGAAAACTTTTGTGTCTAAAGACCAAAAATATATTATTTATTTGGATTCAAATAGCAAAGAAAGTGATTAAGTTGGGCTGAAATATTGACTCTTGGTGGAAAACTTGTCTGAAGATGGTGTGAACATGGAGAAACTTCTGGCAGGACAACAGGGCCAGTCTGGATGGGGCTTGGAGCAACCTGGTCTAGTGCAAGGTGTCCAGGTTTGGGCTGGAAGGACCTTAAAGCCTTTCTATGATTCTACAAAAAGAGGGGGAAAAAGGATTTGATGGTGATGCTGTGATAGCAAATGGGTGTTTTTCCAACCTCTTGTTCCAAACTGGATTCAGGACACAAATTCATGTTCATGCTCCAGCTTTGCTGGGTTTATTCAGGATCAGTGAACAAATGTTTGCTCCCAGCCTCGCTCTGCTTGTCCCAAGCCTCCCATTCCTTCCCCATCCCATCTGCAACTCACCTGTGGGGAATTCCTGGGCAATCTTGTGAGCCATGGCCACAGCCCACTCTGGATTGACTATGGCCAGCAGATAGGAGTGAAGTGCCTGCACAGTTTTGATGGTTTCCTTGTTAATAATGGAGGTACAGCCACTGCTTCTCATTTCGAATATTTTTGGTTTCAGTTTTTTTTCAAAGACATGTCGAACTGCAGACATGTGGAAGGTATCCAGGGAAACCTGGAAAAGTGGTAAAGTAGATGAAGAGTTGTCAGAGCTTCTACAGTGAGGCCAACACCATGCAAAAGAAAAATGGAAACTTCTTTTTTTGGGGTGCAGGGAATGATATTGAAATCAATTCCTTCAAGCTGTTACTGTACCTTCATTAGTTTGGAAATCAACAGAAGGGTTGGGAAGGTTTCCTCACTGAGCTCTGCAGCTGAAAAGGAAAAGTTGCCTGTGAGTCTCACAATCCACTGGCAGCTTCCTCTGTGAAATGGAGCACTTTCAGTTTATTGGTGGATGGGGACTTCCATTGGGAGAGAGAGGATCTGATCCTAATTATCCCCACTGGGCTGGGAAGGGGAATATGTGGATAAATTCTGGAGGTCCTAGGAAAGAATTTGAGGACAAACCCTGCACTGTATTTATCATCTTAGCTCCTCTGGGCAGCAATTTGGGAGCACAAGAAGTGCTTTCAAAAGCAGTTGGGATGAAAACTGCATTAATGAAGAATTGGAGCTCATATACAACATAAACTGGGGCACTTTGAAGGTCAGAGATAGCAGAGAAAGGGAATCTGAGATCCTGAACTCACATATAATGTTCCAGAAACACTGGGCAGTCCTGAAGAACAGCAGGTGAAAGGGCAGCCTGGTGTGAGCAGCTGGAGACAGGGGAATCATCTGATCCAAGATATACTGGTGTTCTAGGTCCACTGGTGGAGAAATCCTGGTGTAAGATTTCAGATGTTTGAGGAGGCTGAAAGCCTAGGAAAAAAAAAAAAAAAAAAAGGAAAGAAATAAGAAAATATAAATCACTGAGAAATTACCAGAAATCACTTTTTAAAGGCTATTTTCTGAAGGAAAGATGTGTACATGGAATAATTAATTTACTTTCAACAGTGCTGAATAGCTCCATCAGTAAACAGACAAAGCAGAATTGAGGTGCCATTGGCAAGGTCACACATCTGGACACACCTGGCTCAGCTGGATGCTGGTGTTCTTCTCATCAGCACTTTGGATCACTCTCAGGACAATTTCCAGGGTTTCATAGTCATAAGGATCCAGCTGTTCAAAATAATCATCTGTTTTATAAGATCTTACATGATTTGTCTTATAAAAACATACATGTTGATTTTTTTCCAATTTTAATATCAATTACTGTTTCTTCAATGTTATGTTGATATAAGCATCATGACATAATTCTCTAAAAGACTTTCTTTAATCCTAAAAAAAGGCATCAGGGTTTTGCAGAAAGACCAAACAATAAGTGCTGAAAACAAAATAAAACAAACCTACAAACTCCCAAAAACTCATCCCACAAAAACCCCAACCCTCCAAAATAAAAAAATCAAACCCCAACCAAACAAAAACAGCCCCAACACACCATTTTTAGCCCTCACCTACTTTTAATGTAGAACTCTTCCAGTATATTTCTAAATGACTTTTTTGTTTGATTTTCTGGCTGGTCAGTTTTTAAGGGAAGTGGGGATGAAAGACTCCTGTCTCTCTTTTAAGAAAATTAGATATGTGGCTGTCATTTCTTTTGTAGAGAAGCAAAAAAATGAATCTTAACATTTACAAGCTTTAAGAAAATTTGGAAAAAACACCAAAACCTTTTCAGTTTCTGTGGAATTATTCCTCTGTCATTCAAGTGACATGGAGCAATTATCAGACGTAGATTTCAGGGATGTGGCTGTGTTGGTTTTTTATTTTATTTTTATTTTTTTTTTTACCTTGTACAAATTCCACTGAGGCTCATGACCAGGTCTTTGGTGCTGTTCAGCAGAGGGATTATTTTTAGTGCTCTAGCCAGTAATGTGGAATGAGGTTGCCTCTCACTGTTTTCTGCAGAGTCATCTTCACCATCATTTGTGTTTGAATTCTGGAGCAGAAGGGTTTCAATGCAGAGCTGCAGTGCAGCATCACTGTCCAGCATGAAAGTGCTGGGAAAGAACAGAATGTGATTCACTCTGGGAGCTTTGGTGTCATCAAGCAGCTTCTTTCCTTATAAATAAATTAATCCAAGGCAGGATGTATTCCAAATTGCATTTTTTTAAAAAGGAGAAGAGTTTGCATTTTCTATTAATTAGGATTTATTTAAAGCTAAATAGATTTCATGGAATCAGTACCTGCAGTAATTTAAGATGAGAGCTGTGTCCACTTCTGGGTTTTGTACCAGCACTCTTATGAGTTCTTTCTTCCTTACTGGTGGCTGTCTAAACACATTCTCAAAAGAAATCTGCAGATAAAAACACATTCATCTGCTCAAGAGAGTCTTTTAGACAATATCAAAACTAATTCCTCATACAGTGAAGCTTTGACTTCTTTTAGTTTCAATCCAGACACTTTCAGAGCAGGAGAAAGCAATGGATTTGCTGATTATCCAAAGTCAAATAATACTTAAGAACCTAAATCTTCTTTTGCAGCCCCCTCAATTACTGTATTTCCATTTTTGATGTTTATGCAGATAAGCAGAATGAAAAATCAAAAACAAAATCCCAACTTTGCTTATATTTGAATGGGAAATCTGCCTAAAAACTCTCACACATCCCAGATTATATTGATATTGTTAACTGATTAGTTAATAAACCCCTAAAATAAGTAAATAAATAAAAACTTACACCAAATTTACCAAGCTGGATGCCCCATTCTGCATCAATAACCAGCTCCTGGAATTTTCTCTTTTCTTCTGCTTCACCATATTGGTCAGCAAGCTCTGCTCCCACCAGAGCTACTGCCTAGAAGGAAGGAGAAAGGAAGTGAATATAAGTCTAAGAAATAATCTGAAAATTTGGAATCCTGAGATCTGAATCCTTAGAGGAACTTCAAACAATTCATAAATGATCACACAACTGTGTAAAATGAAAACAAACCTCAGAGAAGGTGTCAGGACTGCCTCACCTCCTGAGCTGGCAGCTCAAAGCTGCTTTAAAGTTTACTTTCTCTAAAATATTTTCCTAACATTGTAGAAAGTATTTTCCAGGGGATTCTTACCTTGTGTAATAAGCTCAGGACAGAGGTCTTGATTACTGAACTGCTCTTCTCTTTCATAGCTATGAGGAAGCTTCTGGTTTCAGTGAGTAGCAGGTCATTGTCATGTGGCTGTTATGAAGAAAACAGCACCTAATTAAAAATAAATTCTAATTCTTCAGCTTCTTGTCATTTACAGCATAGTAGGAGGTGCTATAGTGGTTGTATTTTCAGATTCATTTAAGGTCTTACAAAGATTTCTTCTAGATAGAAAAAGGATTTCTGTTTCCAGGTGCTTTTAAACTGAGGAATGTTTCTTGAATATTCTACTTATGACTTTTGCCATACTAAAACAACATGAAAAAAACAGAGTAAACCATTATTAACACTCATTCTAGCCTCTGCAGGAAGGCCAGAAATAAAAGCTCAGTTCTGAACACACTTTGCAAAGGGAGAGGACCATGAAAAACAGGGAAGAAACCACCAGCTCCTTTCACAAACTGACTCAACAGTGCTAACAAAAGGCCACGGTGAGAACCTTAGAGATTTAACTCTCTAAATCCTTAGAGAAGTGCCCTGAACTTGCCAAAAGTCACCTTTGGACTCGGGGACAGTTCCATGGTGTTTGAAATGCCGTGCTGCAGGCAGGAGCCGAAGGCACAGACCGTGAGCTGCAGGGCCAGCTGGAACTGGCTGCACTCCTGCAGGTTCTGCACTGCTGCAAAGAAGGGAGATCCAACAGGCAGCAGGAAGTTGTGTCCTGTGAAATATTGCAAAAACAAAGTAATTATGAAGCATATTGTTCTTGGAGTTAATATCAGAGCAGTTTCTTTTTTTCTTCATTAGAGTTATGACTCAGGATTTGCCTTAGTTACCTTTAAAACCTAAAATTCTCAGGGTTTTTAAATTAATAGATTCCCATTTTAGTCCAAAAGCCACAAGTTTTTGACCAGAAGTTGTCTTCTTGGACAGGCCTTCATCACCTTCACTCACAGTGGTAAAACTGCCCTGAAGCACAGGTTTTGAGATGCTCAAAAATCCCATGGTGGAATGGTGGGAATTAGCACCCAAACTGGTGACTCCTTGCTGAACCAAACCACCCCCTAAAATATGGCTTTAAATGGAACATTTAGGCACATGTGAAAACCCCCTATGAGTCAGTCATGCTTGTGTAGGGTGAATTTAAACCTCATGTTTTCCAGTGGTTTGTTCAGACTTTCATTGTGGTGGATCTGCCCTCGTGCCCCTGGAATTGGGTGATTGGAATTTTTAAGGTCCTTTCCCATCCTAGCAGGGTGTGATACCTTCCATGAACGTTCTGTGGGCCAGGCTTTGAGACTCCAGGGGGTACAGCTTGTCCTCTGAAAGACAGAAAATGCTCATCAGCAGCATGCCAGGAACTCAGCAACACCAGCAAGTCTGGGAGAACCCTAAAAATACCACAGGACAGGACACAAAATAGACATGTGATCCCCAAGAGCCATTTGCTGCTATTTTTAACTGTGCCTACTCAGAATTTATTTTCTAGGAGGGAATATCTTTCAGACTCACAAAGGAATCCAACAGTTTTCAGTAACTACTTTGTATGTAAATCCCTTGGATGAGACCATCTGTGGAAATAAGAACTAAACCCAAAGTCACCTTTCCATTCTACATCCCCTGATGGGTGTTCCTACTATGAGTTTGTCTAACTGACATTTCTGAGGTCATAATTTCCACACATGAGAATTATTTGTATTTCTAGATAAAAATCAGTAAGAAACACAGATTTTATATTGTGTCAATGTTGAGGAAAACAAGCTTACTACAAATAGGCAGAACAGCAGAAGTGAGTTCATATGCCACTGGAAGAGATGTCTGAGGTTCAAGGACTATCCCATCTTCTTTAAAGAAGTCATCATAAGTCCACTCTTTGTAAGGATCTTTGTCTCCTCCAGAAGATGTTGTCTAAGTAAAAACATTGTTAAAAGCACACACAATAAAAGGCAGAGTTAATGAGTCCACTAACAGGTTTCTGGTTTGGAATACAGGAATAGAACATGATGTTCTGTTTGAAAGCAGAAATTCTGTTCAACAGCCAGTGGCAACAAATCCATTTCCTACCTAGAGTGGCCATATTCATCTTTCATGTTGGAGTTGTTTAGTTGTACAGCCAAAATGTACTCATATTCAATTTAATGGAGGCTTTCATAAACATTCTTGGCCAAACATTATAAGCAAACATTTTGCAAATGGACCATTTTCTAGAAAAATAGTATTTTGTGGATAAACAATCCCAGCCACTCTGCTCTACTCCACTCCAGCTGTGAGAGCCCATTCATTTCAAGTAGCCTAAAGCACTGCCTGACCTAAACAGAAAACAAAGCTGCAATTCAAGGACTTGATCATCTTAAAGTTTTACAGAACTCTTGGGAGAGCTTTCACATAGTACATTCATTTAAAAACCAAACCCTCCCTTTTATGCCAGCTCTCTGCCTGTCCTGGCAGAAGCTGCTTGATAAAATCACTATTTTCAGCAGGATTTATTGTACTGAAATGTAAGTGGAGAATGCTACTTGTGCTTGTCCCACAGCTGCATTACTTTTAGGACTCAAATCAGTTCATTCTTTAAGCTGAAGAACATACAAATTCTAGGAAATGTTTATTTGAGATTTTTTTTGTTCTTGTTGGCTTTTTGATTAAAGAGTGCTGGAGAAATGAGAGGGAAAAGAATACATGCAGTGAACAGCACAGAAAATACCTCTGCTGTAAATTCATAGCTGTCCATTTGGCATTGTCCATGAATTTCCTTGGCAAGTGAAGTGTATTTGCACAGTTCCAGACAATCCAACACTAAATCTGTGAAAATATTGAGATCATTAGCAGAAATGGAAGTTCATCTGTCCACTTAAAAGGAAACAATATTGCAGTACCTACTTTCACAGATGCAGATCCAGAAATTCACTTGGTTTTCAGCTTTATTGAACTCTGGTTGGAAAGCTGGGCTCCCAACATGAGCCCAAATAAATGGGAACAGGAATTACCTGGACTGCACAGTGTGGCTGCTTGGCCAGCCAGCTCATGGATCACTGCTGGAAGATCCATCCCATCAGGAGTGATCATTGGATCATCAGCTCCCAGCATGTGGCAAAGTGTTTGACACACTACAAACAGCAGCTTCCCTGTCTTTTCATTCCAGCTATTTTCATAGAACTCCCTATTAAGAAACAAAAGGATGTTAAGAATAAAAAGTCAGTAATTCTTAGGGTTTTTACTTAATTCTGTTCTAATTATTTAACTAAAACAGAAAATCATTTCCTTTGCTCTATATAATTCAAAAAAGTGGTAGAAATAGTTCAGAGAAGCCCATTAAAAGTGATGATCTTGAAAAGCTTTGCAGTTTTACCTGCAAATATTGACAGCCACTTCCACTTTTCCACCATCCAGGGCTCTCAAGGCCAGTTTTTCTCCCAGTTCATGCTCTGAGACTTGCAGGAGCAAAGCCAGTCTGTACAGCCTGGATTCAGTGGGAGGGGTTTTGGGCTTGCTTCCTTCTGAATTACAATTCACTGCTTGCACATTTCTAGACTTGGATGCAGATCTGACACGTTCATAAGACCTTATGTGACCCTCAAGAAGTTCAGATATCAGTGAAGGGTTCCTGTATTCTTCATCTGAGAGAAAGATATCAAAATACTCCTGCAACAACAAAAAATAATCATATATTTGTATAGATATAGCTTCCTTTACATTGCTTTTTTTGCCTACTGTCCTGAGATCTTCATAAATCCTTTAAGCAGTCTATCATGAACTCTTTGAAGTGTTAGCAATTAAGGCTTCAGTGACAGTATCTAATTTTTGGTTTAAATAGACAACTGAGTTCTAATTGGGAACTTTCCCAGACTAGACAAAATTGCTAGATTAGCCTTAGAATCAATTGGAAGTCAATAATAAAAACAACCTTTGCATGCACATTGTAAATACAATTAATTTTTAATATGATCCATGTGATAAAAACAATTGGCTTGACCACAGTAAATCAAAAGGGATTTAAAACAATAAAAATACCCACCTGCAGGCTAGCAAGTGTTTCAAACAACTTTAGGTTTTCTTCACATTCATATTTCTTCACAGGATTGTCTGTTGGAGGAGAAAAACAATTTCATTTTGATTCCCTTTACACAAAGAAGATGTGAGATGTTGAAGCTGTACCTTTACCTTTTTGAATGCTGGACCAGAATTTGAGGACTTCCACCAGTGTCTTAGTCATAAACATTTGTGGTTTTTTCTGCAGGAAAGGAAGAGGTTTTTATTTTTTTGTTAAAATGTTGCCAGAATAGACTTGGGCTTCAGCTCTTAAAGTACAATGCAATGTTCCACAAACTTCTTAAGCAACAATTACAAAGTCTAAGGCACAACCAGTTGAAAAGCAAAGCAACAGAAAGTTATTTTACATATTAATCTTTATAGAACAGTAAATATTTTATAGGTGTAATATATGTTTACTCCACAGTCTGTTAGCTCTCACAGGAAATATCCCCACCTCTCCCTTTTCAGAATAATTTGTGTGCACACTTTGTGGTGTGAAAAGCCATGGTACCTCTTCAGGATCATCTGCTTTGTTCTGTAACACCAGTCTTCCCCACAGAGTCAATCTCTCTACAACTTCTTCAGCCTTAGCAAGAGGCAGAGATTTTAACAAAGGCAGAGATTCCTCTCCCTGAAGGGAGAAAAAGAAAAAAACCAAAATTAGAGCAGAAATAATAAGAAGGAAAGGGCATTTGCTTTTGGAAAAGCTGAGTTATGTCTACATTCTTCTTCTGATGCAATGGCTGCACAATTGCCATAATAATGCATGAAAATGTGTAGAGACTTCAATTCCAAACTCTTCTGGTGTATTGCAGCTCACAACTTTCACCCTATTCTGCCACAAAAGAAAGATAAAGCTCTGACAAAGAACTCATTTTCAATGCTAAACATAGACAGCTAGGTATCAAATTAATAATTTTAATTAAAAATACATATGCAAACTGCATGTAAGATTTCAGCAAACTTGTCCCTGTTTTGTCAAGAGGCCTCAGTGTCTGTAAATTCCAGGATCAACTGCCATGCAGTATTTCCCTACCCTTCCTTTGTCAATCAGGTCCAAAATCCTCAGGAAATAGACTTCCCCAGTGGGCAGCAGGTAGGCTTCCACAATTTTCAAGGCATCCTCCAGGCAAGTAGGGGTATCTTGTTTGAGAATGTATCTGACAAGCCTCTGTAAGATGAAAACAGAAATGGACTTTAGTTTGTTGATGTAAAGGATAACAAAGGAATCAGTGTATGCACACCAGCAATGGAACTGTTCAGTTTGTATCAAGCAAGTTACCTGGAAGCTTAAAATTTTTATCTAGAGAAAAGCTGACTGAAGTGTAACTGGGAGAAAACAGGGCTTGGGGACCGAATTAGCCCAGGAACTCTGTAAATTTGTCTGGTTCCTCAGGATATTGAGGAACTTCTCCAGAAATATTCAGGTCTTTTAATGAAGGGGAGCTGTTAAAAAAAACCCAACTCAAATGATAAAAAAAAAAATAAAAATCACCAAGTGCTGTTCATTGTGACCTTTGGAGAAATCTAAACTCTTGGTAACTTACCATGATCATCTGCTTGTCCTGTAAAAGATTGGTATCTCTTATCCCATAGGCTCTCAAAAGCTTCTTCATCTCCATCAGTGTGTAACTTTCCTGCAGTAACTTCACTCTGGGAACAAATTCAACCATCATGAATTCCTCTGCTATCCCCAGCTATGGGATTTAGTCATCACACCACATCAGACACACAGTATTTCCCCAGCCAGGGGTAGCCTGTGGGTGCTGCTTACTTGGCATGATTCATTTCCAGGTGCTGTCTGACCAGCTGCTCCACTGCTGCACTCCATGGCACCACAGCCCCGTGCATTATCTGCAGGACTGCATCAAATTTCAGCTGCAAAAGGAACACATACAGCTCACTTTTTAAAATATGTTTCAAAGTAGTCCCTTGAAGTATTGTTCACGTGTGACTGATCCCTTTAGGCAAGTATTTTACTTCCTTGCCCAATCTTCACTTGCATAGAGGGCATTTATTTTCATCATATGATTGTCAAGTTTGATTAGAAAATGCTTGCAGTCATTTATGACACTGTGGTTCCATACATATTAAAATTGGTGAGTTTTCCATGTGATGACATCACAGCTACAATTCAAAAAATTTCACAGGGGAGATGACTAAAACAGAATAAGAAGATAACATCATAACATACCATTTTCTCCTCATAGCACTCATTAAAAATGCACTCAGAGCAGTATGTAAAAATCATGATTTGTCTGAACTGATGTGTTGGAGTCATTTGATGCCTCTCCTCAATGAAACATACTTACATCAGTGTCAGAGATGCAGCCAATGACAGCCACTGCCTTGGCCTCCCAGGCAGTTTCAAACACTGAAATCGATCGTGTCCGACAGCGCTCCAGCAAATCCTGTGTGTTTTGATAAAGGTGATCAGAACACTTGAAATCAGAAAAGATAGGAGTATCTTTGAACAAAAAGTGTAAAGTTTTCTGGGCATTAAGGGATTGTTTCATAACTGAAATAGTAACTATCATTAAGTTCATTGACAGGAGTAGGATTAATCTAAAAGCTGGGCCTAAAATTCAGTTGTAAATTCAAAGGTTCATCAGACTTGGTTTCTGCTTCCTGATGTTGAAATAGCTTTCTTCAAAAGGAAGAAAATATGGATACCTTGACATACTGTAGAAGAAGCTCATCTTTTTGTAAGTTGTGTTCAAACAGGTAGGCTTTTATAAACTTCTCCAAAATTGATGGGACAAGCTCTGGTGCCAAAATTTTATCAAGCATGCGAAACACAATAGTGGTTGCATTTTCCTGGGCAGCAAGTGGGAAAAGGCCATGTTAGAACATCACACCTTTCAGTGTAGGGCCATTTTCATCTCTGATACATAATCCAACATCCAGAGGCCACTGAAATCAACTGAAAGATTTCCCTCTAGAATCTTTAAAGAATCCCTCTTTAGCTCAAATAAACCCTTGCATTTACAAAGCTTTTCTTGGTCAGTTGTACTTTCAATTTCTCTGTAGCCAATTCTTGTTCTTCAGTAGATGATCTGTAATAACCTGCAAACCACAGAGTTTGAGCCACAGTTTCTCACACTGCCTTAGGTTACATTTACAACCTCAGCTGAAAGAAAATTTGTAACACAACTTCTCAAATAGTCTTAGCAACTTATGAATGGAAATTTAATCAACATCCATCAGGATTCCTCTTTTGTCTGACTTTCAGTTACATGCTATAAGATTCTTCTCCTTTTCAGAACAAACTGAAAAGCACTTTTTCCAGTGTCTGCAGTGTTACCTTTTCAAAATCACAGAATGCCAGCCTGCAGTTGTATTTTCTGTACAGATTTCTCAATTCTTGTAAATCATTTACCAGCTTCTTTAGCCTCTGTATCTCTTCACAGTCACCACACCTCTGAAACAGTGTTGAGAAGTTAAATGTTAGGAGACAAGACCATTAAGAGGCTGTCATCTACTTTTTAAAAAAAATCTTTAAACACAAGAAAATTGGAATTATTTATTTTCATGGAATTAAGTCCACCTTCACCAACCCACCAGTGACCAAATTATCATCCACTCCAGCTTGAGCACACAGCATCTGTTTGAAATATCTTAGCAGCTAATTCTTGTATTTGTTACATTTCTTACCAGAGGAGTCCATTTGCCAAAAGCTGTCACTCCCAGATCACCTTGATTTTTACTTGTAAAAAAAATCTCTGCCACTTGGAGTCCATTTTCAGGCCAGTTTGCCTGTCCAAAATAATTGAGATTAGCAAACCATATGATACATCCAGAAATACAAGATGCCAGGTTTCTGCAGTGGGATTTACCTTGTCAGTTAATTCAAGGTTTCGAGCAGCTTGTTCCAGCCATTTTGCTAATATTTTCTAGGAAAAAAATACAGTTGTAAGTAGAGTTATGCTAATTATCAAAGCAAAATTTGCCATTAGAAACTTCTTTCAAAAGAAATAATTTCAAACATAAACACTAGGGAAAAGAATCCATTTCAAAGACAGAGGAACAAATTCCTGACATTCAGAAGTCTGGAGGTCTGACAGTAAAATCATCTTAGTCTGAGAAAATGACAATTTACAGTTCTTAAGTCAGTCTCACCTGTCCATCTGGCACAACCCTTCTTGAGAAGGGGATCACAAAATTTTTAAGCCACACACAAAGTTCCTTCAAAGGAGCAGCGAAATGGATGGCATTGAGCAAATCCTTCAGCATTTTCTCATCAAAGCTGCTTTCAAAATCAGCCTAAAATTTTAAACCAGAACAATTATAAATCCATACAGTAGATGTTCATCTGGTACTCTGGAAAGCTGTTTCACTAATAGGAAGAGCCAGTAAATTTCACAAATACAAAGAGAAAATCTCTGTAGTCATAGACAGAAATTAAAAAAATAACTCTGTTCAGTAAAACTAGAGTTTGGTCTTCTTAAAAAAAGACCTAATTGAAGGAATGTCTTTACAAATCACACTGTTCTATTACTTTCACACTCATTCTGTCTTATGGAGAAAACAACAGACATGGAACTGAAAGTCCTGCACTAAAAAATAAAATAAAAGCACACACACAATCTTAAATGTGTCATTCAGAGTAAGGAGTCTGTGTGATTATTTTTAAAGGATTTTAAGGTAGGCAGCAAACATCCACTTAATTCTGAGAGCTGTGCTTGCAAGAAAGTGAGTGGAAGATTACAAGCACTGCAGAATAAATCAAACTGCCATGACTTAGAAATATGAATTCTGACAACAGAAATACCAGTTTATTCTTAAATCAATAAGAAGTTCAGCCTCCTAAGCATCCAGGTGAACAGGTAATCATTGTGGTAATTGATGAGATGCTGCCATGGACATTTGCTTCTCTGAGGAGCTGTTTTGTAACAGCCCCAGTGAAATTAGGCTGGAAAACTGAAGAGATTTAACCCCCTCCATAAATCCCAGAGCTCTCTGTGCCACCTCACCTGATGCCTAAGCCAGAGGTACTGTGCACAAGCCAAATTTCCTTCTTCCAGCTGAAAAACAATAATCTTGAAGATGTCCTCATTATTCAGGAATTCTGTCCAAGCAATGCCACTGAAAGTGAGAGGGGGAAGAGAAGCTTTGTTAAATGTCATTAACAAAGCAATTGGGGAGAGAACTTCAAAACCTTGCTTCCTAGTGCCTAATGCTGGAAGAAACAACAGGAGTGGTACTTTGTGTTTGTATAAAATCACAATCCCTCCTACACACATTGAACAAAAAACCCCAACTATTTAGGTGGATGTGCAACAGATAATTTATGTTTTCAATATATAGGATGACTCAACCTCTGCATTCTCCCTTCTCCACAGCACAGGATGGGAAACTTAAGAGCTTGAAGTTTAATGAATTCATATAAAAAACCAAAAATAATTTCAGTGGTACAGGCTTAACAATCACAGTTAAATTTATTTTAAATCTTAAACACAAACCAACCTGAATTTCTGTAGTCCAAAAGCTTCATAGAATGTTGTAAGCCTTGCCTGAGCTCTCAACACCTGAATGCAGATGAGATTTAAGGTTAATATCTGGCTGAACATATTGTTACATGACATGATTGGAGCACTGATTCTCCTTGAAGGCAGATGATGCCAGTTTACAACAGGACTAAACAAAAACCAAAATGAAACTCCAAAAAGCACTTTTTGAAAGGTTCTGCCTTCAGTTTATGGAGCACCTTAAACTGAATTTTTCTATGATTGAAGGAATGGCTTATTTCTGAATCTGTCATTAGTGTGGTTCTCTTTCATAATATAAAATTTAATTTTGTTTAGATTTTTAAAAATTCAGTAGTTTACAGTTATAAAGTGAATTTACAGTCTGTAAAACTCTACATTGCAACTGTTTATATTATACTGTAGATCCAAAAAATTTGTCCTTACCTCAGCTATGGATACTGGAGCCCCATCAGATGGTGGAGCATCAGTTCTATTATCTTTCTTCAAGATCTGAAAAAAAGGACATGAAAGGGTTTGGTTGACAACTCAGAACATGCCAGACAGAACTGTGAGTGCAGTAAAGACATGAGCAAGAAGTCAGGACTCCTGTAAATTGAGATTTTACAAAGTTAGATTGGATCTAACCTGATCCAGTCTAATCTGGTTGGATTTCTGCATGGATGGAGGATCAGACAGATCATGTGTATCTCTCTGGTTCTGTTTGATAAGACTAAAATAAAGAAAACAAAAAAGGTGACCTACTTTGAGCTTTACTTTGAAAATTAATATTTAAAAGGTACTTAAAAAAACTGCTACTCAAAACTAAACCCTGCTTTGTGATACAAAAATAAAACTGTGAGCTCTTTCTTGCCCTTGAGCAATACCAAGAATGAGATTGGAACAAGCCTTGCTGCTTCTTCATGTCTGGCTACATAAGATTTGTTTGGTTACATAGGATCTGTAATGCCTTTACTTTTGCCTTTTGGAATGACTGTCACTGCTTTGTGTCCCTCTCAAGTCGCACAGAAGTGTGGAATAGAAGTTGAAGAGCAGAAGAAATAGAAACAAATAAACCCCTTACTCTGACTTTAGCATAATTCAGCATTTCTCGAGTGGTTTCATACAGTGGCCAGGGAGCACTGATGCAGTAATTCACAACAAACTGGCTGTCCTGTTTGCATAAGGAAACAACTGAAATTAATTCCAAGATCCTTTATAAGTTGGATTGTTTTAGTAGGGAGAGAGGGTAGAAATACAAACAAACCTGAATTTTTTGCAAATTTTCTTTGGCTTCATTGCCAAGATCCAGCAAGGCTTCCTGGCCATAACTCCCAAGAGAAGCTGAAGCCAGTTTCTCTAAAATAGTGTTTGCTTTTACTTTGTATACAAGCTGTTTTAAAACAATAATACAGGTATGGTGAGTTGTTTTATAAGGTAACATTCTACTGCCTTGGTAATACCTGTAATATTTTTAATACTTTCTATTGGAGTATAGAGCAAGAACCATCTCATAATTTCAGTTATGCTAATTAACCTCTAATGTGTTTCTCATGAATGAACAACTCACCTCAACATCCAGTCCAAACTGAATAGCAAAATTCTCTGCTTCAGTGAATTTGTGTTTGTGCAGTAGACGACTCAGTCTGGGGAGGAAATAAAATAAACCACTTCAATGTAAGTCCAGA
This sequence comes from Pyrgilauda ruficollis, assembly GCF_017590135.1. Classification (NCBI taxonomy): domain Eukaryota; kingdom Metazoa; phylum Chordata; class Aves; order Passeriformes; family Passeridae; genus Pyrgilauda; species Pyrgilauda ruficollis. The sequence continues at coordinate 10,559,580 of NW_024531043.1, forward strand.
TATTAAAAAAATGTATATAATACAATGGTTTTTCACAGAAATCAGTACCTGTTTTCTGGCAAGGCTTCAGTTAAACTTCTCATCACAACTATAGAAACTGGGTCTTCAGAGGGCCTGAGGATGAGAGGGAATTATGTGAATTTATCAAGTCTATGTGGAAATAACCTGCCATTTTTATATAATAATGAGCTAGTTACAAACAAAATATTGTCTTACATTTGATGCTTCTCATGAATTCCTTCCAAGAAGTATATTGTATCCTGTAGTGTGCAATGACAGAAACCATCAGGAGAAATGAATAAATTCCAAACAAATCCAGAGCATTTTTCTATGCTAAGACAACTTAAAAAACTTCCCTCAGCTTTTAGCAGTAACAGCAGCAGGAACAACTGGCAGTGCTATTAAATAGTGCAAGAGACCTCAGACTAAATTTAAATTGTACAGTTTGCTTCATAAAAGGATATTTTTCTCTATCCCTTGGAGACATCACTTAATTTTTCTTTGTATGGTTCCTGTATAGTTTCTAGCAGAAATTAAGAACAAGAATAACTAACTACCCTCTTTAATATTCACACATATTACAACAACTGTATTTCTTCAAAGAACAAAAAAACAAAAACAAAAACAAACAAACAAAAAAAAACAACATCAAAACCTACAGTGCAAATCCCACTTTGAACAAGGGAAGAAACAGGAGACACTTCCAGAGAATAGAGCTGTTGCATAGTGGGCAATGCAAAAACCATCAGGCTTCTCATCTATTAAAAAAAAAAGAAAGGGAGAAAACATACAAAAAAGTCAGAATTGCTTTTTTTAAAAAAAAAAAAAAAAGGGAGAAAACATACAAAAAAGTAAGAATTGCTTTTTTTCTCTTACACTGGTGAGAGAGTGATATTTGCAGAATCATTTATGAATTCTTATGGAATTAGAGGGCAGTATTTGTAGGACTTTTTATGGAATGCAGGTCTCCAGTTTGAAGAAATTTAATGAAGGTTCAGACATTTCCTCCCACTCTCTCTCTAGGCCAATTATGTATAATTCAACAGGTTTAATCTAATTTTTAAAATTGCATAATGTTCATCCTGGTATTTTATTTCAGTTGACTGCACTGACTGTGGCTGGGGGTAGATGCTGAAGGCAGCAGAGACATTGTTCTAAAGAAATCTGGGAAGGCTTGTACGATAATAATAAATTTTGCTGCTCTTCCTTGTCTGCCTACCTTAATAAACCAAACAAATAAACCCCAAACCATCCACAAAAACCCCAACCAGGGGCAGCTTGGCCTGGGCACCCCCACAAGAATCCCAACAACCCTCACTTGCTAGTCCCTAAATGTAAATGTACATTTACATTTAGATGTAAATGGCCACATTTCAGTTTGGATTTAAGCTCCTCAGAATCCTCTGTGTCCCTAATATTTTGCCACTTCCATTCCTCTCCCCTTTCCTTCCTAAGAGCAATTGCATAACAATTAAGGAGCAGAACACAGATTAGGAGACTATACCTGTTTGTCATCTGGAATTGTCATGACAATCAGTTTCACATTGGCAAGCCCTTCCCTAATGAATGAGAAAGAGATAAAAGAAAGCAAAATTTGCTGTATGAATCTTAGGTTAAAACTGTGAAATATTTTTTTTTCTGTGTTTTAGAAAATTTTGCATTCCATAACAACAAATACATGTAAAATTCCCTTTCTATTTTAATATATAGCTGAATAGTTTTTAGCACTTTCTCACACTTCAGAACAGTAGTTACACTTTCTCACACATTCTGTTTAATCTTAATTTTTAAGGAAAGGAATTTCTAACAAGGACATGATGTTTTGCACCAGCATCTGGGCCAAAATAATGAGGTATTTCTTAGGAATCACTGCACCAGACAACTTTTCACTTCTCAGGGTTGGTGCTGTAACACTTCACTTACCACGTGACTTGAGAGGAATCTGACTCAGTAGTGAGAAGAAATTCTTCAATATGTATTAAAGGCCAATCCCAAATCAGAGTGAGAGAATAAATATCCCACGTGCTTAAGATATTCTAGATTAAAAAAAATCAGACATGAGTTCATATTTTCCTCATAGAAGAGGGTTTTTGAACAAATATTACATTTCTTGGCTTAAATAATGAATAGGAGTAAAATGTAAAAAAAAAACCAAACAAACACAGGAAGATCAAGATGCTCTTGATATAAGTAAATATAAGCACCTTTATTTTACAGAAAATTCATTTTAAATCTTAAAAAATATGTTTATAAGCTGGTTCAAGAACATTGTAAAGTGAAGATTAAAGCAGATCATTACCCATACCTCTGTATCCAAAACAAACAGCTGATTGTCAAGGACTTGAAGTTTTGCAGCACCTACAAAATATTAATACTCACATAAATTCATTATTTTTCTTGAGATATGTATCAGAAACAAAAACATATTCAAATACACAACCAAGTATTGTAAACCTCATGGTTTAACCTCATGGGTTAAACCAGTCCTTCCTAGGACTGTGCAAAGTTCAGCTTAAAGTGAATTGTGATTTATGTAACTAAGTTTAACTGCAGTTTTGAAGCCACATTTTGGCTGTACCTTTACAAAACTGCTCCGTTTGGTACATGTGAATTTATTAAAAACAAGGAAATAACTGAAAATCAGTGCATTCTGCAATTAAATATGAAATCTACACTTGTCTGTAAAAAGATAAAACCTTCTCTACCTTGGATCAGACTTGCATCAGCAAAACTTTGAGCAGACACCAGGGCACTGGTGGGGTCCACCTCCCATTTGGAGAGCACATAATCACCTTTACCCTGTGAGGAGAGCCAAAGTAAAATGGGGTTAGACAGGAGATATTTGACCATTGACATGTCTGCTTCTACCACTGATCTTTAACTTGGAAAGCTGCAAAACTGAATTTAACTTTATTCCTCTACTGATGTTCAGAAAAAAAAACATTGATTTATTTATTTTTAATTTAACATTTTTCCCTTCTCCTTTCAAGACCAGCCTTTGTAACAGTGATTGTTACACTCAGCAGTTTTTGGCTCTTTGAAAAAGAGTATTTCAAAGTATCCACTTTTTATTCCCACAGAACATAAAAGAATAATGAAATTACTCTGGGCCTACTGAGGAAAATCCCATTGAATTCAACAGGCTTCAAAAAATAAACTCAGAGAACTTGTTTGCAGTCCCAAATTACATTTCAAAGCAAGTCTATGTTTTAATACCTTTATTAGTTGCTGTACATAATTCATGCCTAAAAGCTTTGTTGAATTAGACCTTGTTATTTTAGCAGGCCTTGTTGAATGAGAAGCTGATTGGAAGATTCTTGCCAGCTTTGGTTTTTTTCTGTGAGCTCAAGGATAATATCAATAAACAATCCAGCCTGTACAGACCAGGAACTGGTGATTCACTAAGCTCAGAAACTCAGGGTGAAAATATTTTCCCCTCATCCATCACAACAAAGTAATTTTGGAAATGACAACAGTTATTTCCTTATGAGAAAAACTATGGACAGGCTGCACAAGTGACAACCTTTAAATTGACAGTGAAGGAAATGAAAAGCAAAACAGGGCAAAAAGCTGAGACAAATGTCAAGCAGCTGGAGAAAAATTTTGTTGCAGATCCAAAAATGCCACCAGTGATCACATGAAAATTGTTCTGATCATGTTCTTAGTGCTTACCCCAATTATCAGATGGATTTTGTTCACTGAGCTGCTGATGACAAAATCCTGACAGCCCAGGTTGTGATGCTCTCCCATGGCAATGAAAGTTGTCTTTATCTGTCCTTGTAACTTGTGGGTGGGAGAGAAGGGATGTCCACAAATGGGGAAGAAAAAGAATTCTTTATAGAACCAATGGATAAAATCTCTGCTCATTTCTAAATGTACAGAAAAAGTAACAGTCACAGCTATGAGGAGAAACAATGGACTGGGAAATAGTCAGTGGAATGTACAGAGCAAAGTTTGGTGACAAACCCTGCACTTTTAACAATTTTACCAGTTTTGCAGGTGTTTCTTACTTGCTTTGCTGTAGTCATATCCATCTTCTCAATTGCTAAATATTAAAAAAAATAAAATCGGTGTTAAATAAACTTTCTCAAAATTTTAAAAAGGAACAAAGGAACTTCTTGAATCCAGGTCTCTCTGTTCCAATGAAATCCCAAGGGATCTGTAGATTATCCTACCTTCCTGTGTTTTTCCAAGAGGGACACACATAATGCAGAAGCATCCATTGCTCGTGAGAATGAACATGTGATAAACACCTAAAAAAACCCAACAGAAATATTTCAAACTGAAGTATTCAAGAGCAAGTAAAGAGAAGACTTGCTTGTAAACAGGACAGTGAAATAACTGACTCCAAAAAAATCATCTGACCAATAGATTAGACCATTTTAAACAAAAATTTTGTCACTTCCAACTAGGAGCAGAATAATAGATTCCATTGTGACAGAACAGGGCTGGGAGCTTAAAGAACAGAACCACTGAACTCTGATAAAAGAAGAAAGAATGAATTCTTCCACATTTTCATGTGTTTATCACAGTCTCAAAAGAAAAAGGTATTGAGTTCTGAACGTTTCTTTCCTATGGCATTTGCAAAATAATTAATGAGATAAAGAATCTTCTACATCTTTGCTTTGCATTGTGCACATAAAATTAACTTTTCTTTATGCTTTCATGTATTACTCATTTTGTAATCTCTTTCTCTGAGAGCTATTAAAGGGGAACAAAATCACAAAAATTCAGACAGAGGGGGAGAAAAAAATCATCCACTTCTTACCTGCATCTGCATTATCTTTAACAAAAAAGAGATTTAAGTAAGTCTTTTCACTTGTAGATTGTTCAACCAAAACCTAAAATAGAAACAGCATAAAGACTATTATTCTGTATTTCACTAAAAAAATTGAAATATTGATCATCAGTTTAAACTTTTTGTTATGAAGGTTCTTGTTTATGCATGCCATTCCTAAATGGATTTTTTTTGTTCATTACTCATGGGAACAGAAGTGCCCATTTCACCTGTTTAGTTAGAATATGTGGTCAAAAAGGCAAGGATGTTTATACTTTGGTATCTGGAAAAATTATTTGAAAAACCTCAAGAAAGTCTGAGAACAAAACGTTCTGAGCAAAATTAAATAGAAAAGTTACTGTACCTTTCTTAGCAAGGTTTGTTTGGATGGGATGTGGATAAGATGTAAGCTGCCACTTCTCTCACCAACCACAAGGAATTGTTTGTCCTGACACATACCCACTACATCCACGTCAGTATCTGAAAAGTTTCATGGCAAAATGTCAGATATCAAGATTTGGGTTTTATGAATAAATATTAACACAAGAATTGGACAACACAGTGTCCCAGATTTCTTCAAAACAAGTTATTCTGACTAAATGAAATACATGAAGAAGCCTACAGGGAGTGGTTTCTGTTTCCATTATTCCCGCTTCAGTGAGAACTTAGAAAGGATTCTTATTAAATTGTACTGAAAGAATTAATTGCTTTCAGAAGCCAAAATCACTTTTTATTGCTTAGGTACTTGTTATAATGCTTCCCTTTACAGGCTAGTCAGACATTTGCTATGTTTTCCTGTACAAACCTAGGTATTTTAAAAGCCAGTTTTCACTTGCCATGTGAAATTTCAAAGTAAAGAACTCACCAAACTGGATGTGCATCAGAAGAGACAGCCCAGTGCTGTCCAGAAGTGCCACAGATCTGTCCACAACAACAATGCTGCCATCCCTGGAGCTGCATGCATGGAGCTGGGGGTTCACAGAGACCTGGGAAGGGAAAGGTTGTTTCACACAGGAATGCTCCAGAAAACACGGCGAAGGAGCCCGGGTAATTATTAGACAAAAAAAAGCCCCAAACAAGTTAATGAAAGACAAAAGCACAGCTTTGATGGGTTGTACCTTCTCTGAAGATGTGATTTGCAGCAGGGTATCCACCTGGTACAAGGCGGTGCCACACTCCTGGCCCAGCCCCACCGGGAGCTGCCCCGTGGTGTCCTCGTTCAGCAGGAGCTCGATCTCGTTCCACATCTTTGCCTGGCATAAACATTTCGGGAACATCTTGTAGAGGAGACAGCTCTAAAATGTTACGTGGCTATAGGTAAGTTATTAGTTGTATCACTGTGTGTGGGGGCACTGTGTACAAGAAGCCTCGTGAGGATAAAGAGCTCGTTTAAAGCCAAGCGAGCAGTGTGGATCCCTGGCTGAGGGCAGCTTGGGGAGAAGAGATTTCACCAACTAAATTCACTGCCAGAGCGCTGCCCTCCATGCTGTGAGCACCCCCTGCCCACAGGGACAGCTTCCCTGCCCTCAGGGACCCTCATCCCCTCTGCTGCTGACAAACCCCAGCCCGCAGGGACCGCCTGCTCACAGGGACCCCCATCCCCTGCCCTCAGGGAACCGCTGCCCCTGACAGGGGTGACAAACCCCTGCCCACAGGGACCCCCGTCCCTCACTGCGGCCGGTGACATCCCTGTTTTCAGAGGGACTCCTCACCGGTGACACTCCCGTGCCCTCGCGGTCCCCTCCCGAGCCCTCGGGGTCCCCCCGCTTCCCTCACCGGTGACACTCCCGTGCCCTCGCGGTCCCCCCGCTCCCCTCACCGGTGACACTCCCGTGCCCTGAGGGACCCCCGCTCCCCTCACCGGTGACACTCCCGTGCCCTCGGGGTCCCCCCGCTCCCCTCACCGGTGACACTCCCGTGCCCTCGGGGTCCCCCCGCTCCCCTGACCGCGCCCCCTCGGCCGCTCCCGTGTTTCAATTTGGCGGGAGACAGGACCGGCTCAACGGGTCCCGCTGGCGGCCAAACTTCCGCGAATGCGAAGGCGCCTCCCCGGCCCATAACGCACCGCGCTCCCCCGCGCTCCCCCCAGCGCCACATCCGGGCACCCGCAGTGGGGACGGGCGGGCGGGGCCGCGCGATCGCTCTGGCCGCGCAGCCGAGGGAGGTCGAGCCCTGCGAGGACGTTGCTGAGGGGCGGCGGCCCGGGCGCTCGGTCATGGCGGTGAGCGGCGGTCGCTGCCGGATTTTGGGGCGAGGGTGGCGGGGAAGGGGCTGTGGGGGGCAGAGCCGGGGAGGGCCCGGTCGGGAGCCGTGTGCGCGGAGGCACAAAATGGCGCCCGCCGCGCCTTCGGCTGCGGCGCCATGATGGGCTCGGGGAGGGGCGGCCGCGCTGCGCCCACCGCTTCAATCCCCGTCTCCAGAAGTTTCTGTTTCGTTCCTCAGGGCTTGGGGAAAGGAGAAGACTCCCTAAGACTGAGCCCTGGTGGATGCATGGCTTTGGGGAGAAGTGCTGTGGTCGTACTGGCGTTTCTCGTGGGGACTGTGGGGCGAAGCTTCCCTGTGAGGGGAGCGATCTGGTGTCTGTGCCGTGCTAAATTTTCCTTTCTCTCCTTTTCTTCGCCCTTTGTGTTTGTTCACAGGCTTTTTTGCGTTCAATTAATTCGCTCCCGTCCTGCTTTTTATGGTTAATATCGATGGGAAACGCCTTTGCTGTAGTTACCACAGCCCTTCATGTTCAAGCAGGGTCTAAGTGTGGTTTTATTTTCTCTGAAAAAATTTTGTGATCTGGTAGTGTACAAAGATATTTCGCCTCGAATTGTTTCGAAGACTCAGTAAGAGTTATCAGAGAGTTAACCTGATGTGGTCAGTTTTTTCAAAAGTTGTTAAATAGTTTTGAGTGCAAAAAAAAATCCCCCAAAGTAACAAACAAACAGGGCTGGAAAGTGATAAAACTTTTTAAAGCTGACTTTAAGCGTTTTGCGATGTCTAATCTGTTAGTTAAAGTTCTTGTCTTGAAAGTTTGATCAGTGGTGAAACAGAGCCAGGAGGACTTTAAACTTCTGGGAAAAATTAATTCTTATATAATGATTTTGGGGTTTTTTTGTTATATAACTTACGCTGTTAAGAGTAAGGTACATTTTTCTGTAAAAGGACTTTAATTATGTACTTTGGTCTTGCACTTGAAGATTCTACTACTATATTTAGAGGTTCCTGTGAAGTGTAGGTGAGAGCTTTATTCAAGGTAACACTGAGCCAGGTGCCAGTCTGAGAACTGGGAATAATCTCAGTGAATTCTGTCAGGTTTTTAATTGCTGGTTTTTTTTCTGTAGCACAGAGATTTCCCTCAGGTGCAGAGCACAAGGGCACTAACGAGCAGCACTGGGTAAATAATGAGATTGGTAGCCTTGGAAATTGTGGCAGTGGGCTCAGTTTCACTTGGATAGTGTGTTTTAAATCCCACCCGATTTACACTCCTAGCTGATATTCTCGTTCTTCTCAAATAACTTCACAATATAAACAGTAGTAGCTGAAACATAAATCCAAATATTTACCTGTAGGGTGTCATAAAGAAAGTGTGGTATTAGCACACAGTGTATTAATGGCAATTTATAATACCTGTTGAGGTTTAAGACAAAGTAGCTGCTTTATTTTCAAAGCAGTGGATATAGATGAGCATTTGAGAGGTTTTCCTGTTTTGTTCACACATTGAGTCACAGAATATTTTGATTTTACAAAATCAGGTTTTTTATTTAATCCTCCTAGATCAGTGTTTAGAAGGAGTGGAGGGAACATCTTGGTTTTCATTATCTGGTAAAAATGTGATCTTGGAACGGGTGTAAGTGACCTGTGTGTAGTCTCCTACAAATAAATCTTTTTGCAGAGATACTGATGAGGTGTTTCCTCATTCCAGAGTGAGCTGTCTAACCCTAATGCACCTTCCTGCATTTCCCTTCAGAGTTCATTCCGTGCTTCAGAACTCTCTGGGAATTTTGTGCCCAAACTGGTCACTCAGATCTGTTGGGACAGCGTTGAACTTAAGTAATCCTGGGCATGGAAATGCTAAAAAGTGACTGACCTACAAACACCATTTAGAGAAAACTCTGCCTCAGAATTTAGTGTTACTGATACTCTCAGAAGTAAATGGAAAAAGTAAAGTACAGTTTAATGTAGTGAGAGAGCAAAATGTGAACTTTATGTCAGTTCTCTTTATTAAAATCTTGAAAAATCAATCTGCATGCAGTTAAACAGTTCACTGCAGGTCTATAAAGCTCTTGCCTAAGCATGGGGTGACCACAGCATTGTCTTTACCAAAAAAAATGTAGATATATCTTCAGAGGAAGCATGAGGTAAATTGGTTTTTTCTTGGTTTTCAGTCCTAAGCTTCTGTTTCTTACAAATTCTCTGTAGGGTAGTGATACAGAACGAGATGGAGTAGTCCCAGAAAAATCCTCTCCAGAAAGAGAGAAGAAAAAGGAACAATCAGACGCCTCCAGTTCTCCCAGAACATCAAAGCATCATTACTCGAGATCACGCTCACGGTCAAGGGAGAGAAGACGGAAGTCAGGTACGGACTTGATGGGAGCAAATTGCTTGTGCAGCTGAATTCCCTCAGAACTAATTTTGGGAAAAATAGGCAGACTTAGCCCTAGTAACTTGTTAGAATTGGGGAAAAAATGGATCTGCTAACTTTTGGGGTGTATCCTGAATGTTGAAACTGTTGAGGGAAAAGGTCTTATCAGTGTTGAGGCGAACATCACACAGTCAGACCACACCAAACAGGAAACTGTCCCATTTGGTTTCACTTTGTTAGACAGGCGTTGACCGTGGGATACTTTTGCATAGTTGTAACAAGAACAAGGTTATGATTGGAGTATGATGTGGGTTAGTTTTTCACTGTCATAGCTTAAATAATTGCAAAGCACTGGAACTAACAGCCAGAGTTTGCTTTCTGCAGTAGATACTCAAATAGTGCTGTTTGTTTTTTAAATCTTGACTTTAAAGGATGGAATAATTGAAAGGAGCTAGAAAGATTATAGGCAGGTGATCTCCTCTTTATCTTGGCAAATGACAGCAAATGTTTTCTTCTCCAGACACTGAAGGAAGAAAACACAGAAGCCGGAGCAGAAGCAAAGAGGTAATTAACACTTTGTAGCGTTTAGGTAATTGTACATCTTAAAAAGTATCTTGTAGTAATGCACATATGTGTAAACTTATATAAATGACTTTATGGTAAGTACAAGAAATTGAGAACTTTAAGCTTAAAAATGGATATGGAGAGCCTTTCATAGTGAAGCATGATTGCAGCCATCATGTTGACAAGGTAATAGTTTTATAGAAAATGCTTTCAGAAACTAGTAACTTAATTTCTTTCTTTTTTTTTTTCTTTTTTTTTTTTTTAAACTTTTGTGGAAACATCCAAAAGAGAGAGTTCATGTGGAGAAGTAGAATGGTATTCTTGAACACTTTTACAGAGCTTCCATTATCCAAAAGCCTTGGGTGGCCTTGTTCCTGGTCAGTGGTCAGGACTTTGAATAATACATACCTGTCTACTTAGGTGTATTAAAAGTAATTTGCCATCGCACTGAGCTCTGTTTATTGCATCCTTTAATTGTAAAGGCTGTCATAGCTTGACAAACAAGCTGAGTCAGCTGGAAATGTGACAGTAGCAGCAAAAATTTCAGAGGGCTGTCTCTTAAAATAAATGAATAAGTGAGTGTGTGAATATATAGGGGAGTGAGAAGAGACAGCATCAATAATGCCTTAAAAATAACTGGCTCACACACCAGAGAAGAGCTGAAACAAGCAAAGCAGGAGCATCGAAATAGTCATAAAGAAGCTTAAGCCATGTGGGGCAATAGGCTGGAACAGATAAGGCACTTTATAACCTCAAACCCGGGTCAGGAACTTCTCCTTCTCCCATTCCAATGGAAGCTCTGTTAAAAAAAAAAAAAAAAAAAAAAAAAAAAAAAAAAAAAAAAAGGAGGAAAGAAAAATCTAGGCGAGTTTTTGTGAAATTGAATAATATATTGTTTAGCTCACATGATAACATTTCTATAATAAATCATACTCAGCGTGCTAATGCGCGAAGAGACTGAACTGAAGACGCTGCAGACTCAGATAGCAAAATTATAAGCCTACTTCATGATAAGGTAACTATTAGTCATTCAAACTCATATTTCCCTTAAAAATATCTTAAATCCGTTATGGGATATAATGGTGGTTTTATTACTAAGTGTGTGTCTGGAAAATGTGATTAAAAAAACTCTTAAGACTCTCTTTAATTATTAAAAAATGTGTTTAAAAATCCTGTCCAGTGCTTTGCCAGGCTGTTGGATCTAATCTTACACAATTTATTTAGCAGCTTTTAAGTTTTGCAGAGTGAACAGATGAGAAATGATCTCCCACAGTAGATGTACTATTGTCATTCATTTGCAAGATTAAGCTCTGGGTAGACTAAATGCTGAATATCAGTAATTCTTAGTATGTATGTGAGAACAACTACTTATATAAATATATACTTAAAATTAGTTGTACAGGTAACCTCAGATGTAAGAACTGATTATTAAAGGAGCTAAGAGTAAAATACTGTGAAAGCATGAAAATTATGTAATATTTTTACTTACTTGAAGTACAATAATCAAATGTATTTAGAAACGGATACATATTAATAAAGAATTAGGCTTGGGCAAATGGGTATAAACTAATTATGGCATCTTTTTCAGACTTATTTGAGAGAGTGTTCTGATGGAAGAAAAGATTTTATGAATAGTTAACATATTTAGATAAGCAAGAAAACCAAACAAACAACTTCTGAATAATTGGGATTTTTCTAAAATGAATGTATCATGTTTAGTTTGTGACTTGAGCAAAACAGTATTTAAACATAAGACTTAAGTGGGCTATGCTTTTGTGCCAGAAAGGTTCCAAAACACACTGGATATATTAAGAAAGGGTGTTGATGTCACAACTTAGTCTCTGAGGAAAGTACTGGCAAAAATCAGACCTGACCTTGCTAAATATTTTTGGCATTGCAGCTATAAAAAGGAATCTTTTTTTTTTTTTTTTTTTAAGAGGCACTGCAGGAAGGAATTGCGGTATAGTGGAGCAGCATATCTGTAATTTAAAACTACTGTGGGAAGTCTGAGTGATGCATGTTCATTTGAAATACTAAAAATGGGATGTCAGCCATGTAAATTATCACCTTGCTTTGTAAAAACTGTTGGAAGTTACTGAAGAGAGTTTTGCTCTAGAAAATTACCTAATGATGACTAGAAGATTTTTTTGGTTCTAAAAGCAAAATAGTTTGTCTGGAACTACGTGTGGATTTTAGTAACTTTCTACATGGAAGGCTCAGGCAAATATTAAATAATCACTGCAACTGTGTTTATATATATGCATATTCATAAATTGTCAGGTTCTTTAAGATAAGTACCTAAGTGCTTGGAATGGAGACAGTAACTGAAAATGACAGATTTTTTGTTACAATGCTGTGAGTCTTACATGGAAGCACTGTAAAGATACCTGGATGGATACCTTAAAAATCCTTTCTAGACAGTGGGAGGAGGGAAAAAGGGGGAAAAATGATAGTGTGCATTTACAATTTTGGGTAGTTGTTGGCATTAGGTAAAGCAGCCATGGCTCATGATTGAGTCACACTCCTAAGGTTACTAATGTTGCATCACAACTTAGCATTTTTATCTTCTGATACCCATACTAACTCTCTTTGTTGCACTATTTTCCTGAAAGAACCAACTTCTTCTTAAAACAGGCAAGAAGACATGAATCCAAAGAGAAGTCCTCCAAGAAGCACAAATCTGAAGATCACAATGACAAAGAGCATTCTTCTGACAAGGGAAGAGATAGCCTAAATTCATCTGAAAATGGTGAGGAGAGGCATAAACGCAAAGACAGAAAGTCATCCAGAGGGAGGAGTCATTCCAGATCCAGGTCTCGGGAAAGGTAAGCTGTTGCATGTGATTGCTGTGTGAGTGCATTTCCAAAAGCCACGTTTGGAATTATTGTAGAGTTCCATTCCTGGCCTAGTGTAAAGCATCAGTTCATGTTGCATGTTTCAGTCTTCACTGGGTAATGCATTTGTAGATAGTTATTTTGCAGATTACTTCAAAATAAAAGTACAAAATTGCACTAAGACTTTATATAGGGATGTGTCTCACATTTATAATTGGTATAGAAAATATGAAACAGATTATTAAATATACTTTATTGTCAGTGACAGGAAAGCAAATACACCTTACAGTGACATCCTCCAGAAGGAGTGCTGGCCAATCCTCCTTGCCTGGTAGCCCACTCAGCATGTTCTGAGGGTAGGAAAATTGCCTGGGCCAAGCAGGCTGCTGCCAGCAGAACTTCTCCCTGGGTAGCTGAGGGATGTGCAGCAGACAGGGGAGTGAGGAACAAGCTTTGGCTGATAGCAGGCTGAGGGACTGGAGGTGCTCACAGGCTGAAACTTGGGCACTCGCCTCTTCCCAAAGGTCTCAGAATACCATGCAGAGGAGTAGGGTTGTGTTGCCTTGGATTTAAGACTCCTGCATCAGATTAGTTAGGCTTTGTATTGATTTTGAGGTGGATACTTTAATGAACAACTAAAAATAGCAGTGTTCATGAGTGTGTTATTTACAGAACTCTGCAGCTCAGTTGTAGCTGGTGGTGGGCTTTGGTTCCTTTCCCATTTCATCCATTACACCTACAGCTTAGCCTGTTCTAGGCATGAGCATTTCCATGTGTAGTTTGCAGTCTCCCCACTCTGCCTGATGCATTTTGCCCTGTGGTGCTGAACCCATGTGTGAGTTCTTAAGTACAAACTGCATTGAGCACGAGAACACGTGTAAGAATTCGGGGCGTGTGTTTCAGACGTCATCGTAGTAGAAGTCGTGATAGGAAAAAATCCCGATCCCGCAGCAGAGAGAGAAAGCGACGCATCAGATCTCGCTCTAGATCAAGATCTAGACACAGACACAGAAGCAGAAGTAAAAGCAGATCTAGGAGCAGAAGCAGGTAGGTGTTACCTTCCCTATACATGGTGATGTTTGGTTGGACATTCTGTGGTGGGCTGATGTGATGGGTTTACCAGTTCATGTCTGTTCATTGCAATTAAATGTGTTTGGCTTTTTCTCACCAGTACTTAGAGCAGGTTCAGGATTGGGTGGTTTGCTTGGTCTTACGGAAACGTTTGTCCCAGACAGCTGAAGTGTCTCAGGCTCTTGGCTTTTCATAGTGTAACTTCTTGTTTGCAATAGTATTTAAGTGGGAAGAAGTGTACAGTAAGTTACAGGTGACCTTTTCCTGTGTTTGATACAATAGTAGCGTGGTTGGCATACTGTTGTATTTATCCCTTCAGTTTGTGTACATATGATACAAGGAAAGTTTAACTGGGAATCATTGGCTGTCAGAGCAGATACATAGATCATTCTGATCAGCTCCACAAAGTTGACTTGATTTTTCTGTGAAGTTGCAATTGGTGTGATGTTAAGATAAATTTTGGTTCAGATGGATTATTTCTGGTATGAATGTACTCTTCAGTGTTAGTGATTACCAGCTCCTCCTTGTCAAGTGCAGCTTGAGAATATTTATCACATTAATTTTTCTCCCCGAGTGCTTTGATTTCTTCCTTAAATTCTAGAAGCACTTGATCTAGACACATACTGGCTTGGTCTGGGTCTGTTTGACAGAGTTGAGTTTCCATACCTCACCTGGGATGTGCTGGAGCTGCCATTTTCATCACTGTATAAAAGTTAATTTTTTCAGTAGTGATAATGCATTCAGTATTTTGGTGTGGAGTCTCTGTATCACCTTTGCATTCTTAATGCCCTGTAGGATTTTTTCAGTGGTGATGCTGAAATGCAACTTAATGACTGCTACAGATGTTTTGTTGAAAGTAGTTTGAATGAAAATCAGTGTCCCTGCAGAGCTGCTAGAAAGTGTTGACTGTTCCAGTTCTCTTAATAGTGTTTTCACCAGAATATTTTTAATTGTTCTATGACTGGTTATGACTACTCAGCATTACAGTGGAACATTGGAGTCGTAACCATCACACTCGTGTAATGCTACAACATCCCTTGTGAAAGTGTTCAGAAGACTTACCTTTCTGGAGAAGTAGTTGAATTACCTGGTTTGTGTCATGTTTTTGACATGCACTTTCTACCAAACATTGAGCTGGGGTGAGTAGAGCTGGGTCTGCAGTTGGTACAGTTACTTGTATTTAATGGATGGTATTTAAGCTACATTCAGCATGTTGTGCAAGGCTTCAGCTCCCCTTTTTTTCCAGTTATTGTAGGTAATGTGGTCTGTTTAAAAGTCACTTTGAACATTGTGTGTATTGGCCCCATGAAAACTTCATGTCCCAGAACAGATTTTGGCTTCTGCAGTGGAATTCAAATTACCTGAAACAGAACATGAAATGTGGGAAGAAAAAAGTAAGGGATAGTCGCAGCTTAGGAATTTCTCCAGCTGGAAACAGGCCTTGTGGGATGCTGGTGGACATACTGCAAGAATCCTTTTGTTTTAAGTTGTGTTTTGTGTCTCACAAATCCTAGAGAATGGAAGTAAATGAGGCATTAGTGTTTATCTGGAGCTAGAGCACTTCATCAAGTTCAGGACTCAGAAAAAGCCTAGAAAAGAAGGTGACTTATGGGGCAGTCCTCAAGGCAAACTCTGTACAAGCCAGAAAAATGTGATGTGGAAGTCTACGTGTTAAAACTTACCTATGAAGGGAATTCCCTCATTCCTGACATGCAGTTTTTGTTGTGTTACAGTGAGCAGGCTGTGACAGAAGCACTTGTAAAAGCAGAGCTTGACCTTCTCTTGATGGTTCTTTGCATAATCTCAAACTGAGATTTTCAGGGGATTTGTTCTCATGGGCATTTAAAGCAATCTTTTGGTTTGTGAGTGCATAAAACCTCCTGGCAATTCTTTAGTGGTCTGGCTCTGATTAAGTGCTAGGTGGAAAACATGACAGCAGCTGCTTGTTTCAAATGAAAATACTTCAATACAAAAGCTCAAATATTTATTTCCTTGATGTTTACCAGTGCAATAAAGCATCACAGACCAAAGACAAGACCAAACAACAATAGTCAGCACGGGGAAAAATGAAGGTATCTTTGAAACAGGCATTACATCTTATCTCAGGAATGCAGATCTGTCACTTCCCAGTGCCTGAATCTGCATCTTGTCATCTTCTCTGAAAAGATAAGTCTTGCCTCCTTTGTATTCTACCAGATTTGTCATGTAAACAAGGATCTTTTTGTAACTTCAGTCTGCATTTCATGATGTTTATAGATGCTGCCCAGGTTGCAAACAGAAGAGAATATCTGAATGCCATGGAAAGTAGCTGTTGTCAAGTTAGCCATTATCCCCAGTTAGCTGTTGCCCCAAATGAGTGATAATAACATTTGAGTTAAAAAATTACAGAAACACCTCTGTGCATCTCAACTTACTGGTTATGGCAAATCTGCAAAAAGTGTGAGTGATATCTCCTGTGAATTAACCTTTGATGAGCGCTTCCAGTGTCTGTGGCTTCTTTGTTTGGAACACCAGAGTCAGAGGCTTAAATTGGGATAAACCCTTATCTCTTGTACTGCAGATAGTGATGATCCTGGCACAGAGAACTGCTGCTAATAGCACTTTTTATGTGTGTTTTGGGTAGCTGTTGTTTAGATGGGATTAGGTACAGATGTCCTAACAATGTCTCTTGCTTCAAAGGAGGTGGGGAGAAGGTTAGTAGGAAGAAGAAGGAAGGTTATTAGAAGGAAGAAGAGTTGAACTGAATGTTTTGGTATTTTGCTTAAAAATACGTTTTAACTGGGTTCTTTTCAGATGGTCAGGCTGCAGGTATGGAGCTGCTTCAGAGTTCTCTTCCCAACAGAAACTCAAGACAAATCAGATGTTCAGCTTAATAGAGTCAGTCCCTCAAAGCACATTTAGGGAAGAGGATACAGAGGGGAGAGTAATAGTAATTTCCTGAAGTACTATTCCACTTCTTAAATGGAGCCTCTTCAAAATGCTTCTTATTAGCATAATTACAGTGCTTTGAGGTCTCTTATGGTTTTAAAACATTCTTCTAGCTTGATTCATTCAAGTTCTCTTGCAATTTTTACCAGAAATTAGATAGTTTTCCTTAGGATTTAGAATCTCTAGAGCAGATCTATTTGTTCTGTACACTGAGTATGGGAGGGTAAATGAATACCCAGAATTGCACATTCTGTTACAGCTGGAAATCTTCAGTTTTAGCTCTGTGTTCTTACAAGGCGACTGTTGCAATATAAACTCTCTGAAAGCTTTTCTTGAGAGCTCCCAAATGAATCATAAAGTATAAATTTTCAATGCTGTGATCAAATACTTTATGAAATATTAAGCTGCATGTGTACCTTCATTGTTTTAGCAACTGTTAAATTTGGTTACAGAGAGCGAAAGAAGAGAATTGAAAAGCCCCGAAGGTTCAGCAGGAGCCACAGCCGGAGTCCGAGCCCGCCGCCTTTCCGGGGACGAAACACAGCTATGGATGCACAGGAAGCCTTAGCCAGAAGGTCAGAAACTGTGGTGATTTGAATGATACGTGACATGAATAAGCTCCTGATGTTGATTTTGCATGTCTAAATATTTTTATTTTCATGTATCTCTCTAGGCTGGAAAGAGCAAAGAAATTGCAAGAACAGAGAGAGAAGGAAATGGTTGAAAAACAGAAGCAACAGGAAATGGCTGCAGGTAGTGCATGTGTATTAGAGGAATTCCTGAGTAGTAGTATGAGTGGAAGATAGGTTTATGTTATGTTGCAGTCTTATCCAACAGATGGGCAGGTTGTCTTTATGGAATTGTTAATAAGAAAAACAAGAACTAGGAAATGTTTGAAAAAACCAAAAAAAAAGAAACAAAACCCAACAAAAATGATTGGGATTTCTTATTACTTGCTGAGTGTACAAGAAAAATGTTGTATGTTTGGCTGTTAAGTGATTTCATGATGGCCATTGGGTTGCTGTTTGCTCAGGGGTATTTAGAACCACAAAGTGCATTAGTTTCACTTGTAGTTTCTGTTTTACTAAAACTCCTGGGGACATATTCCTTAGTTGAGAAATCACGTGTATTTTATCATTCACTTGTTATCTGTGCGCTTCCACTTCTATTGAAGGGAAGTGTTTGAGGGGTTTGGCTTTTTTTGTTTTGTTCTGGGGCAGGTTGGTGGCTGGGTTTTGTGTGTGTGTTGGGGTTTTTCCCAAAGTTCTTTCTGGCAAGTTCCCTTTGTTCCTCAGCGGCCGCAGCCACGGGAGGCTCCGTCATCAACGTCGCCGCTCTGCTGGCCTCGGGGACACAGGTGACCCCTCAGATTGCCATGGCAGCTCAGATGGCAGCGCTCCAGGCCAAGGCCCTGGCAGAGACTGGCATAGCTGTGCCCAGCTATTACAACCCAGCAGCAGTGAACCCCATGAAATTTGCTGAGCAAGAGAAAAAGCGGAAGATGCTTTGGCAAGGCAAAAAGGAGGGGGTAATGTTGGCTTTTCTTACCTTCATCAACTTGTTTGGGGATATCCTGCACTCAGTTTAAGGATGCTGATCAGTGTTTTTCCAGTTTTCATATTTCTTAGCAAATTTTAATATCAGCCTGGAATAAAACTTCAGTAAAGCTAGGAGTTGGACTTCGATGATCCTTGTGGTCAGTTCCAACTCAGAATATCCTGTGATTTAGGAGTGAAAGGACTAAGATAATTAGTGCTTCAGTGATAATGGTTGTGACACAAGACTCAAGGGAACCCTCAATGTCATAAAGTTTCAGAGGTATAATTGGATCTTAGTGTTATTTTTGTGAGTTTACCTAGAGCTTGCAACTAAACATCAAACCCAGATGGTCCCCCTTTACTGGGAAGGGATGGCTGAGGTATAGGGTGTATAACCCCTCTTTTCTGGGACTGCAGAGATTTCTCATGTGATGCTTGTGTCCTCTCCAAATGCAAATTTCAAAGGCAAGTCTGTTGACCTTGCTGGTAACTTTTCAGGAGCAGAGTAAAGCAATATTAACCCTAACAAGACTCATGAATGCAAATAATGCTTCAGGCTTTTGTGCTCTGTCAAATGCCTTTGCCATTAGTGAAGTAAGAAAGGCCCCTGTGGCAATTGCTGTCTCAGAAAGTTGCTGGATTTCAGTAGAGCTTTTGCCTGCTGATACTGTGGAAAAAATGGCCACTTTAATATTTGTATTTTTGTCTTTTATTCCTGTGGTACAGAGGTTTTTGTTAGGCTGGTTTCCATCTTGCAGCAGTTACACAACAAGCTCCCTTACCTTTACAGGCTGTTCCCTAAGATGTGAAAAACAAACCAGTTTCCATGGCAATGGTGGGAGACAAAAGGGAGGGCAGGATAACCCTGAGGGCTCTCTGGGCAGTTCTTCCTGAATTGTGCTGTGTATCAATCAGTTGCAATAAAAAAATTCATTTTTCCATAATTTACTTCAAACCTGAATTCCAACCAAGCTTCCAGACCTTTGGAAATGCCAAAGGAAGGAACATATCTGAGTTTTGAATATTATGGTTAGGAAGGTTTCACTCCCAAGGAGCTCCTGTGAGGATGCTTGAGGAGGAATGTCAGACTTGGAAACCTTTTACTTCCAGCTCTGGTACAGAATGGGTTTGTCTCTAGCACTGCTCCTTTGCTTGCTGCTCTATTGTGCTATTAATGGAATCTTATGTAAAAAGGTGACACTTTATTTTTTGTTTTTTTAATCTGAACAGGATAAATCACAGTCTGCAGAAATATGGGAAAAACTAAATTTTGGAAACAAGGACCAAAATGTTAAATTCAGAAAACTGATGGGCATTAAGGTAAAGAATTCTGAATATTTAATTAAGATTATTAATTGCAAGATAATGATTTCACTTTGTATTTTAGTGTATCTTACCCAGTAAAGATTTTAAGTTAACCTGATGCAGTTGAGAGCTTTTAAGTATTTTTTAAGCTCAAAAGCAGCATCTAAACTTCAATTTAATTCAAGAATCAACTGGGTGAAGGCCTATGTGTTTCTTGAGAGAGAAGATCTGTACTAGAATGTTGCAGCAATAAATGCAAATACTTGAACTCTTACTCTTGTAAGAATTTGTGAACCTCACTTGCCCAGAGCTGATGTTTGTGTTGTATTTCCAGAGCGAGGATGAAGCTGGCTGCAGCTCCGTGGATGAGGAGAGTTACAAAACCCTGAAGCAGCAGGAGGAGGTGTTCAGAAATCTGGATGCACAGTATGAAATGGCGAGATCACAGACTCACACACAAAGAGGAATGGGATTGGGGTTCACATCTTCCATGCGAGGAATGGATGCAGTTTGAAAAATGAAAAAAAAAACACAAACAAAAAAGGCTGTTTTGAAGTTTGAGACTGTGGAAGGTTCTTGTTCACATGTTGGGTCCTTGTTCACCAAAAAGCTAGCATTCTAGCTTGCATGGGTGTTGCATTGACTTTAATTTATTGAAAAATACAATTTTTTTTGTAAATATCAGATTAGTGATACTGGTGTTAGTGTTGTAATCAGGTTATACCCACTTCCATTAAACTTGACAGAACTAGAGGAGGACAGTATTTTTTAGTTAAAGTTCTACTTTTCAAACCAAGCAGCAGATGGGAAGAACTCATACATGGATATTTCGTGTCCACTGTCTTGTGTACTTTTGTACTTTAACCTTGTACAGTTATTTTCAATTCTTGAAACATGAAAGAAACATTGTGTAGATGTTATTTAGCGGTCTGGGCCAATAGGCACATAATCCAGTGCAAAAAAACTGGTTAATAATAAAGACATTTTTTTTCTCTAAGGTCATATAGTAATTTGTCCTTTGGGCCAAACTCCCATAAACCATTTAAGAGAAAGGAAAACTTAAGGACGTTTTGCTTTGGTTCTTTTGAAGTAGGATTTGCCTAAACTATTACAGTGAGGGGCTTTGCTGCAGATACCCTATTTCAAATACTTTTGTCCTGCACGCTGCTGCTGCCTCATCTCTCTCCACCGCTCTCCCCTTCTCAGAAGAGGAAGAAAATCTCCAAAACCGGGAGCGGTGCCGGTTCTGGAGGCAGGAGCGCGTCCTCCATTGTGAGTACGGCAAGCGCTGCGGCGAAGCTTGAGCGCCCCGCCGCCTACACCTCCCAGCGTGCATTGCGCCTCGCAGCGCATCAGCTCTGCGGTCCGCCGCCCCGATGCACGCTGGGAGTTGTAGTCCGCTGCATGAGACGTCCCGCCCGCCCCGCGTTTCCCGCCGCCCTTTGCCCCTCGCCCCGCCCTTCCTGCGGCGGCCAAGATGGCGGCGGAGGTGGACTTCGGGGACCGCGAGCTCTTCGGGCAGCTGGAGGGCGAGCCCGGGCCGCCCTCGCCGCCCGCCCTGGAGGAGCCGGACCCGCTGCTGCAGCTCTACGAGCGGCTGCGCGACCGCGACGAGACCGTGCAGCGGCTGCGGGCGGAGAATATCCTGGCGGGAGAGGCAGGGCCCGCGCCGGGGCGGGGAAGGCGGGCGCGCCGCTGCTGCCGGTTCCCTTCCGGGCCAGGCGCTCCCGGCCCTCAGGGGGACTCCGGCTTCTCCCCGGGGGCTGTGGGAAGGAACCCTCGGTCTCTGCCGGGGCTCCAAGGGCGAGAGGGATGAGCTGGGCGGTGAGGGGAGCTCTCCTGGTGCTCCCCGGCTTCCTCAGAGCACGTTTTCATTGAAACTTTTATCCCCAGAGCGGCCGGGCCCGCCTCGGGCCCCGGGGTGCGGGGCCGGCTGTTGAAACGGCTGTCACTGAATCCCTCCGTTCTGCCTTCTAACTCAGCTACGGATAATCACAAATAGTTGAATTGTGTTAGGTTTCCTAAACGGTTTTTGGGTTTGCCGCTGCAGCAGAGTGGAATCTGAAATGTGTTATGATTCATTTCCCATTTACAAGTACATACGGACTGCCATTACCTTTCTTTTCATGATGATCACAGATACTTATAAAATAAAATACTATGAATCTGTTAATATAATCATTGCACTTAATGAATGGCACTATTTGGATTGTCACAGCTAGTCCTCTTTTTTTTTTTTTTTTCTTTTTTCCAATTTTTTGTGTTTCTCCAGCAACAGGTCGATTTTTAAATAATCCCTGTGCAGTGAAAGGGAAGGACTGAAACCCCTTTTGTTGTTCTGTGAAATTCTTGCTCGGTGTTTTCTTGCTTGCTTTGGGTGTGGGTTTGTGTCTTCCAAAGAAAATCATAGTCCTTAACAATAAGTTTACATCAGGAACTTAAAAGGAAGCTGAGAATTCTGACTCGTCCTAGGTATGTTAATGCTGACTTGAAACACTGTATGAGCTATATAGAAAGAAGATGTTTATATTGTATATATAAATACAGTTTATGTAAGATAAAAGCTGTCTGTGGTAACAATCTGCCACATCTTGTTTCCATGTCCCAATCCCTGTTCAGGTGTTGGGCTTCTAAAATGCCATTCCAGTTCCTGAAAAGTCTTTTGGAGTTGAATAGCAGGAACTCAGTTGGTGTTGCTGTAACTTTTATTTATTTGTGTGTATCTGTTTAATGAAACTCACTTGGTCTTCAGGGAAGCAGTTTTGATGTATAAGTTCAGCAGTGAGGAAAAATTACTTCATATGGTTGAATGAATCTTAGTTAGGAGATTGTGTAAGTTTATTGAAATTATAATAGCAGAAAGGGAATTCTCTTCATACAGAATTAAATATTTCTGTAGTTTGGGTGGATGTTTTGTTCTCCTTCCACCTCACACCAACCTGCTTTGCTCAAGAGGATAATTTCTGTTTAAGTGGACTTAAAAATACAGATTTTTATATTGACCAAACCTTCTTTCCCCTGTGGGGCCCAGCCTGAGCTGTGATAAAACTGGTGGGGAATATTTCCTGTACCCATTGTCTGTGTTCTGTGCTGTTCCAGTGGAATCTCCGTGGAAAACCCCAAAGTTGATGGACCTCTGTTGCAGATTTTATTTATGAACAATGTCATTACTAAGTAAGTATGAAAAAACAATCCTGACAGGAAATGGGAGCTTTTTTGTTTGTTTGGATCTAACTGTGCTGTGCCCAAATTGTGGATGTAGATTTTATCCAATAACATGAACTACTGAAGCTTGGAGGGGAGAAGGGATAATGGGCAGTGTGCCAGGAGTTCTGTTCATGAGCAATATCTGCTTTTACCATGAAATGAAGGGAGACTTCCAGGATCTTGGAGTGAGTCTGAAGAGCACCTTGAATTTCAGGAATGTTGTGGGTAAAATAGAAGAAATTAATCTTTCCCTGCCTCTGGGCTGATTTTTTGCCACACTCTTGTGCTCTTGAATATCAGATTGCATTTGTGTTGGTGGGTGTGAGACAGGGGCAATAAAGAATTGGATTTTCCCCTTTTCTAAGTTATTTAGTGAATGATAAGTGCTTAAGAGAAGAGATATCTGCCCTTTGTTTCAGCCTTGCTCATGTCTTCATCTCTCTCTACTTAATTTCAGGCGATATCATCAAGAAATTGAAGATTTTATTTGTAGTTTAGTTCAAAAATATGAAGAGCAGAAGAAAAGTGAACAAGAAAAATCACACTTGAATGCTAAGCCACAGGTACTTTAAAACTCAAGTTGTTACAGACTGCTGCTTCTCCATCTCTGTAATGAGAATATTGAAATATTTCACTGTTAAACAGTGACAAAAATCAAATTAAGTAGATGTCAAACAAATGTTTTACAACTGTTTGTTCCAAAAAATAAAGAGAAAGGAAAGATCCTTTCTGCCCATGAAAATGCTTCTTGAAAATTGTCCCTAGTGAAATTTCAGTGAAAAAAATTAATAAGTTAGTTTAAATAATTAAGAAGAAATCTTAATGTATCTTCTTCTGATAGTGTTTGGCCCAACTCCAAGTATATATAAGAAAGCAGATGAACAACAGAATCTGAAAATTTACCCTTTCTCCTCCTAGTTTAAAATTTTGATTCTTAACTCAGCATTTACTTTGAGTGAAAGTGTGGAATGGCACATTTCTCTCTATCTTTCCCTCAGCTTTTTTGATGAGAATGAAAATGTAATTATGCAGTGTGTTTCTCATCAAGAAAGCCTTAGAAAGGAGCTGTGCCATGCGTTGGGCTGTGGGAACGTGGACATCTCCATCCTGCTGTTGGTGAAAGGGGAGAAGCTGAACCCCACATTCTGTGCCTTTTACATCACTCATTCAGGTTGATTTAAGTGAATTATTTTTATTTTTGCTTTTCCTGTCAGCCCTCCAGCGTTGTTTTGGAAGAGGACTGTAAAGGAACCAGCTCAAGTTCTGCTAAAAAAGTGAAAGAAGCTTTTAGTGTAAGTTTTTGACTGTGCTCTTCCATGGTAGGTCTGACTCTTCACTCTCCACATTCAGTGTACACTGCCATTAAAATAAGATCTCTTAACTGCTGTTATTACACTGATAAATTAAATTTAAATTCAGCATGTTTGGGCTACAGCAGTGCAAAAAAAAAATAAAAATCTCATGTATACAGGTTTGGGCTTGTATGAATTGTAAATTCTTACAGAATGGGGGAAAAAAACCTGGATGTATTTGAAGCAGTGTAAATTTATAGAAATGCTACCAATCTCACCTAAATACTGACACATTTCTGACAATTCTCTGACTTTTTTTCTACAGGTTGTAGGAAGTGTTCTGTATTTTACCAATTTTTGTCTCGATAAACTGGGACAGCCAATTTTAAATGAGAATCCACAGCTGACAGAAGGATGGGAAATACCTAAGTATCCTGTTTGCTAAAACACCTTTCTTTTTTCCATGTGTCAAATCCAAAGAATTCCAGTGGGTAAATTGAACTCAAATTCTCTTCAGTGGATTGTGTGTTTCTAGCAAAACCATACCAGTCATTATAGATGGGGTGATTTAATGAGTCATTAATGGCTTTTTTATTCAAAACAAATAAGTATTTTGATATAATTGACCTGCTGATTGCTAGCCTGAGAGTGAATGCCTTATCCCCATAAATACATCTTGTGACTTTTGGGCTTTCCTTGGCCAGTCCCTAATCAGGTTTGGAATGACAGCTCATTGCAGATTGAATAAGTATTCTCCCTCCATAAAATCCACTCTCTGGGAGAAGAAAAGGGTTTGGGAAGCTCAAACAGGCTGTGAAATGCTTTTTTCCAAATGTGGGAGCTAGAGGGGAAGTCTTATATTAAAATTTAATTATGGTATGCTTTTAGCATGCATCCATTTTAAAGCTGGTTCTTTATTGCTTATTAAAGCCAATGTTTGAGAAGTGGAATTGAGAGAAATGCTGAAGAAGCTGGGAAATGTTGAAATGCTTTTTAATACTGATGTCTTCTATGACAAAAGAAACTGGACAAGGAATTTCTCAAGTGACATCATCCCCCCTGGTTTCCAGTGTTGTTTCTGTCCTGGAAAGACCCAGGACAAGGAGCAGTTTCAGAGTTCATTTCTGCAATATCCAGTTCTTAATCTTGTAATCAAGGTCATGTCAGTGTTAGAAAATTACTTGTATCTGAACATAAATTGCAAATTTACAATCTCCCAATCTCTGGGTGAAGGAAGTAGATGCCTAATGGGAATTTCTCTTTAAATGCTACATCAATTGTGGCTGAAGTGATTCTGAGTGAAATGGTTCATCAGGCACTGGCTTCTAAACCACCAAAGTACTGCTCTCAGTGAACCTGTCATTTTGAAACTCTATCAAGATGTGGTTTAATAAGATTACTGTGAAACATTTCAGAATTATTATCTGGAAATTTCTGCCTGTAAACAAGAGTGTTGTAGTTTTAGCAAGTGCTGATAAAGTATTGGGTAGAAATTTGTAGGAGGAAACAGCATAAGCTCATCTTAGCAAATGCTTTGTAGTAGGTACCATCTTTTAGGTTGTACTCAGGACTTCATATCAAGGACCCATTTGTAACTTAATGCAGATAAGTCAGTGTTCTGTTCAAAGCACTATTAAGTGTTCATTGGTATTTTAAACAAAATTGAAATTTTGCTTCATCCAGTAGCAGTTCCTTATTGAAATCTAAAGATATCAGCAAGTTTTCAGCCAGATTCTCTCCCTAGATGGACAAGAAATACAAGTAAAACCCAAAAGGTTTGTATTATTCTTAAATGTAAAGTTTTGAGCTGAAAAGTTCAGATGCAGTCTGTGATTATTGCCCAGTTAATAAACCCTTGGAAATACTTGAGCAATATTTAAATTTAAATTAAATAAGTCAGAGCTGAGCATTGCAGTCAGTGAATCTTGTCTTTTTATTGAGTTTCTTTAGGAAGGGCCTAAAGTCCTTGTGTGAAAACTTCCTGAATTTTTATACTTAGTTCTTCTGTTTCTTGTCTTTTAGTGCTTGGTTTGTCATCTTTGCACTGGTGTTGTGTCATGGTTACTGTTCTCTAGAACAGCTCCTGTCCGACTTATTTGATAGATTTTTAAGACAGGCTGATCTGAGAGTTGATGGTGTAGTTTTTATGGGAAGTCAGAAGTGAAGGAAATTCAGTTTCCAGCTGGACTTACCTTGGACTTGTGCCACACTTTTTGTCTCCACTTCTGGTTCCCATCCTAATTCAGTAAAAATGAATGTTCAGAAAATAAATCTTCCTCTAAAATCTTGGTATTTTACCCAGTAATATTGCAAATGTTTCTTGCCATGGTGTAAATTTACAAGGAAGATTCAAGTTGAAGCCAGCTGCAGTTCCATTCCAAGTTTTCAGGGCAGTTTCACAAAAGGAATTACTTGAAACTGTGGGTCAGGACTTTCCAAAGAAATGTTTGTGCTCTGCTGTTTGTTTCTACTGATTCCCAGTATTGTGGAAGGGATCAGATGATACCATTTCCTATTTCCCTCTGCCCTTTCCTCCTTTCCAGTGTTCTCCTTAGCACTGTGAAATCAACAATATTCTCCATTTAAGGATTGATAAAATTTTAAAAGAAGCTGAAGACAGCACATGACATCAGCTGTCCTTGCTTTTGGTTTTGTCTTTCTCAAGTCTAAACCTTAAAATCTGTCAAGAATGAAAATAATTAGGTCTATTTAACACTGAAGAGTTGTTTTCAGGTTTAATTTGTTGTGCATTTTTCAAGCAGGCCCAAACCTCATTGTTTCAATTGTGGTTCTGAAGACCATCAAATGAAGGACTGCCCAAAGGTAAAGTCACCAGTATTCCAAAGACTGCTGCTCTCCAAGCTTTGTGTTGGGTGAAGGAGTGCATAAATTGTGAGTTGTCCAACTCTAAACTTCCCAATTGTATTATCTTTAAGCCACGAAATGCAGCTCGTATAAATGAGAAGAGAAAGGAGTTTTTGGAAGCTTGTGGTGATTCGAGCAATCAGAATTTTCAGCAGCGTTACCATGCAGAAGAAGTAGAAGAGAGGTTTGGAAAATTTAAGCCAGGAGTAATTAGGTATCTCTTTTCTTTCCATTTGCTTTTCTGGAATACATCTTCTGCCTTTGGAGTGCCAGATTTTAATTGCCAGTTTTTTAAGTCCACCTGCTGCTCTTTCCTATTGTGTTAGAATTTGTTAAATAGGATTTCAATAAATTGTAGACATATCTTTCAAATGAAAACTGCTAGCTTGATAGTCCTACCCTTTCTCTAATGCAGGGTGATAAATATTTCTCTTTGACTTCTCAAATTGTATTATGTTCCTACTAAAAATGTATTCAAAAGTCTGCAGATTTTGAGCTTTGAGTGTCCCTTCCTCTCTGTTCAAAATGTTCAGAGAAATCAAAGTATTGTGTGGCAGTCTCCAAAAAAATCACCAGTAAATTCAGTGTCAAGGTCCACCCTTCCTGTTGATAGCTGCAGTCAAGGCCATGAGTCAGAAGCAGTAGGTCAAGTATGTTATTCTTGGTGTAGAAGTAAATCTAATAAAGTGTTTAAGCATATCAGCAAGGCAAAAAGTTCTGTTTAATATCAGATCTGATTTCATTTATGTCTCGGGTGGAAATGCAACACACTTTGAGCTACAACTCAGCTATTTTACTTTGACAGCTGAGAACTCCACAAAATATTCCTTTTGTCACCAATGAAGGGATTTTTCTGGATGACATTTTGCTTTCTGTTTGTTTTCTTGGCTTAGTGGGGTCCTTCAGGATGCCCTCGGTGTGACAGACAAGAGCCTGCCCCCGTTCATTTACCGCATGCGGCAGCTGGGCTACCCCCCGGGCTGGCTCAAGGAGGCTGAGATGGAGCACTCAGGACTGGCTCTGTATGATGGCAAAGGTGAGCACTGTGGGGCTGGGATGCAGCTTTGATGAGGATCTGTGTGTTGGCTGCATCCTCCTCAGGAGATAATGAAGTGACTGGTTTGTAAACCTTCATCTCCCTCGTGGAAGGGTGAAAAAATTGCAAATCAAGTTGTTTTATTCATGTAAAAACAAAACAAATTCCATAATGGTTGTGTTGCAAAGATGGGAAACTGTCAGTGGGATTTCACTCTTAGAACTTGGAGTTGTGAAATTGCAAGACTTGCAAATCTCTTCTTGTCCAATTTCCTCTCCCTTTTTCTCTTATTTTTCATGGAAGAAGCCATAGTCCTCAATAAATTGCTCTTACACAGGAGCAAAACCACCAGTAAGCAAACAACGCATTTCTTGGAACCTAACTGAAGTAATTGACCAGCTTTTTGCTAATGACCATTTTTTTTGCTGCATCCAACAGTCCTGATGCCAGATTCTGAGGGTGGCAGTGGTACATGAAGAGCAGTTGTGTAGGAATACCCAGTTAGGTTTCTGGGGAGGTTTCATCCATGTATCTGATGGATTTGGTCACTGTTCCTGCCTCTCTGGATTTCAAAAACCTTCTATCAATACTTTCATTCCAAACTCCTGTTCTTAAATCCTGTGGATTTTTTCAGTGGTGTTCTTAATTAACATCAGTAATAATTAAATTCCATTGCATTATAGGTGAAGTTGAAGCAGAAGATGAGGGCTCTCCCCAGCCCAAACGTATCACTTATGATGTGTCCAAGTTGGTAAATTACCCAGGTTTTAATATATCCACTCCCAGTGGCATCCCAGATGTAAGTAGCTGTTCTCTGCCTTCTGAACAATGTGCTGAGTGACAGGAATTGCTTTTAGCCCAGAGTTAATGTTTTATATCTGCTTCTGACAATTCCCTTTTAAGAGTCTCTTCTTTTTAAGCCCTTGCTTTGGGGCTGGGGGTTGTAAGTAATGTGACAGCTGATACTTGTCATGATTCTTGTGCTAGGGTCTGACAGTGCTTCTGTGGGCATTATTTCCATTATGAGACCAACAGGAGCCTGGAAGGATAGTTTGGTGTTTTTTAAACACAAAGCTTCACACATGAATGGCTGATTTTTCCTTACATGTAAATTTTCTGAATGTTCTTGGAATATGAAAATCACTGTGGTGTTTCCATTATTATAATTTTTATCACAAAAAATTACATCAGACCAGTGCACGACTTCTGCAAAGCTCTGTAACAGCTGGAATTAAACGAGTCATAGCAGAAGAGCCACATAGTGGGTGCCCTTTTAAATACAGAGCACCAAAGAAATCTCCTGTGAGTGCTGCACTTTGATCTTCAAAAGCATTTTAACCTCCTATCAGTGAATTCCATCACTGCTCTGAATGCCTGAGCATTAAAAAGAAGCACTTGTGCATTTACACCTTTACATTTGCCCATTTAATGTTTTTTCATTCAGTGTTATTAACCAATCATATGCAACATTATTTCTCTTTTCTCTTTTTTTTTCTTTTTGTTGTAGGAGTGGCAGATGTTTGGTTCCATCCCCATGCAGCCATCTCAACAGAAGGATGTTTTTGCTCACTACCTTTCTAATTATCAGGAGGTGAATATATCTCCTTGTTTTAAAAAAAACAATGTCTTTTAGTTAGTATAGGTCATGATGATTTCTCGCTTTTATCTTCTTTCTGCACAAGAGGGCAGACTTTTTATTGACCTAGTGAGGGTGAAATGCTCATCTGGCTTATCTGCTTTAAAAAAAAATGGCTTCATGTTTAAAATTAATTCTGTTATTTCACTTAATATAAGCAGATCCCTGTTGTGCAAAGATTTGTAAGCAGTGTGGAAAAAAATTGCTATGAATTTACACAGCCTGGAGTTCCAGATTACCCTTATAAATGAGAAGCTTGGTTTCCATGGCATCCCTCAAATGTCAGTGTCTGTTTACACACTGGGTACCCAAATGATTGCAGTTACAAAATTGCTTTAATTCTTACAGCTGGAAATGTTACTTTGTACAGTATAATACTAATTCTTTTTGGTTTTGTGAATGATTTCTCTGCAGCCGAGTCCAAAATCCAGCAGCAAAAGGGCTGCTCCTCAGTCAAAGTCTCGTCATTCCAAACGACCAAGAGAAGACACTTCAGAGGTAGCAGCAGCTGACATGGACCTGGACTCTGGTACAGTCACTCTGATTTTTGTTTTTCCTAGTTTCAAATTTTATTTTCAAAATAACTTGCTCTGAGTTGAAATGTGAGAGTTAAAAGGAGAAGCCAATGTGTTAGTATTTTGGTGGTAATTAAAGGCAGTGTTGACAGAACCAGCAGTGTCCTACTGCAGTGGCATTTGCTGTGATTGTCACTGTGGTTTTTATATCTTGTAATACTAAACAGGAGGTGTCAGGTGTGCTCAGAGCAATTGCAATGTTAAGTTAAAAATTCTGACCTCTTTACTCCAGGAGCATCCTAAAGAAACTTCTGTTAAGACCCCCAAATCCCTAAATATTTGGATGAAATAACATAAATTTGCAAGCTTACAGCTTCTTAAAAATGAGGCAAACTCTAAGGAGGATTCAGTGTTAAGTGTTAGAACAGCTGGAGAAACTTCTGGCTTTCCTTTTGAAATCTGCCATGAGGAATCCTTCAGTGTGTCTCGGAGTGGAATGGGTTTGTTCTTAATAACTTCAAAAGTAATTTTTTTTCTTGAATGGCTGGCAGAGTTAAAATCTCAGAAAAGATAGCTTTGGTGGATACGAAACGCCTCACAAAGCCTGTTCTGTCTCAGCTGAAAACCAAGGATGAGAAAACATAAATCTGGTAGTTAATCAGAACACTGGCACTTTGAATCTTGTCCTAGTCAGATTTCAGGTTCTCAAAGGTGTCTTTTAATCTCTTTGTAGATCTGGAAGGAGCACAGAGATCTCAAACTCCCAACAGTTTTCAATTCCAACCTCCTTTGCCACCTGGATCTCCATCCATGTCCACTCCTCCACCTGTGCCCCGAGGAACACCCCCACTCACACCCCCTCAGCCTTCCACACCCACCCACTCTCCCCTCCCTAGGACTACCCCACCACCAAACTCTGCCAGTGACAGTCCTCAGCCCAAAATAGTGGACTCAGTGATGGATGAGGACACACTGACCCTGGAGGAGCTGGAGGAGCAGCAGAGGTTAATCTGGGCAGCGCTGGAGCAGGCAGAGAGCACAAACAGTGACTCTGATATTCCTGTTGACACACCTTTAACTGGGAATTCCCTGACATCATCACCAGCCAGGAATGAAGCAGATCTCGTTGCAGAAGTCAGGTCACCTGAGAAAGTGATCTCAGTGGAAACAGAGTTTTCTGACGTCAGTGAGCAGATCCCAGAAAATGAACGTTCTCTAACCAGTCCCAATCTAGAGGAAAGTTTGCTTGACTTAAAGGAAAATCCTGATAATGCAGTTTCTGAAGGCCTGCTGGATGACACCCTGCCTGCTGCCAACCCTGAGGTTAATGAGGAGGAAAACACAGGTGGTAATAAAGTGCCCACAAGCACTGGATCATCTGTGAAAAAATCTGGACTTGTTCCTGACATGAGCAAGTTTGCTGCAGGCATCACACCATTTGAGTTTGAAAATATGGCAGAATCAACTGGGGTTTATCTACGGATAAGAAGCCTGTTAAAAAATTCCCCAAGGAACCAGCAAAAGAAAAAGACTTAAATCTTAACTGGTCTTTTGTTTTCTTATATCCAAATCCCTTCTGTTTCCCCACCAGTTTTACAAATTCAGATAATCTCCCTCACCTTATCGAAAAGAGAAAATCTTGACAAATGCAGGTCTGCCCTATTCTTCCTTGGTATTGAAGTCAGTGCAGGTTTCCATCTTGACCAGGACCACCAATGCAGCCAGAAAATGTAGAATTTTCCCAAATTGCAAGCTTCCACTGAGGAATAACAGGACTGATGATTTGTTAAGACCATTTTATTTGCCAATACTCGAGACTCTAAAATGCAGAGTTTGTGGTTTGGTGTTCATTATTTTGGCTAAGTTTTATATTGTCCTTGAGTTTCAGGTGGATTGGTGATTTTTTTAATATCTGTCCTTTGTACAATAATCTATACTTTCTACATTTTGCTAATTATCCTGTAGATAAGTTTAATATATTCTGAATGTTTTTAAAAAGGTCTGATGTTAAGATTTCCCACATCGAAGTCCTGACAATTGGAAGAAAATAATTGGGGATTACAGTGCTATTTTCACCATTTCAAGTATTTTTATAAATTATTTATGTGGGTCTGTTTTAATTGCCACTGTATCTTTTGTAGCATCGTCCTTCATGTAAACTTGCTGTACAGACATGTTCGTGGTTGTCTACAGAGGTTTAATAAATGAGCTTTTAGCTAAAGAGCTTTTAATTGGAGTCCTGAAGCAGCAAAATGCTGGTTTTTGAAAATCAGCTGCTGAAGAAAATTGGGAAAACAAGCTGAGCAAAATGTGAGTGAGTACAGTGAAATAGTTTAGGAAGGGGTGCAACTGTCAGCTTCAGGTTTTCTTAATCAAGAAACTGTTAAAATTATCTTAGCTACTTAAACAGAGCCTTGCCATACCATTCCGTTTTCATAATCTGAAGAGCTGCCCACTTCTGAATGCTTAGAAATGTTATAATCATGCTGATGAATTGTTGTAACTTTTTTCTTCCTTCTTGTCTCGGGAGGGAGCTGTGGCTGCAGCGACTGCACCTTGTTCAGTTGCCAAGAGAGGGAGCACTAGATTGATGTAAGCATTTGTCCTTCCAGAAATGCAGGAAGAGTCTCCCCAGCCACGTGTAAAGCAGAGTAAACCAAAGCATTTTCAAGTATCTAACAAAAAAAATTGTGAAAGGGAATGTCTGTAAGATAATGTTAGAGAGTGAACTTAATTCTTTCAAATTCTCAGCTTTGCAGTTAGTGCATGTTGCCCAAAGATCTTTAACATACATGATACTCTGCATTTGAATCTCAATGAGAACCCCAGGCTTTTTGCAGTTAAAGCCTTTATTTATTTACCTTTTTTTTCTCCCTAAACTTTACAGGAAGGCAAAACCAAAGCACCTTTATGTGTGAATTCTGAGAGGCTGAAAAATCTTTTTGCAGCATTTACCAGTTGAGTTTATTTGGTTGCACTTGGAAAGCAAGTCAAGGTAAATGTTCATCATATGTTCTAAAATGAATGGCTTTTTTCTTCCTAGTTTATAGGAGAAATAGTATTTTTATAACATGAGTGAACAACAGAATAATGTGCTGTTTCCACCTTCTACACACATTTAAAGAAAGCTCTGTTGGGAAGCATATGGAGGTGTGGCACTTTTTCCTCCTGCTTCCATGGAGTTAAAAGCCTTTAATGACAGTTTACAGGAGCCTTTGTGTGCTGCCTCATTGCCACGTGGATGATAAAGGGATGCAGGGCAGGAGGTGATGATTGCCAGTGCACACCTTCTGGGTGTGTTGTGCTGCTCATATTTGAAACATGCAGTTCTCTCACCACACCTTAAAGATCTGTTTTTAATGGCTCTTAGGAAATGCTGCTGCTTGAGTAGGACATGCAGCCTAAACTAGAGGAGTGCTGATGGTTTCTGTGAGCAAAGCAGAAGAGCACACAAGATAAAAATCTTCTTTATGTGCTTAAAACCTTTCAGTGCTCTGTATGGTGCATGTTCAGTCACCATTCTACATAATTAATTGGTCACAACAGATAAGCAAAACAGTTGTGTCTAAAGTATTTTCATTTGTTATTCTTTTATCTTTCAAACTGCCATGTTATAAATGTTCCTGTAATGCTTATTTTATATCTTAAAATAATATTTTTATGATATGTTTTGATCTTAGAAAAGCAGGCAGGGACTGTTTAATTTCTGGATTTAATTTTAGTAATTTAATTTCAAATAAGGATAAATCATACAAAATTCCCTGAGAGCACTCAGGGGTATCTTTTAAATTATTCTTTTAAATCTTCTCCTTGGAATTGTCCTTTCTTTGGAGGTGGCAGTCAGCATGGATAGTGCTGTGAGAAAACTGAACCAGTAAGTAAAACTCCTCCTGTATTTACTTCTGCTGTAAGACACAGTTAATTAGGGATGGGGAGTTATCTCTGCTGCTTCTCTCATGATGAGGAATTCATTCCTCTGCATCTCTTAGCTATTTTTTATCTATAATTCACTGTTCTGTCAAGTGCTACACATTGTTGCACTGAAGATGTTTGTAATTAGTGAGGTTTTTAATATGTCAGCTGTAACCACTCAAATGGGTTTTGTATATTGAAACTGCAATCAGATCACACTCTTAAGTCCAAAGGAAAAGCTGAATAGCAAAGTATTTTGGGTCCTTTTAAGTGCCATTCCCATGGTGATGGGTGTGGCATAATAACCTAGATTAGAGCTTACTAAAATGAATGAGTAATAAAATCTGTAATGAGGTGGGTATAGCATGAGCAGGCATCACTCAAATTTTCCCACAGATTCCTGTTGGCATAGTCCTCGTGTTTATTTACAGCACTTGGAACACCAAAAATATTTTTAAATGCTCATGCACGTCTAAAAAATCAAATCTCTGCAAAATATTCGGAGTATCAGTCAGGTGGGAAGTTGTGTCCTAAAAAGATCCAAATTTCTGACTCTTAAATTTTTATAACCCAATTCACAGCGCTCAAAACGTCAAGAAAAGAGAAACAGCTGAGATTCTAGAAGATATCTGAAAGACGTGGTAGCTGCTAAAAATAATTATTTCACTGCAAGCTCTGTGAGGCAGCATAGCTGGGGAAAAAAAAAAAAAAAGAAAAAGAGAAATGAAGAGGAGGAAAAAGCTCCAATCTAATCCAAGTGTTTCAGTTGCCATGGAAGCCCGTAGCACCTTCATTCTGTGCCATGGCTGTGCTGCCCCTGGGAAGGGAAGGGAATGCCACTCAAGATTGATGCTGTTCCTAAGAATACAGTGCAGAGTCATTGCTACATTTTGGGGGGTGGGAGGGGATGAGTCAGAAGGAGGAATTGGTCGTGATTCCTGGAGTAGCTTTTAGAAAACAGGATGGATTTAATAGCCTGGTAATTACTGTGTGACAATTGGACACTTCCTAGACTTCAGACAACTACAGCAGCAGAGATGTTACATAAGGTTTTTTGCAACATGTGTTTAGTTGTCACCCATGACTGAATGAACATTTATTTACCCCTTCTTTAGAATTCAGCACTCGATAGGAACAAAATCCTTCTGCTTTGCTTCGCTGTAGGTGAGAATTCAGCTTTTATTGCTATTTACATAAGTGCTAGAATGATTTGCATCTTTATTAATAGACTGGTTCCTCAGTTATCAGGGAAATGAAACACTCATCAAGAGGAACATTATTGTTAATTTAAGTATCTTGTTTAAACCAGAATGCAGAAAGGATTCTTTTTTAATTTGTTCAAATACTGCTCTCCATTGTTTTACCCATGTTAGAGTAGAACAAATAATGTAAAATTGGATGACAGCTTGTCTTGAGTAGCTCACCAAAGAACATGGGTTTGAAGAGCTTTTTCTTTTATTGCTGCTGGGTAGTCTGGCTGACCTGGGGAAGGGAAGCAGTAAGTACATTAGCAGTGAAAAGACTTCTTGCAGCCTTTACAGAAAAACTACAGAAAATAGTGCAAGTGCTGGGGTTTTTGAAGCAGCACTTCTGAGATTAAAAAAAAAAAAAAAGCAATTAGCTGCCTTTTCTGTAGCAGATGTGACCACCAGTTCTGTATAGGAATTGCCAGATGTGCATATTGAAGAGATCGTTCAGATGGAAAAAAAAATCTTTACTCAGAATTCTCATACTTGGGTGGGTGAATACATCCCATTGAATAGAAAATGGATTTCTTCTGTCAAGAGATCCTTACATTCAGTTCTTAAGGAACAACATTTTAGCTCTTTAGAAAGCTTCAACAACCTTGGAGCCGTCACAAATCTGAAAAAGTGCAGAAACAGCTGCAACTGGTGTTCCCACATTATTGAGAATTCTAATTTTGAAGTGAGCCTTGTACTTGGGGCCAGGATGCCAGTAGTTATGTTGGCATCCTGAATTTCTCTGGAGCATCCAGCAATTCCTGTTCTCATGGAATTATGAAAATGCCTATATATTATTTGTTGACTGATCTGATCATGCAGATCAGAAAACAGCTACCAGGACTGGAATCAAAGATATTCTGGCTTTCAGTCATAGCCAATCCTGTGCAGGAGTGTGGTTTATAGTACCAGGATCTTTTATTACAATGATTCCTACAAATTGGCTGTGCCCTTCGGGTGCAGACTGGTACAGAGAGGCTGTCAGCCATTTCCACCTGGGAGGAACTGAAGCTGCAGTTGCTCCAAAGCTACATTTTCATGGTATGAAGTTGATTCTGGTCAAAGAATGGATAACAAAATCTCTTTTTTTCCTACAGGACTACAGGATCTTGAAGCTGAGTCTGTTCAGTAGGAAATTACTGGAAAAATAGTGGCACATTCCCTTGATCTGTGTGACATTCTCAGTTCTTGCCTTCATCCAGGATATTTTTACCATAACCTTGCAAGGGAGTGAAGCATACTATTTACAGATTTAAATATATTTTATCCATTATTTCCCCACTGTTACTGCACCCACATGATGACAAGTTCTACAATAACAGCACAGAGTTGCAACTTCTAGTTTTCATCTTTAAGCTGTCTTGTAGTTGCTGTGCTGTGTCCTAGATGCATCAGTCTGATATTGCTTATACAACTTTAATGCTGTGTGCACTGAACTGCAAGCATTTGAGATAGACTTAATGGTGGCAAATTAACTGAGAGACAAAACATCAAATTAATGATGGAGAGTGATAGATACACTTAAGAGAAAAACCCATTCTACGTTAGCATCAGATCAGTACGGAGAGCTCAAATCTGCACCACCAGAAAGAGACACAGAAGTTCACCACTGCAGCTCTCAAGCCAGCAGATATTTGAGGCAAGTGTTCTGTAAAGTTAGTACAACTCTCCAGTTTCTACCCTTATTGCAATTTTTGTGGGATTGTTTCCCTAGCTAGGGGCTGCAGGGTCATTTTTTAAAAAAGCAATCCTTTGCTGGCTCTGCACTTCTGAATACAACCCAATGTTTAAATCCTGAAGTCCTTATTCAGCGAAACTTTTATCAAATTTTGCAGGGAGAAAGAGGGGTGCCTGTACATGGATTCAAATTCTGTTTCACCATATACTGGCCATGGCAAGAGATTGTGTTTAACGTTTAGGAAGTGAAATTCTAACAAACATTGCTAAATGCTGATGTAGTTGAAACCTGTTATTTGGGGGAGTGCATCACACCATTTTGTGCTTTACCATGCTGGATTAATGCCAAAGAACGAAGCCAAAATGAAACACAAATTGTAATCAGTCTCCAGCAATGGAACTGCTTTCTCATCACCCTTTTGTTCGAATGGCATCATGCAGAAACCCAACAAGCTATGAGACTGCAAACAGGTTTGCTTTGTGAGGAATTCAGCGGTGATGGGCCAGCTCTGGCTGGGCTCCACTGCCTGTTTATAACAGGGGAAGAACTGGAGCAGAGCTGTTTGATTCAGCCTTGAAAATCGGTATTAAATTGTTGATGATGGCGTAGGAGCTGCTGCTCCAGCTGTTTGAACTTTAGCAGAGGGATAACGCCAGCTTCCAATGTGTTGCTTCACAAACACAATGAAAATAAAAAATATTCAGTACTTTGGGATAATAAATTTCTGCATGATGAATTTCTGGGCAGCAGGACAAAAGGAAAATGGAGCGAAGCAGCAGACAGTGAAGTTATTCACCCACTAGAGCGATGTGCTTCACACCTCCCCGTCTGTGCCCACCCTCTCCCCCTCCCACCCAGCCGGGCTGTGCCGCAGCGGCGGCTCCGGGACCACCGGGCGCGGCGGGGTCACCCCGAGCCGGGGCACAGCCGCTCCCTCCCCCGAGCTGCGGCTGCCGCGGGGCGAACAAAGCGGGGGGCGGACAAAGAGAGAGGAGGGGGCGCGGGGAGCTCGGGGGCACCGCCGGTGCCGCTGCCGCTGGTGCAGTCCCCGCCCCGGCGGGCGCAGACGTTGTGCCCGCCCCGCTCCGCCTCCTGCGAGCCGGGGCGGCGCCGCTGCAGAGGGGCCGCGGGAGCAGGAACAGGAGCGGGAGCAGCAGCCGGAGGAGGCGGCGGGAGCTGCGCTGGCGGCGGGGCCGGTGAGGCGGCGGAGCCGGCGGTGGGGGGGCCGCCCTGAGGAGCGCGCGGGGCGACGGCGGCGCCTGAGGGCGGAGGGAGCCGCGTCCGCCGCCTCCCGCCTCGGGGCCTCCGCGCTTCCCGTCCGGGCGCCGCGCTGGGCGGGTCTGAGGGCGCGGGGGTCGGTGCCGAGGGGCCGTGAGGGGCAGCGGCGGGGCCGTGAGGGGCGGCGGCGGGCCGGGCCCCGGCGCTGAGGGCTGTTAGCGGCCGCCGCACGTGCTGCCCGCGCCGCCCCGCAGCGACCGCTCCGGCGGGGGCCCGGCCGAACCCCGGCGGGACGGGGCGCTGCGGACGCGGGGCAGGCGCGGAGCAGCAGCGGGACGGCCTCGTCCCCCTCAGCCTCCGGCGTGGTTGTCCGGAGCGGGGACACGAAGGTTGGATCGCAGCCTCTGCTGGAGTCTCGCTGAGGGAAGCTGCGGCGCTGTGCTGGCTTAGTGGTGGCTTGAGCGGCTGATTCTGAGGGAAGAGGTCTGGGTATTCCTTATATCTCTTGATAAGCGCTGACCTGCAATTCCCTACATTTACATACGGATATTTTACTAATAATCTACCTTTGGATTTGTGGATTTATTTTTATGGCCGCTGCCCATCCTCGCGTTGTTATAAAATCTCCTGGTTTCCAGGTGAGCTGCTCTGGCATCCCCTCAGGTGGCTCAGGAGAGTTCGCTGCCATGTTCCAGGCAGTGTGGGAGCTGCGGGATTCCCAGGCACAGGCGCTGCTCCAGGCCCCTCCTGTTCCCGCTATAGTGCTGTACCTCAGGCGATGCAGTGCTCCCTTTTCTGTGCCATAGCTGTCATGGGGCACAAGGTAATTGGTACTGTTACTCACAGGGTAATGTGGCTCCTGCTGCATAAGAAAATCAGCAGTTAGTTTTCCCTTTCATCTTGGTTTGGATTCTGTGCTTTAAATAATTTTTCAAAATATAAACAAACAAAAGCCAACACCAAAGAAATTTTCCAAAATAGAGCTCGGGGAGGAAAATTTACTCTGTGATTGTATATGTTGATGATTAAAAATATGACTGTGTAATGAAGACTTGTTCCTCCCCACCCCTTCATTTACCCACTGTGCTGAATGGGCAGGGTTTTATAGAAGTTCACAGGTTGCTTTGAGATCTTTGAGCAGAAGGATTTTAAAACATGTGATACTTGTGTTGACACGTAGGAAGAAGAAAGGAAAAGAGGTACAAAAGAGGAAGTGCCTCGATGCTGGCTGCTTTGCAAAGAAAGAACAGAAATATGCATTCTGAATGCAATTCTTTATTGAAAGTACAGAAATGTGCACTCTGAATGCAATGTAAATTTGAAACTAGCAACGGCAGAGAGTGGTTTTCCTGAAGTGTGTCCCTGTGCACCTGCTGCAGGAGTAGGAAGATTGCAAAGTAGATACTGTGAAGGAAAAGTAAACACCTCCCCTCCACCCACAGCAGCATTTCTTATTCTAAGGAAAGTTTAACTGTTCATCTTTTACATGCTGAGGGTTGTTAGCTCTTGTTGAAAAATGACAAGATGTCAAGGTTCTTTTCCTGCCCAGTCCTTATATACATGCTGGGAGATTTTTTGTCTGTGCTTCAGTGCATTAAAGCTTTCTGTGTACTGAAGGGAGAGGGATGGGTTGTCTGAAGCAGAAAAGCTTGGAAATGTAACCTTAAATGTCCATATCTTTAGGGATCAAGAGGGAGATTTTATTTGGCAAAAAAGAGTTTTACATAATTTGTATGGTTTCCCTTAAAGAGAAGATCTCAGCTTTCTAGGGAGGGCAGAACACCAGCTGTCTTGTAGGCTCATTCCAGATAAATTCTGTAGGGAATAGCAGCATCTTTGCTCGTGTGATTACACTGTAGGAAGGAGCAGTGCTCTCTCTGCTGATTGTTACAACTTCCTAGAGCTCCTGAAGATTTCCTGTCTGACTCTCAGGTTGTATCTGTTTGCCATCTTCTGACTGTGGATAGCCAAGACAGCCTTTATTTACTCAGCTTGGGCAGATTGCATAATTCCTTTAGTGTTCCTCCCTTTATCTTTTAGCCCTGTTAAAGTTTTTCTTGGGAGGGACTGAGGGTATATCAAAATAGATCCTCCTTAAAAAGAAATAGAGAGCTCTGCCTTGCCAATATGATTTTTCAGAGCTGCTTTTCTTTCTGTTTCTAAAACACTCGGGTCAAATGTTAACTCTGTATGTTGAATGCAAGATTTCTAATGTTTGAACATGACAGCCATGAATGAATGCAGCTCTTGTTTAATCCTTTGGCATTCCTTAGGGACTACTGGCTCTGCTGGCACATATAAAGAGTAACTCACTGGAATCCTTATTGGAGCAGCATGTTTGGAAATGCCTCAGATGGATGGTGTTTTGTTATTTCATGAAAGGCAATTATATACTGCATTAGCTGTAATCTCAGCTGCTCTCAGCCCCATGCCAGTTTCTGCTGGGGCAACCATTTCGTTGGTGTTGACCAGCAGAACTCTGTCAGCAGCTCCCTGATGGTTTAAACACCTCCTGCTTGTGCAGGTGTCTGCCCTCCACATCCCTTTGTTTTTGCAGAGTGAAGCTACACTCTCACTGACCCTTAGAAATACCCACAAATCTGGTACTGGCTCCTGGCCCCCAAAAGGCTGTGAAGGATTCAGGAGATGTATCTAAGGCCAGGCTGTACAAGTTTACGCTTTAACACCAACCTGAGTTTTTCCATGTGGAACATCTCATTAATTATTTGTACAAACTCATAAAAATAGTACCATACATTCTTTTAATTTATAAGATACATCTTCACTGTTTCCAGAAGTACCAGCATTAAAAGCTATTAATTTTCCCTGATCCTCATAATCTTACTGTCTATATTTTTAGCTTATTATGAGGGGAAATTGCAAGGCAGAGAGAGAAACTCAGTATTGTATAGAATCAGCTTATTTGACACTCATTCTGCTGCTCTGCTTGGCAGCAGCATCCACTCAATCACAGCAATATTTATCTAAGTTCCGAATTTGTGCTTCTCCTGAGCTCTCTGCCAGCCATGCAGCAGTCGTGGTGCTAATTTCAAAGGCTAAGCTATAAAGAGACAGCTGACTTGATGTTTTCACCCAGTGTGAAACAGTTACAGTTTCACCCAAGTCTATCAAAATTAAGTCCTTACTATAAAAAGCAGCATCTTTGTTTCAGCTGCTTCAGTTGTAATTGTGTTAGGGAGAAGCCTTTGTGCCTTTAAATGCTTTGGGGTTTGAGGCTGAAGGGAGATGGTATTTTCTTTCTCAGAATTGAAATTGTAGATCCTAAATAACTTAAACTTGAGACTCTGCTATTCCAAAGTCATCATTTTATCCTGATTGCACCTACTGGGATGACAGAAGTGCATTATCATCAACAGAAGTCAGTGTGGACAGTCAAACAAATTGTTCTTTCTCTTACTGAAATTTAAGTATTTGGAGAAAGACAAGAATTTCCTGGGAAAAATGTAAAAAAATTAGTGATGATAATGGGCTTACCAGAAGAGGTGGCAATTATTTACTTAGTTGGAAACTTTCTCTACACCTCAATCCTCGTCTCCTTCTGTAGGGAATGATGTGCTGGGAAGGGAGGATCATGTGCTTTCTGATCTTTTAATAGACCAGAGCAGCAATGTTTTTATAATCTGTGTGCACAGTGGCAACTTGAAGTGTTAGAGTTTGCATCATATTAACAATTATCAGCTCTTCCTGATTAATTAAAGATAGGCAGAATCTTTTTAAAAGGTCTGATCAGGCTGTG
The DNA here is from genome assembly GCF_017590135.1 of Pyrgilauda ruficollis. Taxonomy (NCBI): domain Eukaryota; kingdom Metazoa; phylum Chordata; class Aves; order Passeriformes; family Passeridae; genus Pyrgilauda; species Pyrgilauda ruficollis. The sequence goes on from NW_024531043.1 coordinate 10,601,524, forward strand.
TTTGAAATAGCAATAGATTGAGAAAAAAATTACTCACTAATTGCTTGCCTAAAATAGTTTTTTAGACATCCTCTGATTTGTGCTTCATATTCAACAGTCTGTGTTTCAGTGTTTTTTTACTGAGGATCCTGAGGCATTTGGGAATCTGAATGAGCAGAGCAAGTTCTAGAATGTTCAAAGAGGGTGACTTAAAATGTCCTTGATGCAGAATTAAAATCCATAAGCAGAGCTGAAGCTTTGATGAATTACCTTCTTCATAGCAGTGCTCTAATATCTGACTGATGGTTTCAGGTCCTAAGCCTCTTACTATCTTTGATCTGATTCATCTCCTTAGAACAGTTTCTGAGTTAGAAGAATTCACCCCGCCTTTTCCCTTTCCCTGGCACGTGCTGGGACAATCCTGTTTATACAATTTGCAGCAAATATCCTGCACTTCCCAAGGTGGAAGAACAGCCTTGTATCTTATTTAGCAATTCCCTAAAACCAATTTTCAGTGGATTTGGGTCTCATAATGGTTGCCTTCCTAACTATATTAAGTTCAAGTTTTATATTATCTCCATGTAAACTGATAACCTGCTGCTGTCAAATATATTGATGGCAAATTTCCTTCAGAAATCAGTTGTTCTAAAGGTACTGGGAGAAACTCAAAACTCTTTAAACACAAGTCCCCCTCCTCCTGGTTCACCTGCTTCTGTGAAACTTGGAGGAATAGGATTTATTCTTACTAGAGATCTCCTGCCTTTTATTTTTATTTAGTTGAAATTACCCAGCAGGTCAAAATCAAAGGAGAAATACAGATTTGTGTGCAGGCCTGGCTAATGTGGAAAGATGATCTAAAAGTCTTTGGTTCTGAATACCCTGGGATCTGTGAACTCACGTGGAGAACAGTCATCTCTGTGGTACAGAAATACAACTTCTACTATTGATTTCAGTTAAGAAAAAGTCTGAAGTTGCTGGTAGAGCTGTAGGTTCCCATGTCCTTAACAAGGGCCAGTGCTGTGGGGCTTTGGGATTCCTAAACATTCTTCTCCAGTCCCTCTCAATGTACAAGACAGAGGGAGCATCTCTGAGATTTTAAGGAAGCTTTTAAGGGATTTGCTCTTTGGAGTGAAAACCCAGGAGCTATTTTGGGGATGTCCTTAGCCCCGGGGCAGTGGTTGCATGGTGGGATGAGTGCTGACAAGGCTGAGTGTTTGTGTTACAGCCCTGGGACTGCTCGGAGATCCCTGCCTGCTCCTGTCTCACTAAACACACACTGCCTGCCTCACACTGAGGAATGTTTATCCAAACCAGTGCCCTGGAAAAATGAATTGGAAGGTTTTTCAGGCCCTCTGCCACTGATAGGATAGCTCTGTTTCAGTTTCTGTTGGTTTTTGCCGCTCTTCCTTTGAGGTTGAGTTCATCACATCAGGGCCACTGTCAGAGGAGCTGTGTCATCCCTGTGGGCAAACTTCCCAAATTCCTGCAGGCTTTGGGCTCATGTTATTATGGCAGCAAAAGCAAACTGTGTTTGGGTTAGACTAAAGCCCTACTAAAATCTGCATGCAGCAGTAATTTCCTGGAGTTATCCTGGTATCTGCTGCGAAGGCACTTCAGAAGAGCAAGATTTTCTGTTAATTTAATAGTTATGCCTGGTTAAATTAAGTAGAGATGCACTTCTTCAAGAGTCTGTCTCCAGTAAAATTCATATTTATGTTAAAAACCAAAATATAAGAAATTGTGGCTTTGAGGTTCCTGTAGGATAGTGCCTTTGTGAAGGGTTGACCTCTGGAATTCCTGTGATGGTTATGTTGGATTGGGCTGGAAAGCAGAATGTTTTAAGGATCCTCTGTAAGTTATGAGATCTTCTTGCTTATTTCCTTACAAAATTTTTATTTCCTGTTCCAGTACCTGCAAACAACAGCTCTGAAAACTCTGGATTTTGTTTGTTATTTTCTACCTGATCAGCTGAGTTATAAATGCAAATTTTTTATACCTTTAAAAGTGAGGTACAAAACATTGTGTTGATGTGCAGGTACCAGCCCTCATGTTTTGATGTTGGCACAAAGCAGAACATAGTAACCCAAATAAATGTTTTCATGGCACTTGCCATAACAAACATTGAATTAAATAATGTCTTTTCTTCTAGTAGTCGTGTATCTGAAGGCTATATTCAGATCATAACATTACTTGAGTAATTGACATAAAAATCAATGGTTTCTGGAAGACAAAATGAAACTGAAGCCATGTTTTTAAATGTTCCCTTTCTCTAATTGCTGTGTGTTGAATGAGTAATCAAATATCGACTTCCAAATGCCAACTCTTCTTGTATTGACATCTTAAATTCTTCATTCTGTTTGCTTTCTGTTTTATATATAAATTCTTTCTTCAATTATATATGAATTCTTTCTTCAATTATCTTACTTTCAGTGTGGCTGATACCTGAAGATGCCTCTAATTCCAGTGTAATCCCTGAGCAGTGCAGTTAAAACCTTGGGCAAGCTCAGATGCTCAGTTTGGTTTAACAGTGGCCTCAGTGCAGAGGCTGTTGCCGCAGTGCCACCACAATTTGCTGTTTGTGCCTCTCTTTGTTAACAAATGCCTACGGTGTTTTCTAGTGTGGCTCCGCCTGAGCTTGCTGCCCATTCAATAAATGCATCAGAGCTGACAAAACACATGGAATTTGCAGTAAGTCAGGAGCATGAGGGTCACAGAGAAGTTCATTTGCCTTTTCACTGTCTGGCTTCAGTGGATCAATGCAGAGAGACCTGGATGTGAGTTCATTGCTCCAAAATTGTTGTATTTAAGTAGGGAGTGGCCAGGAGTGCTGCATCACTCCAGAGAAGCTCTGTAAAGTGAGAACATGAGGGTTTCCAAATCCATCCTTCTGGTTTAGCAGCTTGTAATTGGGCAGGGCTGGCTTTGAAGCTGAGTGAGACTTTTACAGTGGACATTGTGTGCTCTGGAATATTCATTTTAAATGTAATCCATTGCTTGCAGAGTGGTTATTCAGACTTTTTGGGTGCCCAGTAAGAAACTTCTCCAATAGACCCAGAATGCAGCAGAAGGGGAGTCAGGATTAGGAAGATTTTTGTTCCAGGTTTCAGCTTCTCTTGTGCCCCTTTGCTCCAGAATTGTTCCTGTGAGGATGCTACTGGGTATGTCCCAGTCTGGTCAGTTTGTGCAGCTGCTGTGCAGGAATTATCCCTCAGAACTTTCCACAAGTTTGACTCTGATCTGGCTCATTCTTGCACACAAAGAAATGTCCTCCAAGAGGTAGTAAGCAGCAAAGAGCAGTGCAAGGAGAAGGCATTGATTTTGTTCAAAGCCAAAATGGGGTTGTATTTTTAAATCAGGTATGAATTTCAAGAGTTTATCAATTCAACTGAAACTATTCAGTGCTTTTATAAATATATATATGACAGGAGTGTAATAACAGCCCAGGAGACTGCAAATACAATTTTTGGAGCTGTAGGAATTAGATCTGAATCATAGAGAACATATTTATGTGCTTTAGTTTTAAGACTGCAATAATTTTAGGAATTGTGTTCATAGCTGTGTAGGGTCAGAGCTCTTGGAGTAACTCGTGGACTGGAGGGGAAATCTTTCCAAGTTCAAAATTCCAAGTTACTTTCTCTAAACTCCAGATATTTGAGGAATGATTCACGAGCTCCCTCAAGCTTGGCAGCAGCAGCTGGACAGCAAGTATGAAACAGGTATTTGGGAAATGCTGTTCAGGCAGAGATTTCAAACAGTGCTTCTTGTGCCGAGTTTGTTTTTCTCTCAGGAAGCTGAAGTTACTGCATCATGGTGGTCTTTGGAATATATTTTCCATTTAGCTTTTCTACAAAAGGATTTTCTGTTTTATTTTGGTCATTTTGCTTTTCCTCATGGTATGGGAATTTGTTTTTAGGTGCTTATTTCTGACTGCCACATGTGATAGTCTCAGCTTATAGGGCCCTGTGAGATTTTTCAGCAGTTATCTGTTCTACCAACCCCTTTAGAATATTTACTCTTTATCTTTTAGTGTGACTGTTGAGATGTGTTTTGCAAAGCACCTCCTCTATGCTCAGCACAAATAACAAATCAAGTGGTCTCTTTTTGAGCTTGGAAATGCATTGGCATTGCAAGGCATTTTCCAGCAGTATTTTGTCTATTAATGGTGTTAACTAAGTTAAATATTAATCTTTTTAATTTGAAGTGTTTTGAAGAACTAGGAAAAGCTGGACTTAATTATCTTAGAGGTCTTTTCCAACCTAAACTATTCTGTGGCTCCACTGGTACTCCTAAGTTCTTCTTGTGACTACAGGGTTAAATAGAGTGAGCTGAGGTTTTTCTCCCTATGTTCTTATTTAATTTAGTTCTTTTTGGAACTAAAATTTACTATTTGTTGAAAATAGTCTTGAAAGGAATGTTGGACAGCTGCTTTCTTTTTGTTATAGGAATTCCTTTTTTTGACAGTTGGAAAATATTCTGCTTTTGTAATTTTGTAATTACGTGGCTACATTTTATTTCTTTATTTTTAATATTAGCTTGCCAGCAGAATTAATATCTATTATCACATAGCACATTAGATTTATTTTCTTAAACCAGTAGTTCCCAGCTTGTTGCTTGATCCATGCAATACTTAGAGGTCTTTAAAAGGTAAATGAGAATAACAGTCTCATTAATCAGTTAAAATTCATATTGTGTGTAGTCATATATTTCCAATAATGGCACAGGTGCAAAGCCTGTGCTTAAAATACCTTTTTTATGCTCAGTTTTGTTACTGGTAGAACACTTCAGTGGAATATATTATCAGAGGCTTTCTGGACCTTTCCTTAGGTTCTTGGCAGGATATTTTGGGACACAGTAATATTTTTGTCTATTGGTTATAAGGACCCTTTTTCAGGAGAGCTAAGCCAGATTCAAGGGAGGAAAGAATGAATTGAGACAAGCAGTGAGCTGCTGTCTTTTATGAGAACTGAAGTGAGATCATTGACATCTGGAGCCTGTTAGGATATGTTGGAGTGTGTAATGCTTAAAATCACTTGATGCAAATTTATGTGTTTTGTGAGCTCCATTAGGCAATGCTGCTCCAAAGGCCCTGTCCCTAAGACCAAAATTTGCATTTTAACTATTGCAGTGAGGCAGTCATTTATCACAAAGTGTTGCCTATAATATTAGCTTTTATTTTGCCTGAATTAAGCTACAATTTCAGTAACTCTGAAACCAGGACAGGAGGGATTGTGTTACTTCTGGCCTAGTTGAAGGCCTGTGTGTTGAGAAAAGCAAATGACACAGCAAATATATAACCCATGACTGTGGAGAGCAAGATTAAACTATGAATGAGTACCCCGAGCCAAGAAATGCAGGGGTAGAACATTCTAACTTTCTGTTGAGCTGAGGCTTGTTAACCATCTATTAATAAATAATTAACTGAAACTGGCAGAGTCTAATTTGGGTGGTAATGCAGTGTGTGCTTGCTCTTGCTGTACTTGTCCCTGCACAGGGCAGTTGTGGTGGGGCTGGAATGGTCTTTGGGGGCCAAAAAAGAGGTGATGTGTGGAAAGGAATGGCAGAGTTCTGGGGAACAGTTCCACCTTCCAGGCTTTAGGAGAAATCTTCCTTAAGGAGGATCCCCTTGGCCCAAATTTCCATCAGTTTGGTTTTTGGCACTGACTGTGAACTAAAAAGGACTGAACATGATGCTTCCCCTGTTTCTGTATTTGCACAGAACCCTTCTTTATCTTGAACAGTTGTTGTGTTTCATGGATTTTGATGGGTTGAGGAAAGTAAGGGAGGTGAGCATGGAGATTCTGGAGTTGGAGAAGAGGGAAAAGTGCCTGTGGCCTGAGGAAGCGGGCACATTTGTAAGAGAGAAAAAAAGGCTTTTCAGGCCCTTGGTGTGTAAGGTCAAAGTGCAGTTTTAGAAGATTTTTAAAAGGAAAGATGAGGAAATATGCAGAGTGATAACTCTGCAGGCAGGTGGGTGACAAACTTCTGGCAACACTAGAAAAAAAACGGTTCAGAAATCTTCCCAGCACTTCATCATTTTGATGGAGCAGAGCTTAAATTGTAAGCAAACATAATTACATCCAAGGTGGTAATTCATGCTTTTTAAAATATAACATTGTTGCAGTCTTAGAAAATGCCTTGAATTTGGCCTGGCAGGTCTTGAAATAACATAGGGAATGTTTCACTTTGGTATTTAGGTTCACAAAGCAGTGAATTGATTTTTAGGAACTCTCATTAATAATTCATACTACAGAAGGGATAAATCTTAGGCTGCCACACAAAGACAGGATTGGTTTATTCTCCTGAGTTCTTGCTGCAGCAGAGCTGTCTCTCCTGGCAGGTTTGTTTTACCTGTAACTGAGTTCTGAGCTCCCAGTTTGCACCCCTGGGCACTGGGAGGCTGCAGCTGCCCAACTTTCTGTCCTGGCAGGTGCCAGAGTGCTGAGTAAAGGGCAGGACTGGGACCTGCTTTGTACTTCTGGTTTGACGTGTTCTGAGCAAACAGCTGGGCAAACTCGCTGCGTGCCCCTTTCCTTTTCCCCTTCAGGTTTTTGTTGAGGTGTGTGCTGCTGCTGTTGAAGTGGTGTAGCTGTTCTGGCAGTGCCTCATGTAAAAGTCAGCACAAAGCCAAGCTGTGTTCGCACAGAATAGTTTATGCCTTTGAAGGGAGGGGAGAGCAGTCACCTTAAAGTTCAGCTTTGAATCCGCATTCGAGGTAAAAAAAAATACAGATTTTTCATTAAAGATGCTGAAGATGCATTAACGATTCTGAAGCTTTTAATCAGAAAAAAATTGCCTCTTGTGGCAAAACACAGTTCCCTGAAAAGCTTCGAGCTGGCTTCCAAGTTCTATCCTAGCAACGTTGGGAAGAGTCCCTGCTCTTAGCTGGGGCACCGGTGGGGACTGCGAGCTGAGGTCACAGAGAGCCGGGGTGGCTCTTTGCTTTTCACTTGTCATCATGTAACTCTTAAACAATTTAAGCTTTTCAGTTCCAATCTCTTTGAAACTTTATTCCTTTTATCCTGAAATTCCTGGCTGTCTTGATTTCTGTTGCTGTTATTTCTCTAGTCTCAAGTTGGTTTTGTTGGGATGTTGCAACACTGGAAAAATGTGACTGAAAGCAGTTGTGCATGTGCAGAAGTTAAATCTATGTGTAATGTTAGCTATGCTGTTAAGGGCTTTGTTTTTCTTTCTTAAAATAGCCTTTTAGTTTAAATCTGAAGATAAATACAGCAGCATTCAGCAAAGTGAGTTATTTTGATGATTTAGGTTTTAATAGGATATGGCCTTCAAAAGATGGGGAGCTGGAAATGCTGCTGGTTGCTACTGGAAAACATTTTTTATAATGCATTTTATAGACAGATTGTGTATATATAGAAATCCCTTCTGCAGGAATTAACACTGATCTTTGCTCATATCTGATCTTTTTATATACAGGTTTATTCCAGAGTTGAAAAAGCTTGAACAATATATTTTCTCCATGTTTGGAAAAAGATAGTTGCTACAGACAAGGAGGATAATTGCAAAAAGATGAGTATGTTAAAACCAAGTGGACTGAAGGCTCCTTCAAAGACTATCAAGCACGGGAGTACATTGCTCAAAACACCTGCACCTGTTGCTGCTGGTAAGGAATAGTTAAATGTCTTTATCATTCCCTTATTTATCTTCTGACAAAAAATACCTTGCATGCTTTAGTATACACTATTTCTACTCTTTCCACCAATGTATTTTTGCTTGTATTTCAGATTTTAAAAAATTACATGTAGAACTTGAAAAAAATCTGAAGGTTACTAATTGGAAACCAAGCAATTTTCCTCAAACCTTGTTATGATGGAAATGCTTTGGGAGTTTTTGAAGTCAGACCTGTGATTTTTACGAGGTTTTTACCAAAACCTTCCTTAAATGCATTGTGTCTCTGTCCTTAGATTCTGAATTCTTTTTTTCCAGAGATTACAGCATTTGCACAAGAAAATGAGGAATTGTGATCTCCTAATTAGGGACATTGTTACATTGAATCTCAGTAAAGATGCTCTTTGGAATATCAGTGTATTTAATTCCCGTTGTTTCTTATTGTGCTTTGATTCCAGCTCCAGCAGAAAAAGCAGCTCCCAGTGAGAAGACCTCCAGCACAGCCCCTGCAGATGCACACGAGGAGTTTGTGGACGATTTCAGGGTCGGGGAGCGCGTTTGGGTCAATGGAAACAAGCCCGGCTTCATCCAGTTCCTGGGAGAAACGCAGTTTGCCCCGGGGCAGTGGGCAGGGATTGTCCTGGACGAGCCCATCGGGAAGAACGATGGCTCCGTGGCTGGAGTCCGCTATTTCCAGTGTGAGCCCCTGAGGGGAATATTCACAAGGCCATCCAAACTGAGCAGGAAAGTGGTGACAGAGGATGAAGCCAACGGTACCCAGACAGCTCACGCTTCCAGAGCCACCTCCCCAACATCCACATCAGCTGCTAGTGCAGTGTCCTCATCCACTGCTGCACTTCCCCCTTCAGGAATTCCACAGAAAACCCACCTTGCTGCTAAGGAACATGCAACTCCTTCTCAGATTAGCAATCTTTCCAAAACTGCCAGTGAATCTATATCAAACCTCTCAGAAGCTGGATCACTAAAGAAAGGAGAAAGGGAGCTCAAACTTGGAGATCGAGTGCTGGTAAGACTTCCCTGTCTGCTTTTGATTGATTGATTAAAACTTCTGCTAATATTCAAACTTTTCTGCCATTTCCTTGGTCAAGATAAGGTACATTTATGCTCCAGCTTTCTTTGTCTGGGCTCTTTTGTAAACAAGCTCTTTGCATGCTGTGGGAATATCTTGGCAGTACCAAGATAAAATGGTTATTTTGCCAGGTTTTAATCTATTATGTTTTACCACTGTTTAAAACACAATGTTGTGTTTAACAACATATTTGTAGCTTATCTCTCTGTATCTTCGAGGGCTCTAGTCATCCTAAATAAAACCCAAGAGTGTGAGATTTCCATGCTGGTCTTCTGCCCTGTCCAGGGCTATATCTTTAGAAAGCAAATACATCAATAATTGATTGTTCCTGAGTGGTGATAGGCAGGAACAGAAGCAGTCACATAATGCCACTGATCAGCCAGGAATTACGTGTGCTCTTGGGGATGTGCCACATTACTTGGCTGCCCTTCCTGAATTCAGACTCCTAAATGCCAGTGTATCGTCTCACCTTTTTAAACGGAAGTTGCTCTGTTAGTTTTAACATTTTAAAAAAATTAATGTCAGAAAACTGGTGGTTGGTTGTGTATGTTGTATTCTTAATTTAAAGACTGTTTGTATAGCCTTTGTATATAACTGGAATGATCCTTGTATGCTCACAAGATCTGTGATCACTGTAACAGAGACCTGATTTTAGGTTTCATTTACTCAAGTGAATCATTAAGCTAAAGATTTCTCTCTCTCTTATTTTGATACAATCTTTTCTTATGTATGATATAATTTTAGACTTTCCATTAGGCAGGTGTGAGTATCCTGGCATAGAAACATTTCTGGGGTTACTGTAAGGACATTATATAGAAAAAAAATCCCCCCTGGATTTTACTGTTTGTCCTGCACTGCCCCACCAGAAAATAATTCTGCAGTGAAGGTGGATTGATATTTTAATGAAGTTTGTTGTATTTTTGAAGGAAGAATTTGCCTCCCCTTTCTGTTTAAGAATAGCTTAAAACACACAGGGCCAAGTTGAAGAAGGAGACAAAGGTGAAGTGAGGGCAGGGGTTGGCTGACAGCTGGATTTGGGCTGAGATGTGTTTTCTTGGAGTGCCAATGGAAACAAAGATTTGTGGTTTATCCCTGGCTATTTCTGTCAGAGACTGAGCCCTGTTGTCCTCCAAACAACATCAGGGCTTTAACCACTTGTTTGCCTTTTCCTCAAGGACTTTTGTGAGCCTTTGTGGGATGTCCCTTCTGGGAGAATCCTCTGGTGCTGTGAAGGCATTGCTCTGCCTTCCCTGTGTCTAATTAGTGCAAATTGCAGAAGCAGCATATCCCAAGTGCCACAGTTTGATAATAATAAGGTCCCAAATTGTTAAGTAGGACAAGTTAAACTTAATATTTCATCCTCTCTACTACCTCTGTTTGCCTGAAGTCTTCCTAGTGAGTCATGAAATTGTAGTTTGAGGTTTTGGGGTAATTCCTGGCGCAGTATGTTGGTGATGCATAACTATAATTTCTATACCAGTATAAGACACTCAGGAATGTGAATGTTAAAGAGGCAGGATTCTTGTTTACTCTTTTTTAATCCTTTATGATCCAATGCTAATTATTTGTAGTAGATCCCAGACTCTGCTGTCATGTCTAATAATAATTCAGATATAAATATCTTAAGTGGCCAGGTTAGTTCAAATGATCCTGAGCTTGGCTGATTAATTGATTCATCTGTTAATATATTTTTCCCTGGCACTGAACTCCTGTTCAACACTGAACTGTAGAGTTGAGGTGTCACTGAGTAATTCTGGGAGCTGTCCTCAGGGCTTCCAACCAACACCAGTTGTTGGGAAAGACCTGTCTGTCACTTGTGTCACTTGCTCACTCATTTCTGCTCCATCAGAGGGACAAATTCACCTGGCCTGCTCCACATCTCTTGAATTTTATTTATATTCACAGCAGTCCCTTCTCAGTAATACTTACCAAAGAGGATGAAGGGCTGGGTGGAAGTTGCCAGTCCCACCTCAGCACAGAATTTCACCTCTAAGTGACAATGGGGTGTCACAGCCATGTGGTGTTCCAGTCTGACCACACCATTGCAGGGCTGGAGGGGCTCAGAGCTGCAACATCCATCAGTTCTTGCAGCTTGGACCAACTGCTGTGAGAATGTTGTGAAAGTTTTTTTGTGATTATGGACCTGAGGAGAAACAACTGTGGGGAATTACGGTTTGAGAACAGAGAGCCTCCAGCAGCACAGAACTGCAGTTCAAAACAATGCATTCATGATAGACAAAAGCTCATTTGGGAGCCCTATTAAAACAGCTAATTGGAAAATGACATCCTGAAGGGCAGATTCATAGATGGGTAAGGCCCAGCTCGTCAGCCAAGATTACATTCCAGAATGGACATCAGATGGCCTCAACTTTATTGATCTTAGTGTGTGATCTCAGGGTGTGGAATGAAGCATTTCAATCTGTTCTTTTTTTTTTCCTCTAACTTGGATTCTGAAATGTCCTTAATAGGAGTTACCTTGAGTGGATCAGTTAAATTACTTAAGTTTCTTTTTATTGGTGGTAACTGGCTGGTTTTGGATGATTAAAAAAAAAACAAAAAGGCAAAATCTTACAGCTCTTTCTGTCTGTCGAGCCTGAATTAGCAAAGAACAAGAGGCCACTCAGACAGTGTTTACTAATTCACATCTCAACTTTTTGTGTTACACAGATGCAAATTGGGCACAAGTTTGAACCTGAAATGTTGGGTTCAATTTCAGGCTTTCCCAGCAGCCCAGCTTTGTTGGAGCATTCTCCTATTCCTGCAGAGGTGTTAATACTGCTCCTCTCCAGGAAAAGCTGTCACTCCTCAGGTTTGCTTCTGCACTGTCCCAGCAGTGGTGCTGGGATGAGGTGGTTTCATGAAAGGCTGTTAGGAGCAAGGAAATCTTGAGGAGGTGATTAAAAAAGCTCCAGTGTATGGCCTGTATTGTTTTGTGTGAAAGGAAAAGATGCCTTAGGCTTTTTTTCTTATTCCTTTGATCTCTGGTGGTTTCTCCAGTCTTTTGTACATTTTAAGTTAGAATTACCAAATGCTAATGTCCCATATGAGAGTCCTCCCAAACTTCTACAGGAGAGCTAATGTCTTCAAAATGTAAAGGGTTAGTAATAAAGGAAGCTTCCAGAGAATATATTATTTGATTATGAAGACAGGTACCCTACAGATCTTTCCTTAATTCAGATAACATTAGGAAGAATAGAGGTTACATACAGATTTGGGACACTTATTCAGAGTTAAAGAAAAGATATTCCAGAAAAATAGAGAAAATTTCCAGAGGAAAATAAAACCAAAAAAAAAAAAAAAAAAAAAAAAAAAAAAAAAAAGGAGAGAGAGAGAAAACAAATTCCACTGCAAAAACCAGGTAGGGCTGTGAGGTGATCTCCTGTGTATTCCCAAAACCAGGCTTGCTCAGAGCATCTCATGTGAGGTTGTGCTGAACAGTGCTGTAGATTCAGAGATAAAAAGAGGCAAAACAAGCAGCCTCACTTTTTCAGGGAGCAGAAAAACCTCTTTTCCCAAAAGACCTTGGATATTAAAAAAGACATTGACATCAAAACAGACAGTGCTTCAAGGTATTGGATATGTCAGCTGTGGGTGCCTGCAGAAAAATACTTACAACAATCAGCTACAACCTTTCCTGGTTTTTCCCCTCAATTTGAAGAAGACATTTCCAGGCCATTAAATTGAGTTGTAAACATCAGAAAAATAACTCATGGTAGACATCAATGCCCGTAAGGGAAATATAATAATTGTGGAGAAGTTCCCATTGTCCTCTTGTCTTAGAAGTTCTCTTGCTTGAGATTCCAGAGGAGTCAAAGCAAATCAAAAGCAAATCAAACTGAGTGAATACACAAGCATTCACTGAAGTATTATAGCCCTAAATGGATGTTCTAGTGGAAAAGGATCTTTAGATTTCTGTAGTTTACTTCTCAAAGTTGATTAATTGAAACAGCACCCTGTGCTCTGCTGTCTTGGGAATCTCTGATGATAAATCTGTCTCCCTCAAATCCCAGTTATCTGAGCAAGATTGTGCTCAATTTTCCTTTCACTAACAGGAAACCAACAGTACCTTGTGATAGTATTTGGAAATGTTGAAAATATAGATAGATAAGTTGGATATATCAAAGAATTGTGGTTTATTATATGTAATTCACTATTCAGCTTTTCATTCGGTGCACTAATTTCTTTTACTGAATAAAAATAGGGCTAAACCCAAGAAGAGTTATTAATGCAAAGAGTAATTCAAACAGCTCTGTATTAGGCATCATTGCCATTCTTAACATATGATGTATGTTCTGGAATCTGGATGTGATTTAACAGTTAGAATGTTAACTCTGGCCAGCCTGATCTTGTGTTTGGGGATTCTGTAACACAGGAAAACTGATGTGGAAATCTGCACTTCCTTCACTGTCCTCATCCAGCCTTTCTGGGGTTAATGACACAGTGCCAGAACTGCAGTTGATTTTTCTGCTGAAAATCAGGCTCCAGCTTCAGCATTTGAACCTGCTCTGAATAAGAATTCCTGTGCACTAAGTGCCAGTGGAAGTGCCGTGCTCGGTGCTAAACCAGAGGGGAAAGAACAACAGAAAACCCATTCAGAAAACAAATTACTTTCAGGCTCAGCCAGTTTAGGTTTCCTGTGTGAGCTGTGGCCAGAGAACCTGTTTGCCCTGGTGTTGCACACTTAGGATTTCTTAAGAGCCCAATGCAAAGTTGATTTTAAAAGCAAACAAACAAACCCCCCTGAATTACCCAACCAAAACAAAGCTTGTTAACAGAAGAGAGGAATCTGCTTCATGTGACAACTGTTGCCAGTACCAAAAGTTGAAGCAGCTTTGACAGCGTTGTCAGCTTTTCCCTGAAGGGACCAGATGCTGTATTTTAAATAAATAAATAAAAATCTTATCAACCTAAGGGGCCTTAGGCTTCTCAAGGGATTAAAGTGCTTTCATTCATTTAACCAGTTACAGCTTCATCACAGTCTGCCAAATCTGCTGCTTCTGGGGCTGAGCTGTAAAGCTGGAACTCGGCCTCTGTCCATATGGTCACAAAAAGATGCAAACTCAATTTACAGGCATGTGCTGATGTGGCCTTTTTGCAGAGTTCTTCCTGTGCATGAGTGACATCTCATTTCTCTTTATTCCCTGTTTTACAGAGCTGGCTGTAAGTTTTACTCCGTGCTTTGTTGTTTCTTCCCAAGGTCTTTGGTGCTGGAACAGGCAGGGGCTGATAGGAGATTATTGTCAGATTTGTTTCCACCCATGTAACCTATCTGCAAGTAAACATGACGTGGGGCTGTCAACTGATTACATTCCAGGGCTCTGAAAAGCAGCCAAGGGAAAAAGAAACTTCACATGTAGAGAGGAGTTTCTCCCTTCAGCATTGTCATTGTGGTGTTTTTCAAGTTTTCTTTTTCTGGATTTTACAACTTTCTGAATAGAAAATGCACTTCTGAGCTTAGTCTGTTTAAAAATCTATGACAATATTTAACTGTTATGAGAACAAATATTCATTGGCGGTGTTACAGTTAAAACAGTGCAAAAATATCTGGCACAATGCATACAAGGATGGAAAAGGAAGAAAAATTTGGAAGTTGGCAACGTGTGAGTGGTTTGTGCTCTCCTGGGGCTCTTCTCGAGCCTCCTCCATCAAATGTGACAATTTTAACTGCTCAGTCACACTTTTGCTTTATCCTTGAGCTGAGGTGGCTGTGAGGTATTTTGATGGCTTTGTCATGTTAAGTCAAGGATTAAAGTAATTCTTATATTTATGTATGTCTACTTAGGCACAGGACTGTGGATCCTGTAATGTGTGATGTAGATTAGTTGGCTAAGTGGCTGCTACAGCATGAAATCCATGAATGAGAAAATACCTTACGGGTAAGGGGTATCCAAAGGCTTTTATTGCAATTCATCATCCAGGTGATTTTCCCTGTGCAAACCTCTGCTTTCTTTTAATGTTAGTTTTAAGCATTTTTCAGAACATGGCATTACTTATCTGCTCACAACTAAGGTGTCAAATTTATTTACAAGGCACTAGTCATATCTGAGTCACTCTGTTTTGGTAACTCCTTATTTAAATTCAAATTGCATGGGAGTTCCTGGGCTGTAATGGCAGGGACTGGTGACTCCCTACATGCCTTGGTAGTAGCTAATTCCTTTTTTGTGTGTGGATTCCCTGGCTGCCTTCCCCTCTCCCTGCCTTCCCAAGGGGGAATATCCAGGAACACGTTGTCCTCAGTCATTTCAACACAGGATGGGAGAAGGAACAGTTTATTTACTTATTTTAGTTTTTGCTCTTTTTTTGTGGTGGTGATGAATTCACATGTGGCTTTTGTAGTATGGAATTGCTGTTAGGGTTTGTTTTTTTTTTTTTGTTTCCTTTTGAGTTGGATAAATGAATTGAACCTCACTAGCACATCAGTTTTAGTTACTGAACTGTTTTCTCTGGAAGTGAAGGACTGTGTGATAGCACAGTGTGTATCTTATTGCACATGAGGTTTTTTGCCCACTTTGGCCATGCTTTTGAACTTGCAAGTTGACTGCAACCAAATTGGGTAGAAATGGAGAGGTTTCAAAGCAAATCCTTCCAAGTTCCATGGAAACAGCCCAATAGAAGGTGGAGGCTCTGCCCACCAGTTCTGGAAAAGCTACAATTTGCCTTCACAGAACTTTGCACGTCACAGAATCCACATGATCAAGGTTTGTCTGAATCCTGTTCCAATCAGTGGAAACAGCAGAAGTCACTCTTGCATTTTTAGGTAGTGAAGTCACTCACCCATAACATCCAATGCCACCGAAAAACTGCCCTCGTTAATCCTGCTACTCCCAGAATTGCTGGGTTGGAACATCTGAATGAGGGAGGCCAGTTTAAAGTCTGGGAGATGTTCTAGCACTGTTCCAGTTGTGCCTTGATCCAGTGTTGGATGTTGTGTAGGTGTTTTTGAAAGGAAATAAGGTAGTCTAAAGCAAATACCTAATATCTGTCTAATCTCAGCAAAAAGGGCAAAAACTGACAGAGCAAGCAAATGTTGACAAACTAAAACATGGCAGTTTTGTCAAACACTTTTGCTTCCTTCTCTGAAACTATAGATTTAATGGAGAAAATGCCATTATGGAGTTATGTGGTGGGATTATTATTATTTTAAAATCCTAAATACTATCTAACAGTCTAGCTTCAAAATTACCTCTTGACTTCATTAATAGATCTAAGAACTCAGTATATTTATAACCTTAGTTATTTGAAAAACCTATTGGAATTCAGCAGAAATTCAGAACACAGCTGGAAGATGACTTAAGCAAGAGAAAGTATCTTGCAATAAAAGATTTTAAGAACTTATGGTGCTAATGTTCAAAGGGAAAAGTGGAGGTGTCTTGCTTAAACCTGTGTGTAGCTGCATGGTAGATGCTGCAGAGCTCTGCAGCCTTCCAAAACAAAATATAATGAGAGCCAGTGGCCAGAGGCCACAGTCAGATTGGGTTTATTTGAGATTTAAATATGGTTGAACAATGGAGTGATTAAGTATGAAAACAGCCTGTCAGTGGCAGCCTCTGGCCAAAATCCAGTCCGGGTTTTTGGTTTTGCTGAGTCCATTCCAGACTGGCGAAAATCCGTTTCGGGTTTTCCCTTTTGCCGAGTTTGGGTGGGTTTTTTGGGGTTTTTTTGTGTCTTTTTTGTTGTTGTTGGGGGATTTTTTGGGTTTTGTTTTTTTCTGTGTCCATTCCAGGCTCTGGCAGAAATCTGGTCCAAGGCAGAATTTTGGCGCCCAATGTGAGGCTCAAGGGCATCGAGAGAAAAAGGATGAAAAAAGGAATTACACTTCTTAACCTAATTTTTGTGTGCTGGACATAAAAACCTCTTTAGGTGTCACCATGTGGTCCAGCTTACCCTGGTTTGGGTAGCACGTGGTCATGGCTGTATTCCTCCAATGTGCAGGCCCTTATCTAAACATGGGGCCTGTAACCAAGGCTGCTGTGGCTGATATCCAGTTTGCTTCATGGGTGAATAAGGTGAGGAATTCATGGATCTTTAACTTCCTCTGGAAGGCAGGCACATGGATTCAGAGCTACCACACACTAAATGTATGTTTATGGGGTTACTTTAATAATGGATTTACTGTGAGGAAATTATACCAGGGGAAATTTTCTCCCAGCCCTTTACCAAGCTCTTTGGGTCTGCCCCACCAGTTTTTGAAGGGTTCAAACCTTCTCTAAATGCTAATGATATCATACAGTGCTTGGTGGTGCTGATTTGCCTGTTCTATTTAGGACTTGGGGCCAAATCCAGTCCAGGTTTGGGTGTGTCCTGATGGATATCAGCTCTGCTGCAAAAACATCCCCACAGAAATTAGCTCAGTGCAGTTCCAGGGTTAATTACAGATGGAACTGGATGAAATGTAAAGACCTGCTCCATGAGAACCAGAGGAGATGATCACTTTGTCCTCTCTGGCCTTGAAGGGGTGAACAAATCAATTAAACAGAATTTCTGTTGCCAGCTGGAAACAGTTCTGCTAAATCTGGAGAAACAAGAGGAAGATGATTCTGATTAGAACTTGATTAGTGGATCCCAGGTGTTTCAAAGGCTCTCTGTGGCTGGGTGGGTTTTGCTTTTCCAAGTGCTGCACACTGTGGTGCTGAATTGTCCTGAAAATGGAGAAATAACCCAAGTGATGCTTTCAGGAGTCACCACAAGTTCATACTCGGGCAGAAGGGGAGACAGAGCAGTTGTTATTCACCTTTTACCTTCTCTGGGCAGGTTTGAATAAGTGATATTGTTACACTGACAATGTTCAGACCCTGCCTGTCCTCTTTTCCACCAGCACAGCTGAAATCTCTGTTTCTTCCTCCTGGATTACACTGGTTTATTTGTTTCCTGCTTCTCCTTATCTTTAGAAATGTGGCTCCACAAAGGTTCTCACAAGGTCTGACGTGTTCATCCCCCTGTCCTTTCACCAGGAGCTTTTTAACCACTTCAGGTTTCCAAACCCGTTTTGCCATTTCACTTTACCTGGCAGCAAATTAATGTAAGCTCAGGTATAATTGGATAAATGGAATTTAATCACTTTTTGCATGTGTTTGACATAACTCTAGTGAGTTCCAAGCAAAATTCCTCACCTCACCATGACCTGCAGTCTAACCTAGATTCTCTGGAGTATTACAGCTTTGTGTTTTACAGCTTGACTCTATTGAGTGTGGGAACTGACTGAGAAAACGTCTGGCAGTTCTTTTCTCAATCCATTATTTAGTGACCTGCCTTAGCATGAAAGAAGGTCATGGAAAACTGTCTTTCTGGTAGTTGTGCTCTGTTTTTTCACAGACCTTTCGGAAACCTTTTAATATTTTTCCCCTATTTCTTCTAGAAATGGATGGTTTTTATTTTAGTTCTTCACGCAGTACTGGGAAGTAGATCTGCTGGCAAATGCAGCTGGTTTGGGGTTGGGTTTTTTACCTCTGTTTGCTGTAATTCTCACAATTTTTAAAGATCATTTTTCTATAACAGACGCTATACTCTGTAACTACAATTCTTTTTTCATGTTGATTGGAACTGTTGAGTTTAATAATGTCAGGATCTTTTTTCCCATTTATGGCACTATTAAGTCTGTATATGTACAGCAACTTCCATCATGAAAAGCCTTTACCACACTGTCTTGTACAGTAGCACCTCACATTGTACTACCAATTGAATAAATTATTATTATTTTCTTCTCAAGGCAGGTGTTGTCACTTGCAGGTACTAATTGCAGCTGGAGATAAATACACTTTTTGGGAGAAATGTCTGTGAATGATTGGGAGCCTTCAGTAGTCTCAGGCTTTATAAAGGAGGACTGACCTGTCTTTAAAGCTGAAATTTAGAAAGCTTTTGCTTAAAACTGAGCAAAACTGCCCATATAGACCTTCACTGATTCTCTGAGCATGTTACAGCCACAGGGTGCTCCAATTCCTGCTCTTGTAAGGACACACAGAATGTGCAGAGAGAGAAATGTAGTAGCTGGTTATTCAAAGAAGCTGGACTGGGTTTGGAAAAAAGCAGAAATTCTTTGGCATTCTCCCTTGAGTCCTGTTCAAAATAACCCAGTACCATGGTTACCAGAAGAGTCACTTTGCTGCTCCTCCTGGGAATCTGGTGTTGAGCAGCCCCATCTGCTCTGGGACCTGAGTTCCTGCATTTGCTGGCTCCCACCAGGCCCTGGGTCACTGCAGGGGCTGGAGCAGCTCCAGAGGGTTCTGGGCACTGCCAGATTCCTCCAGGTTGTGTCTCCCAGTTTGTGGTTTGAGTGTGGTCTCTTCATAACAAACTCTTCCTATTTTTTACATAAAGTGTGGAAGATGAGCAGGGCCAAGGTGTGAAACAGAAAAGGATGAATATTCTGCACAGAGTTTAATCTGTGCTATCCTGGAGCCAGCATTGCTTCTCTAGAGGTTGATCTGCAGTGTGAGTTGGAGGGAACAGATTGCAGCAGTTTTTCCTGTCCCTGGGAATCCCTGCATGGATTTATCCTGTTCCACCACGGTGCTTCAGACACCTCTCACCTCACTGACCCCACTCACCTTCCTATGTAGAGGTGGTGGGTGGCTGTGTTTAGGTAAATAATTTGGATTTGTTTAAAAAAATCACCACAGACACAAACACACTACGAAACAGGAAAAAAATTCCATTGCCTGGCTCAAGGGTTGTGGGAAAGGAGCTTGAGGAATCTCTCTGTGCAACCCCAAACCTGACTATTGTCTTTGCAGGGATCCTCCTTATCTAGACCATTGTTCTAGTTTTCCTGTCTAATTTCTTAAATGGATTTGTAGAACCTCTTTTGATTTAACTCTTGTTTTTTCAGGTAGAACACAGAACAAAATTGAGTGGGGAAATAGCTTCTAACCAGAACTAACCAGTCTTTTCACCTAAAGAGACAAAAACCCCTACCCAAACTTGCTAGAAAAGGAATAAGGAGAACTTGGAACTCAGTGTGGACTGCTAGTGCAGTTAAAATTTGTTTTTATGTTTGTACTTAAGATATTTACCCCCTAGAAAAAGTAGCTAATGTCTGAGGGTGAATCCCATGACCCTCAGATTAAGGGGTAGTCCTTCCCAGGGATTACTTTTTCAGGGTTATATATTCCCTCCTCATCACGGTGCCAGAGATCTGGATTCTCTGTAACTCTTTGGGTGGTTACAATTCTTTATTTCTAAGCCAGTCCTAGTGCTTGTTTGTGTGTTCTCTGCCAAGGGCACCAAATACCAAAGGTTCTACGAGTTACTATATTAGGCTGTCATGATAACTGTAAACTTTGTGTGTTTTTATTCCATGGAGAGTAATAATTTGCTACAGTGCCACTTAAAGCAGGATCTGAAGGTGACCTGCAGTTGTTCCAGAATTACCTCTAATGGCAGAGGAGGGGCTGCCACCTTAAGTGTGGACAAGAGGTGCCTCTGTCCCTTTTCTCACTTGAATAATATTAAAAAAGTTCATTATTCTCCCTGTTTTTCTGAGGTTTGTGTGGATTAAGATTATTTTTCCTCATCAGTTGAAGCTTCATCTTGCCACTAGAGCACAAATGTGTGTGGCAGCTCCTGGGCACTGACTTGGGAATTTGTGGACATATCAAGTCCTCAGTTCCTCACAGGTGACCTCGTGAGTGAGCTCTTCCTAACTGGAATAATGTGAATTTTCTCATGTGCTGTGATCGTGCACTTTAATTTACAGCACGAGGAGCTCGTTGTTCTCTAGTAATCTTGGGAAGTTCCCCCAAGAAATAAAATGTCTGCTGTAAAAATTATATTAAATACTAATTTGCTGTTTAATTTATAAAAAGGAGAATCACAGTCTTTAACAGGAGATTTCATTCAAGCTCTCTGCCAAGTCCTCACAATATTCCTGGCTGTACAAGGTGTGCTGGAAAACACAGGTGGACATTTTCAAACCATTGGTGCATTTTCCATGTGGAATTCTGTGAATCTCTTGAAGAGGTTTCCATCACCATGGCCCTGTTCTCACAATGCTGGATGCAGGCTGACCAGATTTGCACAAATTTAGGACACAACATATTGTCTTCCTGAACTGCAGGAATCCTGGCTCTTCCTGGCAAGTGTCAGCCACATAACACCTTTTCCTTCTTCACTTAATTTAATTCTTCCATCCCCTGGGTATTAGGAAAAGCTGTAGCTCACAGACATTGCCAGTAATTGGAATGGCTGTAAATATTTCATATGATAAGTTTGAAAGCCACTGCTTTCTAGGCTTTCCTTTAGGAGTGTTTGGGTTGGATTTTTTTTATTCTTGAAAGTGAAGAAAAGATAAAATGATTCTTCTCTCCCCAAGGATTCAAATAGCTGGTTATATCTACTGGGTTGTCAAGTGCTCTGTATCTTGCTTTATATATCAGTTACTTTAAATACAAGAGGGCTATACTATGTAGTTTATCTGAATTATTCCTTAGAGAAAACATGAAAGGATTTTTTTGTTATTTCATTTCTTTTATTTTTCCTCACAGAATTAGAATAAGAAGCAAACAGACCTTAGAAATCCCAATCTGCTGGTAGAAATTTATGTGAAACTCTAGCACAAACCTATTGCATTCAGAACATTGGTTATTCTGTGTCTTGTTAAATATATTTTTAGTTGTGAAGATAAGTATTTGTTCAGCATTAATACAAACTCATAGACAAAAAAAAATACATAGTTTGAAATAAGAACTGGTTATGTCATTCCTGTGCTGTGTGAACATGGCTATGCCAAAATCTTCACTGAATTTGGTGTTTTATTTGGAAAAGCATTAAATGCAGGCATGTTTCTTACTGCTTTAGGTTGGAGGAACAAAAGCTGGAGTCGTGCGTTTTCTGGGAGAAACTGACTTTGCAAAAGGAGAATGGTGTGGGGTGGAGCTGGATGAGCCCCTGGGAAAGAACGATGGAGCTGTTGCTGGCACGAGGTCAGTCCATCCCCAAATTTACTTTATGAGATTTCTCTCTGTGTTCTCTTTTGGGTTTTTATATCTTCCATGAAATTTTCAGTCAGGGGAGGGAGGGAGGCTCTAAAGCTGCCTTGTGTGCTGCTGGTGGGGAGGGTTGGTGTGCAATGGTTTGAATTCTCTGATGCCAACACTTCTCTCACAGTCGTGGGATGAGCTGATCTCTCCTCCCGTGTGAATTTTATTCATAGACTGGTAATGGAAAACACAATTTCCTTCTTTTAAATGCCTGTTTGATTTCTCAGCTTGGAAGGAATGCTCAGTTAAGAAAATCTCTGGATATCCAATAGTTGTACTTAAGGGAAGTCTTCCAGCATCCCAGGAGCTGGAAGTTCCTGTTCCAACAGTTGCCTCCTGGTAGAGATGGGAGCAGTGTAGCTGCTCCCTCCAGTAAGTCACAATCAGAAGGCATTAACTCACATCACAATTTCACTTTCTTTCTCATTTGCCATAAGGAATAGTCTTTTACCTCATTAAAAAGAGGTTTTACAAAGATTGTCTCACCTTAACATAGGTGATAACAGCTTAAAATTATAAGTGGCTTTTGTTTATATTTAACCAAAGATAAATGTTCTGTATCATCAACCATACATAAATGGTATGTATGTAATAAAATATAAAACTACTTGATTTAATTAAAAGCTGATTTCTGTTTTTAACTCTGAGCCATCACATCTGTTGGCAGCTCAGAGGAATGTGATGAAGGGGAAAGCTGTGGATATAAAACCGAATCTGAATGGAGTTTTTTAGGCACTAGAGCTGTAGTGTTTACTCTGAATTTCTGAAGTCTGACGTGCTCACGCTGTTTCAGACTCTCAAAGCCCCTTTCCCAAATGGGAATTAAATAGAATTGCGCTCCAATGCCTTTAACACTTTCATACACCTGACCTAGAATTCTCCACCAACCCACCCCGTGCAGGTGAAAAGAAGTTAATTCCCTCTCTCCTCTGCTTGCTTTGCCTTTGGAAGGTATTTCCAGTGCCAGCCCAAGTACGGCCTGTTCGCCCCGGTGCACAAGGTGACCAAGATCGGCTTCCCCTCCACCACCCCGGCCAAGGCCAAGCCCGCCGTGCGCAAGGTGCTGCCCACGCCCGCGGCCCTGAAGCGCAGCCCCAGCGCCTCCTCGCTGAGCTCGCTGAGCTCCGTGGCCTCCTCCGTAAGCAGCAAGCCCAGCCGCACAGGACTCGTAAGCTGCTTTTTCCTTCCCGTGCTCCCCCCTCCCAGCCCCGGCCCGCCCCGCTCGGCTCGGGGCAGGCCAGAGCAGCTCGTGGGCAGAGCACGGTTCGTGGTGCTCCTCATTCAAAGCATGCATGGAGGAAGGAAATCTTAGCTAGCCCTGGAGAGCAGCTGAGTAGTTGAATATTTAATTCAAGCTAACAGTGATTGCAGTAAGAAAGGGGCTTAGGACACCAGCTAATTTCTCTGGCTGCAGTCTCCATTTAATTGATTTTCTGAGGATCTGGTGTGCGCTGAAGCTTCCAGATGTCACACTCGTTTTATTTAAGCAGGAAGCTTCACGTTGGCTAAAATATTCAAAATTTCCTTTTGCTCTTCAAGAGATGAGTCAGCTGAGAAATGCAGCAGAAGCAATTTCCAAGTCTCTGCTGATGAGAAGCCTCCTTCTTTTCTTTTAGATTTGGTTTTAATCCTATGAATTCATAAAGGCTGAGTGTTGCCAAGTGCAGTGGCTCAGGTGAAATCTAACACAGTACTAATTCCACCTAATACACTTACTATGGATTCTTTTGAAGTTGCTGTGTTACATAAGTGTCCTAATCTTGGGTTGCAGCAGTAAAATGGAAATCTGGGAAGGCTGAATTTTGAGAAGTCTCTTTAAGGAAATTGAAAACATAGAAATAATTGGATTTTTACACAGTCACCCTATCTTTTTTCCTTGATTTTTTTTTAAAACCACAGTCCATAGATAGATCTAATTAGGAAGGAGTGACTCCCAGTGATGTGGAGCAGGTTCCCTGTCCCACTGTCCCACTGACCAGCAGGTGCCCAGAGAGGTGACTTAACCCTGGTCCTGCAGGACTGAAGCAGATTAACAGAGGTCAGCAGTCGGTCAGGGCACCAGGGTTAATACCTGGCCACAAAAAGGATTTTTATTTGGCACAAACAGTGGGACTTCATTACTTAATCCATTCTGGAAGTTGCACTTGCAGCTGCAGAGTGCCCTCTAGTTTGGGATCACAGCACTAACATGTGGAACCAAATGCTTTATTCCATGTGCTGTGATCCCCCAAGTTACACCTTGTGAGTGTCTAAAATATGTTTGCTTATTTTGTTTTGTCCGAGGGATTTTGCATGACTTAGGTCATAAAATACAAAGCTGCTGTAATCCATTATATCTGGAATTAAAATTCCAGCTTTCTTCCAACTCTTTTTTTCAGGCACTGTGAACATTTGGTGGCCATCCAAGTTAAAAGGATTGTCCAAATAATTCTGAGACTTTTTCTTTAAAAGTTAAGCTGCTGAGGAAACGAGATTTCCTGTAATCAGTTTTGACCCAGCAGACTTTTCCTGCTTCATTTTCTAGGAAAACTGAAACTTTTCTGGGGATTTCTGGACTCTTACATTGGCTTCTCAGTTGTTCAGGGCCGTTTCTATTTTCTTTTTCCTGTGTGATAAAAGCAGCTGTCAGAGTAGGTGATCCAATGATTTAAGGGGCTGTCTGATGCAATTGGTGTTTATTTCCAAGTCTGAAGGAAGCTGATGTTTCTCTGAAGAGTTTTGGATTTGTTTTGCAGTTGAGAGTGAAGGGTGATTTGAAGACCTAAAACTGTTAGAAAGCAATACATTCTGGAATAGGATTTTTTCTGGAAACTGGGAGGGTCTGAAACAGCCAATGAAGCATGAGAGTGAAGGTGGTTTACTCTGTCTGGTGACTGGAAGGGCACCAGCAGTGGATTGCAGAGTGTGCAGGGTGGGATCCAGGCTGGCAGGAGCTGGGGCAGGGATTGTGCAGCAGGGAAGGGGGGTGTCTGTGCTGGCAGGAGAATAATCCCTGCTGTGCTCTCAGCTGGGGCTCTTGGCCAGTGCCAGCTTTCCAGGCTGGCTGTGGCAGCTATTCAATGTTTTGATCTCTGGAAGGATCATGATTTGGGTTTTTTTTTAAAAAAAATAACTGAGCTGTCATTCTCATTTAATACTTAGGCAAATTTCTCAGCTGTTAAAGACAGGTTTTATGGACAGCACTGGATTTTTTTTTTCAGTTTTTGCTGTTTTCACAACTATTGCTCACTTCATCATTTTAATTTATTTACTTTCCCTGATGGCTCTGGAATTTGTGAGGGTGTAGCTGGTAGGGCCATAATGAATTTTCCCTGGTACTGATTCCATTCAGTGGGGCAAGATCAAAAAAAACCTGGTTTCATTTTAGCTACAATTCTCCTGATTACTTTTAATCTGCATTCTTGAAACTTAATATTCCAGATCTTTTTCCCAGAAGTAATTTAATTCCAAGTGATAGAAACATATATTTTATTTTATATACCAGTAGTTGTTCTTCACAAGGTTTTAGCTGTAAGGTTGACTTTAGGTCAAGGTAAATGCTCTTCATCCTGGCTGCTTTTGCCGTGGTGGAGGTGCCACATGCTGGTGGGAGTTCCCAAAGCTTTTCACGGAGCATTTGGAAGTATTGGACTGCTGCTGGTGACCCAAGATGATGACCTGTTAAATAGAGACATGATGTTTTTGGCTTGCTAGGAAGGTGCTTTTCTTTTTTTTTAATGTAAAAAGATGCTTAGGAGCATCCTGAACCAGCCTTTATGTGAGTCTACACCTTCGACTGAGACCTTTATTTTTACTTCATCCCTCCTGCCTGTTCCTCTGGCTGCTCCTCCTTACAGGACTCTGACCACACATGTTTGCCACTGTTAAATTCTGGAAAATGAAGTCATTTAAGTGCAAAAGGAGAAGGTACAGTAGGTCACAGAAAGCATTTGCTTTACTAACCCTGTGTTTGTGGAGTCTGGAGGTGCCCACTACACCCCTGTTTCCTTTCTCTTGGTGCAGAATGATTTTTAACGCATTTATTTTGTGAAGTTGACAGAAACCTCTTCCCGTTATGCAAGAAAAATTTCGGGCACCACAGCCCTCCAGGAAGCCCTGAAGGAGAAGCAGCAGCACATTGAGCAACTCCTGGCAGAAAGGGACCTGGAGAGGGCAGAAGTTGCAAAAGCAACGAGCCACGTCGGGGAGATCGAGCAGGAATTGGCTCTGGTTCGCGATGGGCACGACCGGGTGAGGGAGTTTTTGCTCTCCTGAAACAGAGTTAACACCATGGACTTAACCTCCAAAATGGGCTTTTCTTATTTAAAAGGGCTGAGAGTAAGAGGTGGTGTGCTAAAAGTAAAATGATCCATACCTGTGAGATCTCCCTTGTGGGATCTTTGGCTCGATGAGATACCAGATCTACTGAATTTAACTAATTTTTGTTGAACTTCACTGCAGTCTTTGATGATGTCCATATTTGATAAAATTCCTGTCACTTGGCCCATCACTTCACCAAATTGTGGTTACTGAGGTACAGGCACATAACTTGGAAAAAATTCCTGTATTTCCCAGCTTAGTAAATTTTGGTTTTGTTCCTCTTCCTGATTAGCACGTGCTGGAGATGGAGGCAAAAATGGACCAGCTCCGAGCTATGGTGGAGGCAGCTGACAGGGAGAAAGTGGAGCTCCTCAATCAGCTTGAGGAAGAGAAAAGGTAACCCCAAACTGTCCTCATCAGTGTAATTAATGTTCTTCTTGTGCTTCCCTTGTGCATCTTGCTGTTCATCCTGATCCAGACACGTTTCTCAGTGCTGGAGTTTCCATGCAGTTGTGACATCTCGAAGGCCTGTGGATACTTTGGATGTATCCTGAATTTCTGGCTGTTTCCAACATGAATGGTAGAATATATAGAATGTGAGATCAAACTGCTGATTTAGGTCACCTCAGATCACCAGAAGGGTAACAAAAGGAGAGAATCAATGAGGATTTAAAGGGTTTTAATATAAAATACCCTCTTCAGAGCTGCAGGAGTAGTGATGCCTTGCTTTGGCACTGGTAGTGTTTTAAGGACAGCAGTTTTCCCTCCATCCCTCACAGGATGCTTCCTGTGAGATATTTCTCCTTAATGTTCCTGGCAGTTTGCTGGTACAATGGGAATGTTGTCACTGTCATTCTGATTTCCACTGAAAAGTGAGCTTGAAAGCATTTGCTTCCAAAATTACCTGAATTTTAATGAGTTGTCCCCACAGGAAAGTTGAAGATCTTCAGTTCCGTGTGGAAGAAGAATCCATTACCAAAGGAGACCTAGAGGTAAAATATCTCCAGCTTTGTAAAAGGGATATCCAGGAGGGCACAGAAAGGCAGGAATCATTAAAAGATGCTATCCTGGTCCAGCCACATGAAAATGAAACCCCTTTCT
Source organism: Pyrgilauda ruficollis (assembly GCF_017590135.1). Lineage (NCBI taxonomy): Eukaryota > Metazoa > Chordata > Aves > Passeriformes > Passeridae > Pyrgilauda > Pyrgilauda ruficollis. Next base: position 10,628,593 of record NW_024531043.1, read on the forward strand.
GCAGTCCTTTAGTAAGCCAATTGTCCCAAAATTGCAGGATTGCACACCAAATTCAGTTACACACTTTAGCAAAGGCTGTGCTATGGAAAGGCTATTAGTTATTTAAAGAAATTAAATTAATTCATAGAAAATTCTAACTTTTGCTGTTAAAAGTAACCACTAAGAAAAAAATAGTTTTGAAGTTACAAAATTGCAAGATAATATTTATGCCTTTGAAAATTAATATTGAAGACTTGTCCTGTTTGATCAATTTCTTGAGTAATTTCTGTGCTGCCCTTAGGGAAGGTTGATTAATGGAGGGTGTGCTGTCCTGAGAGTTTGCACATAAAATCTGAATAGCTGTTAATGCGTGCAACTTTTATCTATTGTTTATAGAACTGTAATGTTGGGCTACAGCACAGTGTGTTATTGCACAGTCAGAATAGAAACCATTTATGGAAGGATTGCTCTCAGGTATTTGAGCACTGCCAAATTTTTATCCCAAAATTCCAATTAATAAGCAAGATACTTTTAATTGCACTACTCTGTTGTGTAATCAGAAGGATATTAGAAATTCTTGCACAGGTTAAAAAGTACAAACTTAGTTAACTGTGTTGCTATAAAGCATTTGTCATTGAAGTGCTAGCCTTATGAAAAATACTCATTTCATATAACATTTCTTTTATTTTAGTCTTCCATTCATTTTAAGATACCTATCTAGACTCTTCATAGAATGTTCCTCTTATTATTTAGTCCATGGAAATATTTCAGTTTTTTATTTTCTGTTAAATCAATCGATAGTCATGGCAAACCATCCTAAAGACTGGTTTGTCAAGCTGCTTAACTTGGGGGTTTAAACTGAATTCAAGCTGATGGAATGTCTCCTGTTGTTTGTGTTGGAATGGTAGTGCTGAGTCTGCAGGTGAAACATTTTTGTTTGTTTGTTTTTTTAATTTTACTGATAGCGAAAGAGGCAGATTTCGGAAGACCCAGAAAATGTAAGAGGGCACTTCAATGTGCAGAGACATCCCATGTTAACAGATTGTGTGCAGAAAATGCTTATACTGATTCACTAACTGCATAATCTGTTATTGAGACATTGACTCTGGTATTTGTGTGCATGTTGCTTTCAGAGCAATTACAACATTTCTTGGAAAGAATGTGTGTAATGACTAAACGTGGTAATGCCCATTAACTGCAGACAGGGCCAGTGTGGCATTAGAATTCTTTAGGGTCAAAACCTTTGCAACTCACTGAAGAGTCCAGGAGCTTGCAGAACATGACTGACCAGCATCCTGAAGTGGCTTTAATTTAAATGTAGGATTTTAGCTGTTTTCTTCACAAAATCCTGCCTGCTCTTCTATGAGATCTTGCTGCTGTTCAATAGATGACAGTTTTTCTGAGGGGAAAAAAAAATCTGTCTGTTCTTCATCTCCCCATATTTGTTTCCTTTTTTCCTTTTTCCTGTATGAAATGCAGAGGGGGAAGATGATTAAAACCCTCTGAACAATTACTTTACAAAGCTGTCTGATTTTACTGTATCTTCATGTAGCTCCTCTTTAAATTATGTAGGAAAAATGTGTTACTTGATAACAGAAATGGCCATGCAAGATGTTTTAGGAGCCCTCTTGCTTCCCCAACTCAGATTAGTGGAATTTTAAAGATAAATTTATCCCAGGCTGCCTCCTCTGCTGCATCCCCAGCCAAGGTAGGAAGTTCTCAAGACTAGAACTGGATCCTGCTGTGCATCCTTAGGGGTTCCCTTTGCAGAGATCCCTCAGGGATCTGGGTCTCCTCCAGTCTCCCCATCAGGCTGATGCTTTGTTAGAAACAAATCTGCATGTGCCCTTCCTTTCTTATGTTTTGTGTCCTCCTTCTTTGATCCCATCTTTTCTCCTGATTTCCCTTTTCTGATGTTTCCATTCAAAATGGACCTCTTCACTCTGCAGAGGAGTTTCCAGGCTGACACTCCCTGATCCTGTGGTGTCCTGGGATTGTGTCCAGCACAAGGGGACTGGAGGGTGTCTTGCCCCATCCTAGAACTGCTTGTCAGGATTTGTGGCCTCAGCACAATTTCCCACTGTGATGGAGAATGTCACAGGGAGGTTTATTCTGGGGTGAAGGAATAGCCAGGGCACACAGGTGCTGGAAAAGGCTGATGTCCTGCCTCCAAGTTTGGGTGGAATTCTTGGAGGTTCAAGGCAGAGTAAGAATCCCATTTCCACATCACTTCCCTGACTGTGAAGCTCTGGAGAAGGGGAAGATGATTCCTTTGGCTTTGTTGTCTGGTTTTTTTTTTCCCTGCTTTTATTTTCCATCCAAGTTAAGGTTTACAATCAAATTATTTGCTTCTTTTTGGGATACTCTCTCTTCTCACTTGACTGTGTTCTGGGTTTCCTCAAAGAGAACCATAATCAGTAAGAATTTCTCTCCACATCATCAGGAGAGAAATTTGAGCAGTTCAAAATTTTGCAATGATTCTTACCTCAGGAAATCTGGAATCTGTCCCTTGGAAATCAGATTTGATTAAAGGATAATCTCTCATCTCTAAATGGGGAAAAAGGTGTCAAGCAAAGTATTCTTTTTTAATCTTTTATTTCCATTTTGACAGGATTTTAACTTACTTGCCTTGGTAGTGTATTAGAGATGGGATTTTAAAAAACCCAGTAATCAGTTTGGAGCAATAAAACACTGTCTGTAAAATTAATGATCAAAGAGTTTGGGTTTTATGTAGCATAAAAAACCTTAAAGTTACATATTCCAAAGGCACACAGGTGGAATTCTGTAACCATGAGATTTGGGATTTCTTGGGTTTTAGTAGATCCCCTTGGTGAATTAGAGCAAATAAGGTTTGAATTTCCAGGTTTTAAAGCAGATTGTTTCTCAAATTTACTTACAATTTAGTTGTGGATCAAAACTAATACTGACCTGTGTCAGAGAGAAAACTGAATTGTAGCCACTTACTAAATATTATTTCCCTTAAAATACTTAAATCCATTTTCAAAGGCTATGGGCAGCAAAAAAAAAAAAAATAATCTGTGTTCTTGGAGCATTTTTGCCTGTTACACCCTGAAGATCTTCCACTGAGAGAGAAATAGACCTGCTACAGAATGAAAACATCAACAAATCTAAGCAGCAACTTTCAAGTGTTTGTGGATCAAGGAACTCCATAGAAACATGGCCAACTATTTTCAGCTGTTTAAAAAATCAGCTCCCTTGGATGTCTGGATGCTTTTGGGAAGGAAGAACTTGCTGCTGCCAGAAGGAATTCTGTTTGGAGAAGCAGATAAGAAACTTATCCTCATCTTTATATTTCTTTTTCATTTTTTTCTCTTCCCTTCTTCAGAGGTGCAGGTCAGGTTTGAATTACCTGCTGGACTTTCCCTGCATCTCCCAACCTTCAGGCTCTCTTGCAGGCCTCAGGGACTATCTGAATATCAAGCCAGAATATCAAAAATTCACTGTTCTTGCTAAAAATTCTGTTTGTAAGCAAAAACCAGGAAGTACTTTCTCACTTGGGTTCGTGTGTGTCCCACTTCCCTTTAGAAACCTGTTAGAATTCCAAAGATCTTACTTTTTTCTGACTTTCACATATTCTTCAGTATATTTAGACATCAATAACTGCAGAACAACCAGGCTGATCCACTTTTTTATCTGGTTTTGAGGAATCTTGTTGCTTGCTTCCTTCCTGAAAGAGGAGAAGAGGGGGTAAAAAGAGGAGGGTTTTGGAGTTACAGGCAACCATTCTCTTTCTGTTTCTGTTCAGATAATTCAAATCATAGTGACAGAGGAGCCTTCATGTTCCCAGGTCTTGGCCAGAAGCATTTTTATGGCTGAGACTTAGAGACAGCTACTATCAAAAAAAAGAAAGTTAAAGTTTTGATTTGTCACATCAGCTTCAGTGGAGAATTTTTGTCCCCGTGTTAATAAATAATATTTTAATAAAATCAGCCAAAGACATTAAAGGAAAAAGGTAGTGGGGTGACAAGGAAAGGGACTTACCATCCTGTTAGAACAGGAAGAGATATGTATGCACATATATATATATATATTTTTGACATAACTATTCTAATTTGTGCTGAAAACTTCATGTACTGATAAATAACTTCTACTCAGCTGCATGAAACTTTTTTTGTTCCCGTTTCTCCGTTTGCTGTTCATTTATTTATTTATTTATTTTACACATTTGATTTCATTTTTACACGCCCATCCATTCACACCTTCAGCCCATCCTCCTCATCCACAGCATTTTCCTGTCCATTTTTCCCCCCTTGCATCCTCTCTGCTCACCTGTTAGAAGGCTCTGGCAGCACGGCCTGCATGTGGCTCCTCCTCTTGTGCTGGCATGTGATGGTGGCACCGTTGTGTTCTCTTCCTCTCCCTCTCCACTAACAGACGCAGACCAAACTGGAGCATGCCCGCATTAAGGAGCTTGAACAGAGCCTGCTCTTTGAAAAGACCAAAGCTGACAAACTCCAGAGGGAGTTAGAAGACACTAGGGTAATGGTTTTCCCTGTTTGAATAACGAGCCTGATCTGTGTTGTGGAAGATTTCTGATGGCACAATGCCGGGGGTGACACGTGCTGGAACAGGTCCTTGCTCCTGCCGTAGCCAGAGCTGGAACACTGTAAAAGATTAGGATTAATTTTGAGCTTCCATGGGGTGTGTGTGTGTGCCTGGACATGTGACTCGTTGAAGAACACAGGTAAGATGTCTTCACACTGCAAAAGTAATCCTTGGATCCAAAAGTAGCAAGATGGGATCATGAGTTGACAGAAAGGAACATTCAGTAGCTCATTTTAAAAATTAGCAGAGTTCATTAAACCCACAATACCTAAGATTGAACATGCCAATCCTTTTAACACAAACTGAGTATTTGGGGCTTGGTTTCTGAGCTCTTCAGTAGCTGCTGCACCACTTGTTTTGCTAAATCATGGTTTGCAGTGGCTCTTTAGCTCTTTTTTTTCCCCACCAATGATATAATCTTTTAATGGATACCCCAGTAATTAGTAATACTGCTGCCTGTCAGAATATTACTGACATACTTGGTACCAAGTCAGAAGTTCAGTAGATGTCAATTCTTAAAGAGAAATAGATATATACACACACACACATATATTCATGCTCACACATGGGGATTTTCTTGAAGGTCAGGTGGGATGAATAAAAAAACCCAGGATGAATATAAAACCAACAATTCAATGTATAATAAGTACTTTTAAAGGGCAACTGTGGGTAAGTAATATCTTTTCCAGGAGGTCAAAGCAGTAACTTCCCAATTAGAATTAATTCTGGGAGCTTTGCTGTAGTAAAAACTGCTCCAACAGTCAGTGAAAGCTCAGATAGTGTCAGGACACTTTTTCAGAGAGAATGGAGCAGGTATAGAAGGGATTTCAGAGGATTTATCAGTTCAAAATGTGTTTGTCATTTCCTGACAGTCTTATAGCTGGTGTGAGATGAATTTGGAAGGAATTATTTCAACAAAGACCTCAAGGTTCTCCATTTTTTTCCAGTCTGCCTTAAAATGGTTCTGAGGAACACTTTGTTAATCATTGATAATACCCATCAGGGTGGTTTGTAAATTTTTTAGCAAGTTATTTCTAGATACTACCAGAAGAACAAATTTTAGTAAATTCTATGTTTATAGACAATATAAGATGTTTGTCATGTGAACTGTGGACATTTTTCCCTTTTTGAAGCGATTTGCAACACTCGGTGGAAGCTTTTCAGCAAGGCCTGAATGTCTTTGTATAAAATGTATCTTTTATAATTCTTCTTTTCTTAAAATGCTGTTGATCATAGGTGGCCACAGTGTCAGAAAAGTCCCGGATCATGGAGCTGGAGAGGGACCTGGCACTGAGGGTGAAGGAAGTGGCTGAGCTCCGAGGGAGGCTGGATTCCAGCAAACACATCGACGATGTGGACACTTCTCTCTCCTTGCTACAAGAAATCAGTTCTTTGCAAGAAAAAATGGCAGCAGCTGGCAAAGAACATCAGAACGAGATGAACTCGCTGAAAGAGAAGTTTGGCCTTAGTGAGGAAGCCTTGCAGAAAGAGATCAAGTCCCTTTCAGCTTCAAATGAGAGAATGGCAAAGGAAAATGAATCCTTGAAAACCAAACTTGACCACGCCAACAAGGAGAATTCCGACGTGATTGAGCTGTGGAAGTCTAAGCTGGAATCTGCAATTGCCTCCCATCAGCAAGCAATGGAAGAGCTGAAAGTTTCTTTCAGCAAAGGTGTTGGGGCTCAGACAGCAGAATTCGCTGAGTTGAAGACTCAGATTGAGAAGATGAAATTAGACTATGAGAATAAAATGGCAAATCTAAAAGTGAAGCAGGAAAATGAGAGATCTCATCACTTGAAAGAAATCGAGTCACTGAAAGCAAAACTGGTGGCAGTCACGGAGGAGAAAGAGCAAAACCTGGAAAGCCTGAAGACCAGACTGGAAAGTGTGGAAGATCAGCACCTAGTAGAAATGGAAGACACTTTAAACAAATTGCAGGAAGCTGAGATAAAGGTAAAGGAGCTAGAGGTACTGCAAGCCAAGTACAATGAACAAACCAAAGTTATTGATAGTCTTACACCACAGATCAAAGCTGCTGAAGAAAAGCTTTTGGACCTTGCTGCACTTGAGAAAGCCAATTCTGAAGGTAAATTGGAAATCGAGAAACTTAGCAAGCAGCTTGAGGCAGCTGAGAAACAAATTCAGACTTTAGAGACTGAAAAGGGTGATGGAATTAGCCAGGTTTGTATCAACATCCATCCTTTTAGTTTTCTTTTGCTTTTATTTTACATTTGTACCCTTTTAATCTGCTATAGGAAATACATCACAGAAAAAACGAGTTTTACTGAATGTGTGTCTTGGGACCATCTGAGGAGGTTTAGAGGAGCAGTAACTGGGTTGTGTCTCAACAGCTTTCTGCTGCTCCTGCACCAAAAAGCAAAAGGAAAAAATTCCTTCTGCACTTCCTTGCTGCAGATTTGGGCATGTCTGTGCTGAAATCTTCCAGTTATGGAAAAGTTTCTTTGTTGGCTTGTTTGGGAGAAGGGTCCACACACCCTAAGGCTTTAAAACCTTTGGGGATAGACAAGGGGACTTGGGACTCAGTGGGGAAACATTTCCTCCATTACCTTTCCCCTCCTCTGACAAGATGATGGAAGAGGCTTTTAAAACAAAAGAAAGCACAGAAAATCCTGGTGGAATTTTTCTTTAGGCCAAGGCTCTGCAGGGATGTTTGACAGCACTTTGGAACCACAGACTGCAACTTGGTGCAGGATTTTTCTTGGGTTTGGGTGAAAAACATCTGTAAAGCTGATGGCAGTGAAGAGGAGTGGGAAAATAACTGGAAAAAGCTTTCCTAAACTCTTCACAGGTGGTTCCAAGATAACAAACTTTTACCTTTGGTTCTCTTTTTTGAGGCCACACTGGGTTGCTGCACTACTCCTGGGTGTGGTACAGAGATTCCCTCCCTGTGTGTGTATTGATCTGATCACCAACTGGAGCACAAATCAATCAGTTCAAATAATGAAAACAATAAAGAACCAAAAGTACTGATGGAACTAATGCTGAAACTTTGAAATTGTGAGTGTATTCAAAAATGTCTGCCATTAAATAATGTATTCACAATTAATGCCAAAAGAACTAAATTTTAATTATTTCAAATCTATTCCAAGATGAAATTAGTGCTGTGATGTATGTAGTCATCAGTGAAAATCAGCTTCACTCAGTTAACCCATCATGGTTTTTTATTATTTTTTTTTTTATTTTTCATCTTAGAGTGATTTTAATATTACAGTTATTTCTTTCAGATTCACCTTTTAATTTTCCTAATTTTTCATTAATGTTTGTCATTTTATTTTACTCCATTTCATCACCTTTGTTAGGCCAGTAATCTGGCCAAAGAACTGCAGGGCAAAGAGCAAAAGCTTCTTGACTTTGAGAAAAACTTGAGTGCAGTAAATCAAGTTAAAGATTCTTTGGAAAAGGAACTTCAAGTTTTGGTGAGTAATACCCCAAAATTTTGACTTTACTCTTTGGATTTTGGGATTCATGGTGAGAGTGTAATGGAAGTCTGTGGATCAGCTCTGAGCAAAGCCTTCCAAAGTTGTTTTACTCATGGAAAAAATGGGAAGGGTTCATGGCTAATGGGATCTGTCTCAGAATAAAAAGAGCATTTCACTTCAGTCCTGTGTTATCAGGTGTTTTGTCTAAATAGAACTCATCTATTTATGGATTGCAGATAAAATTAAACCAAATCAAAAGCAGCAGCAGTTTAAATTTAGACTGCTCATTAAGGAACACTTAATGGCCCTTTATTGTAGCTGTTGTGCCAATTAATGCTTGCTACACGCTTCTTATAAATGGCTTTAAAAGCCATTTCTCATTTACATAAATTTCCAAATACTGTGTTGTTGGGTGGGGTTGCCCTGAGGAACTACACTGACATTAGTGACAAAACAATGGGATTTGTGGTCTTTCATGGCCAATGGGAAATATTCAAACTTGGTGGAAGAGCCTCACTTTCTTCCTGAAAATCCTCCCTTTTCTTCATTGCCTGGCATCAATCCCTGCTGGAGAACTGGAGAACAAAACTGGAGAACACTGGTAGGAGATGGCTCACAGGCTGCAGGTGTCCCCTGTGCAGCCTGGGAGCAGCAGGGATAGAAACCCCAAATTCTGGTTTCCCACCCTGGAATCTGTGGCAGCTGATGGAGGAGTTGCTTTAAATGTTGAGGGACTTGCAGGCAAGGCAAGGGAAGATCTGTGCTGAGCTGTAAGTCAAAAACTTGAGATCTGTTTATGATAGGAGCAAAGATTGTTCTATTTGTACATGAAAAATACCTAATACAAATTGAGTGGTTGAATTGTACTGTTACTACCAAGCCTTACCTTAAGTTTTTATCAATTTTTCAGAAAGAAAAATTTACTAGTGCAGCTGATGAAGCAGAGAATGTTCAACAAGCTATGCAAGGTATGTGCTGCTAAAATAAACAGAGAACTAAAAAGCTGCAGAAATTAAATGCCAACAAAATGGCTTTTTTAAACACTTTCAAGCTCATAGCTGATGTCACAGCAGTTTCAGGGGCTGTGGAAATGACAGGATAATTTGTAGCCTCTCTGAAGGGTAACATACCTTGCAAGTAGGTAGAATTGTCTGCATTTAAGTAGTTACTAACTTTGTTTTCCAAATTTTACTAGAAACGGTGAAGAAGCTGAACCAAAAAGAAGAGCAGTTTGCACTCATGTCTTCAGAACTGGAGCAGCTCAAGTCTAGTTTGACTGGTAAGGAAGGGATGATATGGAATGTTCTGGAAATGCATCAGCTTTGTGCTCTGGCCTGGCTCCTGTAGGAGGCTTTGCTGTGCCTTTTATCTCTTTACATCTCTGTAAAACCAGTGCTGAGGATTTGTGCCCTGGAGCAAGCCTTGCCTGGTGGTGCCACAGAAGTGATCCCAAGGCTGCCCTTGCCCCTGGCAGTGCCTGCCCTGCCCTGAGGGATTTTTTCACTGGAGCTCCGTGTTGCCTTCCTTGTTCATTTTCTGCTGCTCTGCTGAGCAGCTGATGAGTGCTTTCACCTGCAAGACCTGCAGGTCTCTTCCTCCATTGCTTCCTTCCCCTCTGAGACAGCAGAACTTGTACCAGCGTCTCATGGCCTGAAGTGAATCAATTCTGAAACAAAGGGCTCATGACGAGCTGCTCTTTCCTGAAGAGTCCTTAACATTCTGCTGCAGTTACCAGTTCAATCAATCATCATCTTTCATTTTAAAGGGTTGATCTGTGAGGTCTGGAGCATCAGTATTGCTGGTTTTAGTTCTTTACAGTTCTGTAGCTGTTCTTTGCGTGCCCTTCCTCTAAAATTTACAGCTTAACCACCTTTGTTTTGCTCAGAGATGGAGAGGAAGCTGAGGGAGAGAGAAGAGAGGGAGCAGCAGCTGATGGAAGCAAAAGCCAAACTTGAAAATGACATTGCAGAGATCATGAAGTCATCAGGAGACAGCTCTGCCCAGCTCACAAGAATGAACGATGAGCTGAGATTAAAAGAAAGGTATTTCATCACTGTCAGAGCATTGTCACATCAGATCTCCACTCCCACACTCCCAGCTTCTCATTTTATTTTTCTGTAAATATCTGAACAAGATGCTCCTGGGTGTCACATTGATATGACAAGTGAGCTTATTCTAGCAAACTAAATCAATCAAAACAGTCTCCTGGGAGTGATTTGAAGAGCATCCAACAATGATAATTCCAAAATTCTTACATAACTTGCTTCTTATTGCTCACAGTAAATGACCTCTTGAATAATCCAGACTGGTTTGTGATTGTGCTTCATGATTATTTGATTACCTAATAAACTCAGTTCATTTAGATATATAAAAGACTTGGGTCACATTTTTGTGAGAGTAAATGTGGGGATTTTCCCAAATAAAAATTGTATGTACAATACTGGGGGCAATATAACTTGATCTTCCCTGTTTTGCAGAAGTCTATATGTTAAACAGTGAAATCTCTTTCTAAATGCTTGGTCAGAATATAGAACTTCAGCACAATCTTAGCTCTTTCATCTCTGTGCTTGTGGTGCTGTCAGCAAAAAGTGATGTTCTTTCATTTGGTCTTTCCAGGCAGTTGGAGCAAATACAGCTCGAGCTTACAAAAGCAAATGAAAAGGCTGCTCAGCTTGAGGAAAACGTGGAGCAGACAACACAGAAAGCTGAGCAGAGTCAGCAGGAAACTCTCAAGATTCATCAAGCAGAACTGAAAACTCTGCAGGATCATTTAACAGACATGGTAAGAACAATTTTAAAAGCACTAAAACTGTGCAGAAGAATGGTCCCCCTGCTGCTTGAACTGTGTTTTACTGTCTTACCTTCCACCAGAAAAAGCAGATTGAGAGCAGCCAACATCAGTACAAAGATCTTCAGGCAAAGCATGAAAAAGAAATGTCCGAGCTGGTGGCTAAACACGATGCAGATATCCAAGGGTTTAAGCAGAACCTGCTGGATGCAGAGGAGGCACTGAAAAGTGCCCAGAGGAAAAACAGCGAGCTGGAGGCACAGGCTGAGGAGCTGCAGAAACAAGCAGAGCAGGCCAGAGTAAGTGGCTTTTGTCACTCTGCAAGTGACTTAAAGTTTAAATTTTCTGTCTCAGTGACTTGTTTTCTCTCTGCTTCAACCTTTCATAGCCAGATTTTTGTAGCTTTTCTGTTTTGAACTTTCCCAGGGTATGTGGATGTGTGTTAGGGAGGAGAAGCCCACAGGACAAACTGGTTGTTAGTTCTTCTCTCAGTTACACAAGAGTTGATGAGATACAGTTCTTTGGTATCAGTTAACATTTTATGTTCCATAGATCTGGCTCAGCCCAGCCAGTTTGAGCCAGATGTCATTCCCTGGATTTTATATGCTTGGATTTTAAGCTGCATTGTGAACTACTTCATTTAGAAGTGCTACACACCTTTTATTTTGTAGTATGATCTGCAGCTATTCAGTGTGTAGCTTGACTTTAGCAATTTTATTTTTTCCTCCTGTTTCTTTGACTTTACTGCTTGCTTTTATCCCTCAGCAATCATTTGCTATAATCTTTGCTGTATGATTTAGCAAATTATTTTGTGTATAAATTGACACACAATATTGACAGCACTGATGTGGTATTTTGAATTAAAGGGATAATGACAACATATTTTAGAGAAATTCGTGAGGAGGTGAAACTGAGGATTGGAAGTCAGTTTCTAGTAGAACTCCTTGCATTTTAATTCACTTAAAGTCTCATGAAATCATTTTGTGGCTCTTCTTTTGAATAATTTACAGTCAGTCAATTTATTGAGAGTACTTTTAAAAATGACATGAAATTTTGGATAGAGGAACCTTTAAACCATGGGTTTTTAAATATTATTTAGCCACTAAAAACTTCTTGTGGATGATACATGTTCTGTAATGTAACAGGGGTGTCTGTCAGCAGTTGAGTTCAAACAGGCAGTGTGTCAGTGTATACACTTTTAAAACTTAAATTACAGTTGCTCTATTTGCCCTTAAAGCACATTTCTCATTCATCTGCTTGACTTGATTTTTGTTTTCCCTTCTCCCTGACTTTATTTCTTTAGTCCTTAAGCTCTGAGGTAGCCTCATCCAGAAAAGAAATCGAACAGATGTCAGACAAGATGAGGGCTTTGATATCAGAAAAAGAGACTTTGGCACAGGAGGGAAATACTTTAAAATTAGAGAGAGGTCCCTTGTTATCAAAACTTAAAGAATTGGAATCAAAGATTTCGTTAATGCAACAAGACCAAGAAGAACTGAAGGCAGAAAATAAAAGAATCCTAAAGCAGAAGGAAGAAGCTGAGGCCAAAAGCCAGCAGGAGAGCACAGAAAAGGGAGCACTGGTTTCTGAGAAAAGCAAATTACTCTCTGAACTCGAGGCAGTGCAGGCAGAGCTGCTGAAGGCAGCTCAGGAAAATGAGGCTCTCCAGTCCTTGGAGTTAACCTTGTTCCAAAAGCTGGAGGAACTTCAGGCCAGCAAAGATGCCATGGATGTGGCATATCAGAAACATGTCAAAGAATGGGAAGAGCTGGAGAGTTATCAGAAGAGACTTTTGGAAGAGAAAGATGCAGTTCTAAAAGACAAAGATGATGTTATCCAGAAGCTGGGAAGTTCTTGTGAGGCCCTGGTCAGAGACCAAAGGGAGCTCCAGCAACAAGTGTCAGCTCTGGCTGCAGAGAGAGTTTCAGCCCTAGGGGAGCTCTTGGCTCTTCAAGACAGACACAAAGCCCTGGAAGAGGAGCTGGGCAGGGTCTCACTGGACCGGCAGGAAGAGAAGGAGATGCTCCTCAAAGACACAGAAAAGCTACAAGTGAGTTTAGACAAGGCAGTCAGTGAAAACCAAGTGTTAAAAGTGAGAGAAGAGGAGCTGCAAACCCAGCTCACCAAAGCAATGAAAGACACCGAGGAGCTGCAGAATTCCCTTGAGAACCTCACTTGTCTCCTTGAGGAGATGAAAGCCTCAAGAGACACACTCACTTCTGAATGTAATCAGTTACATCAAGAGAAAGAGGCTCTTTCCTCATCAGAACAAAGGCTTTTGGCTGAAAGGGAGAAACTCCTCAATGAAAATAAGGCAACTGCTGAGGAGCTTGTGAAGGCCTCAGCACATGCTGAGCTTTGTGAGAGAATCTGCACTGAGAAAATGAGCAAGCTGACCTTGGAGAAGGAATCTGTCCTTCAGAAGTTGTTGCAGTTTGAAAAGCACAATGAAGGTCTTCTCCAAGAGAGGAAGGAATTGGAGACAAAATACTTGGAGCTTCTTGATGAAAACAGGTCTTGTGCAAAGGCAGTTTCTGATCTGAAGAGAGAACGTGAGCTGGACCTCTCGTCCAGGAATGCTCTGGCTGAAGAGAATGCCACACTCCGAAATTCCATTGAAGCCCTGAAGGGAGAACTCAGTAAGAAGACTGTAGAAAATCAAGAGTTAATGGCCAGTAAATGTGACCTTTCCAGTCTTCTGAAGGAGGCCCAGGATGCCAAAAGAGCATTAGAAGGTGAGCTGGCTGCTGCATCACACACCGAGCAGGTCCTGTCATCTTCCTTGAACACCTGCTCCTTTGCCAGGGAAATGCTGACCAGGGAGAGGGATGAGCTGCAGGAGGAGTGTCAGAAATTAAACAGAGAGGTTGCTCTTGTGAAAGAATCCTTAACCTTGGAAAAGGAAGCTCAAAAACTGCACGAGAAATCATTTCTGTTGGGACGTACAGAACTTCAAAGGAACATCTGCTGCTTGGAGAAGGAGCTAGAAGAGCTGAGAGAGAAAAATAAAGTTCTGACTGAGAAAACACTTTTCAATGAGGAGAAAGAAAAATGTGAAATGAAACTGGTGGAAATAATGAGAGAGGAACAAGTCATCTGTGCAGAGAAAGAGCATGTCACTGCCAACATGAAGAGACTGAAGAGTGACTTTGCTTCATTGTCCAAAACAGCAGCAGAGTTCCGGGGCTTGCACAGCGGCATCGCCAGGAAGATGGGTGTGCTTGAACACGAGATGGAGCTGATGGAGAAGGAGGGAATTGAGTACCTTCAGGACCTGGACAGCCTGAGGAATGAGCAGAAAAACCTGCTCATCAGTCAGGAGGGACTAGTGAAGGAGAAGGGGATATTCTTCCAGGATTATTACAGACTGTGTGAGGAGGTTAAACGTTTAGAACAAACTAACAGTGATCTCTCAGGCAAATTGTTGGAGTCTCAGGGCCAAAATCAGATGCTGCAGGAGCAAATGAACAATCTGATTTTGAAAGTAAAAGAATTTGAGACTCTCCAGGCCCAAGCAGTAGTACAGAAACCAGAGGTATTGAATTCATAGTTAAAAGTCAAGTCTGAGACTGGTTCTACTAATGCTGAGCACTAACCCCTGGTGTCCTCTCTGCACTTCTCTGCACACTCAGCACTTCATAGCACACTGCAGTTTGGGCTCTCAGTGTGGTCCTTGGGGGTTGTTGCAAGTTGCAACTGTGAGTCTAAAAGACACTTTAAAAAAAAATATTTTTAACTACAAAAGCCTCTGTTGTTGCTGAATGTTGCAAGAAAACAACATAAACTGTGAATAAAAGGAAGTTGTGTTCCCTGAATCTGGGAGGAGACATTGAGCAGCTCCTTCTGGTGAAGGACTCTGCAGCATAAAATTTAAAGTAGTAATAGATAAGGTTTTAAATTGGATCTTTGTGTAATTTTATGTGCAATTACAGCAAACTACCAATCTGAGTTACTCCAAAAATATGAAAGAATGTGCTGCTTCTGTAAACGTAATTTGATAAAAGCAGTGTGAGTGAAAGGGAAAATGTTGACAATTCTGGTGTTCTTTTTATTCACAGAAGTGTTTTGTATTCACCACCAACAAATTTTTTATAAAATACTTTGATTTTCAGTTTGTGTGGCTTGAAGCCCAGAAAATCACATTGAATTGGAAAATTGGAATCAGGAGATCCTATAGATGACACCTGCCTAAGTATTTTAATATCATTGTGAAGTATTTCCTTTATGAGGCCATAATGAACAACACTGAATTAATGCAATAATTGGCTTTATCTCTAATTCCATTATTTTTCAAATATTTGAGGGTTTGTAATTCCATATTTCTGAAAATATACCTGTTGGAAGTGAATATCTGTTGAATTACTACTGCCTAAAGAGGTGAGAGTTCTGAGAGCAATCACAGTGGTGGTAATGAAAAATCCAGGAATTAAAATTCCTCAGTGGTGACATGAGCATGGGGTTATAATCTGTTTCTGCATGGAACTGAATCTTCAGTTCATTTTGTACTTTATGCAGCTCCAAAATGCAAATCAATTCCTAGTTTAAGTCCTTACTTACCTGGGAAGCAGCTGACAAACCATGGAGCTGTGCATAAAGTATTGATCTTTTGCTGTCAGAGTTCCTGTTGGGAATAACTGGTTTTTTTCCCCATCTCCCTTTATGTCCAGGTGGCCAAACTGGCAGATGATGTTTTCCAGGCAGTGGAGCAGGTGACCAAGGAGAAGGATGCCATTCACAAAGAGAAGATTGAAACTTTGGCCTCTTTGGAGAATTCGAGACAGACAAACCAGAAGCTGCAGAATGAAGTAATCACATTAAATGCTTTTCTGTGAAAAGTTTTGCCTGGTTTGTGAGAGCAACTGTTGAATTATAGAGAATTGAAATAGGCAGGAGAGGATTCTGTCATTTTCCCACTGTGAAAATTACTGGATGAGCACAGAGTGATGGAAAATGCACATGGTTTTCTGGTTATTTTGTATTTTGCCAGTCCAAGGTGCAGCGGTTCCCACTGGGATATGTGTCCTGTCTGTGGCTTCCCACCACTCTGTGCTGCTCCAGGGCCTGAGGAAGGGGAGGATGCCCTCACCCTCTGATGTTCTGCAGTCCCAGAGCACTGGCAGTGAGCAGCTGGGGGCAATTCCCAGCGGGAATTAGAGCTGGTGACGTTCATGTGGGAGGGTTCCCTTCCTGGATTAAAAAAATCCACAGGGTCCTGCAATGCCATGAGAATGGCTGCAGATTATCTGTTATGTAATAAATACACTCTGTGGTGCATGAAAACAAATCAGCTCCACGAGCTGCTGGTGTTTCTGTGGGGACACGAGCTCAGGAGATCCATCCCATGGATTTGTCCCATGCAGCAAGAGCTCTGCAAGGAATTCATTTCCTGGGGGTGCAGGCACAGCATTCAGCCCTCCTGACCCTCAGAAAATAAGGTATGGAAAAGCAGAATTCATGAGTTATCTTAGAGGAATAAAGATCAAGGGGGCAGCTGGTTTTAGCAACAAGCTCTGCATTTAAAAAACAAATAATGCTCTGAGTGGTGCAGCAGTTAATGGAGGTGCTTTGGGCTTTACCTTGGGGTATTGACACCACATTCCTGGAAACTGCTCTCCAGTGGGCTTGGAATTCTTTGTGCTGCTCTGTTTGAATGCAGAAGGTCTCATAACATTTGTTGTTGGACAAACACATCAGTCCAGACAGGCTGGGTTAATTTAGGGGCTAAAGATAGAAAATGGAAGAGCTCAAGCCCCCATTTGGTGAGGGCTGTTTGCTGAGAACTGTGGTTTCATTGGTGTAATGAGGGTTTTTTTCCCCTTTAAGTTGGACATGCTTAAACAAAACAACCTGAAAAACGAAGAGGAACTTAATAAATCAAAAGAGCTTCTAAATCTGGAGAACAAGAAAGTGGAAGAACTTAAAAAAGAATTGTAAGTATTTCACTGTTAAATCTATTAATTTTTGTGGGTACATTTACCCTTTTTTATTGTCTTTCAGTAACTTTCTGGTATTCTGACTTATAAAGCAGATATTAGGTCAAAATTCTTTGCCATGTGCAAAACTTGACATGAGAATGTTGCTACTAAATTGCTGAAGGGAATTAAAGCAAATGCTTGGAAAACAGTTTGAAATAATTTGTTTGTTGGAGGATTCTGCTACCCAAGGGCACGAGATAATATTAAAATCTTCATTAGAAAAAAATTCTGATTTAGTTACAAGTACACTTGGAGTTTTAAGTGGCTTCATTCACAGAAACTTGACTCTGGTTTTATTTTTCATTGATGGCTTTATGAAGTTTATTTCTGTGGCCCCATTGTGTATTTATTTCCTAAATGGTGTAAACCAAATGGGATATAAAACTCGAGTTAATTGTTCATTATTGGAGCTGCTTCATTGAAAACCAGCATTTGACATACTGCAGGCTCACGATGTGTAACACTGGCCACAAACAGATGGACTGAAAGCAATTGAAATCATGAAATTTGCCCTGTGGAATCTCATTGCAGCAAAGCTGCTGCTGTGCCACAGGGAATAAAGATCCCAGCTCTTGCTGCCCTGCAGGGGCTGCACATCCCCAGCTCTCAGAGGTGTGGTGCATTCAATCACAAACCACTTTCCACCTGTGCTCCCAGAGGAGTTTCTTGGCTCATGGAGGGAGAGCTGGAATCTCGCTGACAGCTGAAGAGCAGCTTTGACTAATTATTATTATTGTAGTTCCATTTGTCATTTTGTGACAGCTCTGTGGTGACACCAGGGCACAGGGGCCACCAGCTCACAGAGTTCAGTGTCTGGCTGTGACTTCGGAAAACCTGGGGCCTTGCACAGACCCCTTTGAGGAAGGCAGGATTTCTTTCCAGGAGCAATTCCTGCCTGAGTGCTCGTGGGAAATGCCACATTAAATGACTGCTGGTTGCTCTAATGCTGGAACAGCAAGGGAGACTCTGATATTGTGGAAAGGCAGCAGATATTGTAATTTGCCAGGCAGGAATTATTTGTAGGAGATGCTGCCTTGAAAATCTCCAGCACCACCAGGTGTTGCCAGGACCCTGATCACTCTGAGGGGGTCAGTTCTGTTATTTCTTAGATTGAATGTGCCTCTGATCATCAGAGCTGAGAACTTGGGGAGAAAATGAAGCTTGTCTAGTTTTTAATTGATCTTTGCTAGTTGTTTTGTGTGTTGGCCTGTTTTAATTACAGTAAGAATTAGCTTGGTGGCAGGGATTGCTGAGCAGCAGGGTGTGGGCAGAGAGCAGAGCTCAGGGGGAGCTGTGTCAGGGAGGGAGCAGAGGGAATGTGGTGCCTTGGGAGCAGGGGATGTGACAGGGACAGGGTGTCCTTTGGAGAAGCCTGGGCTGAGGGAAAGCTGCAGTGCCTGTGGCTGCTCCCAGAGCCATCCCTTGGGAATCCCCTGCCACGAACACGGCAGCATTTCAGTGACCCCAGTATTGGGTGTGGGGGTTTTTTAACACCCTAAATAATCTGTGCCTTAATGCCAGAAGAAAGAGGAGGAGGGGATAGTACTGCACCTCAGCAAGGAAACAGGGTTAGAAATAGGTGTGGAGTCACTGTTAGAGGTGGGAGCAGTTTGCTCCAGTCCAGGGGGATCAGAATGGGAATTTACCAAGGTGAGACCAGGTAGAAAGAATGGTTGAAAAATCAGAGTCCCATGAGATGCTGAACTAAAATCAGACTTTTGTCTAAATGTGCCCAGTAAGAGACAACAGATCCTTGTGTTTTGAAGTGCTTGAATAAGTTTCTGACGTAAGGGTTCTTCTACTTCCCACAGTTATAAAAGTATTTTTAATATTCCAGTCAGGGTTTAGGTCTGTAGTATTGGCACACGGGAGTACTGCATCTCCTTTTTTAAAAAACAAAAGAGTAATAAAAAATACTATTCAGTGCAATTAAGGGTATCTTTTGTGCTTTTTGAAAGATGTCAAATCTTAAAGATCTTCTGTTAGTCACTCGTGTTACTGCCAGCATGCTAAATATTTTTAAAAATTTGTTGCAAATAAATGTATTCTAAGGAAATTATACTCATTAGTAGCAATGCAGGCTGATGAAAACTGCAAAGTCTTTTTTTCTTCAGCTTTGGTTTTGTCTCATTTGCAGTTTTGTGTCTGTTAGAATAATGGAATAGATGAGGTTTTGCTTCCTGTGACCCTGCACTTTTGGATGTCAGACCTGGTCGGGAGTAGTTAAATAAGTGGAGCTCAAAGCTGGTTTTTTTTTCCTGTTGCCTTTCTTTCCAAGTTTTCTTTCTTCTTTATGCTTTTAAGCAATTCTCTTTTACCTCTGGCTGCAAAGTTCCCTTCTGTGAGCAGTCGGGGCTGCAGGCACGGGCAGCCCTGCTGCCCCGCACGAACCCAGCCTCGCTGCCCTGGCAATTCCCGAGCCCCGGGAGCAGGGCAGGCTCCGTGCAGGGTTCAGCCCGTCCCCGTGTCCCCGGGATTGTCACCGCCGTTCCCGATCCCCCATCCACGTGATCCCGATGTATTTTTCCAAGCTGTGAAGCCGCCTCTCTCCCCCGGTTTTCCCTCGCCTCTCCCGTTCCTATGGTAACGATGCTCTCTGTGTGCTCGCAGCGAAGCGCTCAAGCTGGCAGCGGCTCACAAGTCCCAGCAGCTCGAGGCTCTGCAGGAGGAGAACGTGAAACTGGCCGAGGAGCTGGGCAGGAGCAGGGACGAGGTGTCGAGCCACCACCACAAGGTAGAGCGGCCGCCGCGGGCGGGTGGAGGCTCGGCCGGAGCCCCGGGGAGCCCTGCTGGAAAGGAGGAGAGGTGCTGGGAACGGTCGGAAATCAATTTGGAAGCCACCTGCACGGGGAGGTTGGAAGTGCAGGCTGACAGAAGGTTACGTAACCCGGGAAGGATACTTGGGAAGGCTTGGGAATGAGCATAAATTAAACGTGCTTTAGCCAAGTGTATTAACAGAGAGTTGCTATTTCTGTCGGGAGTGATTTTGTTACACAACTGTGGAAATGTCCATTCACCAGTAGTAAGGAAATGTAGATTTTAAATTCTTATTCCTGCTCTCGCCACTGAAAACAAAGAGGATTTAGGATGCATTTCAGAATACTGTGTAAAACTACTTGGTTGGACTTGTGTCTGCTCAAACTTCACACTGTGCTGCAGCCAGGCAGTGGGTCCCAGGGAGCAGAACCCTGCAAGGTGTTTTTCTGGTGATACTTAATTTTTAAAATTTTTTACTATTATATCTGAACACGTTGTTGGAATCCTAAAATATGAGCAAGTTACTCAGCTTGTGTCACTGGAACTTGCCAAAAGATAAAACAGATTTACAGCCCCTAATGTGGAGGGTTTAGTTCTTGTGAAGCAGCTCCAGTGACAGGCACGCTGTGAGGGAATCTTTGGAAGATTGTATCCAAAAGATCCAGAAGCAGGAATGTGGGAGACTGAGGTTTGTGTCCTGCCTTTCTGAGAGAGCTCCTGTGCAGGGAGGGGATCCTGTTCCCGTGACAGGGCACAGACTCTTCCACCCTGCAACAGACTCAATATTTTTAAAGCCAAGAGGCTGATTTTTCCCCAAGAGTCCTGTTTGGAAGTCCTGAGGATGGGTGACTACAGCCCTGGCTAGTTTGTAAATCCTTTTAGCTGCTGGCAGGAGTAATGCTCAGGCTCCTTGGTCCTCAAGAGCCTTTGGAGGTGACGAGCAGAGTCCCAGACGTGTGGGCTCAGCATTGACTCATTCCCCATCTGAGGAGCAGAGTGGGGAGGGCACATCCCAAACAGCCAGTGGGAGCTGCTCCCCACTCCCACAGGGTTTCCTAAATTATTTCAGAGTCCTTGAGGCAACCTGTTATTTTCAGGGAGCGTTGTAACTTCAGAAGGATTGGGCAGCATTGGTCAAATCCTCCTGCATTTTGTCACCCGGAGTGGCCCCGAGGGAGGGGACCCCGAGCCGTGGGCTGCCCTGTGTCCCTGCACTTGCTCTGTGGCCTCCCTTGTTTGCAGCTGACCTCGGGAAGGATTCCTGCTGTGTGCATCCTGCTGGCTGTGGATCTGTCAGCAGGGATCCCTCTCACTGCCAGGACAGACAGCTGCAGTGTGGGAAGCACAGGGATGAATCCATCACCTCACAACCTGGAATTGTGTCAGCTCAGCCTGTCCTGCCCGTGAGGAGATGGCTCCAAGAGCAGGGATCTGCAGGATCTGCTGGAGCTTGGGTGCACAGCCTGTTTGCCTTCTTCAGCCCATTGTGTTGCACTGTGTCCCCTCCTGGAAAACGGGATCTGAATCTGGGGGATGTGGGAATGCTGCCTGGTGCAGCTCCCAAATGTTGTATTTGGGCTGTGAGATCTGGTGAGCAGCTCAGCCTCCTAAAAGCCTGGGAGAGGCCTCTGGTATCCCAGGTATCCCAACACCTCCCCTCTGCTGTCACACCATGTCACACCAGTGGCCACAACCTTTGGGCTCTCTGGGTTCAGGAAAAATGTCACCAGGAAGATTCCTGCAGCAGATTCTGGAGGAGTGTCCGTGGTGGCAGTGAAGGGTTTCCCACAGCAGGATTGCCCAGGAGCTCCCAAAAATCTGGGCAGTGGAGGGGAAAGCAGAGCACAGCAGAGCTCAGGCTGCAGAGGGTCTGTGCAGGTACCTGTGAAATGCATCAGGAAGGGGCAAACACAGGATTGGGAATTTTGAGCAGTTGCTGTGGTAACCACATAAATTCTAACAAGTGTGTTGTCAACTGGGTTAGGCAATCTGTGGCTGCTTGTGACACACTTTGCAAATTTAATGAATCCTGTGTCATGAATGATTTATCTGGGCATCTAAAGGTTAAAGTGTTTCATGCCAAAGAAGCTGAGGGAGCTTTTCTGTATTGATCCATTAATAATTAGCTGATTGTAATTAGTTAAAGAGTCACATTCAGATAGATACTGAGCTCGGGGAACTTTCCTAGCCTCAAATTATTTGTTGTGGCATTTTGGGAGCCTCAGACCTGCTCAGGCATTTGAAGTTCATTGGAGAAGGTGTAGAAATACCCAGCAGCTCACCTGGCCCATCTTTTATTAACAGTGTGCAAGGTCTGCTCCTGGGTGCTGAGTGTGACTGTAGAGAAATGCCAGTGCTGGCAGAGGACAAGGAATCCAAAAAGCCAGCTGGGAAGTGTGATGGGCAGGAGATGAGTGCCCTCACTCTGCAGATCTGCAGGAGGAGAGGGGCCTGGAACCCAGGTGTCAGGAGGAGGGTCTGGAGAAGCTGCAGCTCCCTGGGAGTCCCATTTCTCAGACTTGTCATATTTCTCCCTTTCTGTCAGCAGTCTGTGCAGGTGTCAGGAGTTCACACAGGCTGCCTCTGGGCAGGGAACAGACAGAAACTGGGAATCAGGGGCTGCTCTGGTGCTGCTGGTGGAACTGGGTTTGGGCTGGGTTTGACCTGCAGGAAAAGCTTGGCCATACCCCCACAGTGCCTCGATGCTCTGCTCTGCCACAGTGGTCACTTGCCTTGAGAGGCACATCTTGATTTGCTTTAAGAATTATTTATGAAGTCTCTCTACACCCTTCTAGTATCCATTTTTTCAATAAAGTTGTGTGATTAAGCCCAGTGAAACAATCCTGGTTAATCCCAGACCTGGAGGGTTTAACAGCTCTGCAGCACAGGAAGGAGAAGGTAACTTGTCAGGAAATGTGGAGGAGATGGCTGCTCCCAGTGAGCTGCATTTAGCTGAGAGCTGGGGGCTGGCAGACACCCTGCCTGCTCGAGGAAACTTGTTTAACACCTTCTGTGCTGAACCTCAGGATCTGCAAAGTGCTGAAAGAATTCCCTGTGTCAGGGACAGGAGCTTTGTCAGGGCTCTGAGGTTGCCATGATAAATGTGTGTGTTCCTGACCTTGTGGATGAACCCTGGAAGCTTGTGAAATCCCACTGGAGCCTGTGCTCAGGGAGTTCTGGCACAGACAGTTCTCAGAGCAGTAACTGCTGACTTTGAATAAGAAGGAAGAGATGGTGAAAAATAATTAATTTGCCTGAAAAATATTCGTTTTCTTAACCTTTCCAGAAGATTATTTGCCCCAGTGTTTCTGTGTTGGGCCTTTGCAGTTCTGTTGCTTTGCATTTCCCAGCCCAGTTTAGACCCAAGAACCAACAACAATTTCAGCTGAAGGCTCTGCAGGTTTTAAGGGCTTATAAGAGGCCTCACTGAGTTCCAGGTTCAGGATGTGGTAACAAACACCAGTCCAACAGCTTTGGGATCAATAATTCATCTCTGAGTCACGGGGCAGTAACAAATACGGGTCAGTGGTACAAAAATGATCCAGCACAGCAAAGCCAGCAGTTCCCCAGGGCTGGGCTCAGAGTAGTGGCCAGGCTCACAGAGGGTTCTTGGGGGGTGTGTGGGGTCTGGAAATACCTTTAACAGTGGTCTCACCTCTGCTGTGTGCACAGGACATGGAAATGCTCATAAAGCACCTCCAGGCCCTCACTAGCTGATGTTTTGTCACTGAGCAGTTTGTGTTTGGGTGCATGTGCTGTGCCACTAGAAAATCTGCTGCTTTGAGGATCTGGGGGCTCTGCAGCCTCTCCCACGTTTATTTTATGATAATGATGCTCTGATATATCACACTAAGGAAACAATCTGTAGTGTATTAACTGGAGTCTCTCTGTGCTTTTGTTTTAGCTGGAAGAGGAGAGATCAGTACTCAATAACCAGTTATTAGAGATGAAAAAGAGGTAAGCTGTTCCTGCTGATGTGTGTTTAACCCCACAGTCCTACAGAAATGGAACACAAAAACACTGCTAAGAGCTGTTCTTTTCTGTTGTGTCATGGTTAAAAGTGCTGAGTTGTTGCACTCTTTGGATTAGAGATGGAAGCATCCACGTTTGCTTTAGTTCCACACCTCCCACGTTGTGGTAATTCTTATTTGCAGTGACCAGTTTAATGTTTGGTTTTAGTCTGCTCTGGAATGTTGGATTGTCCCTCAGTCTGATAAAATGTGTGTGCACAGATCTGACCCGGTGAGCTCTTGAAAAACAATGGACAATACAGTGATGCTGAGGAGGGTTATCAGAGGAAAAGGGGAAAAGGAAGGGAAAGTTCCTGAGCATCTCATGGTTCCGGGCTGTTGAGTTCCTTGTGGGTTATTGCAGTTCATTCAGCACTGCTTTTAAAACAGGAGATTTGTCCTGGGTGTCTGGGGCATCCCTTTGTAAACTGCTGCTCAGGGAAAGGTCCCAGGTCACAAGTGTGAGTGTCTGCAGTGTGGGAAGCTGACTGGTCCCTGTGCCTCGAGGGAAGTGGGGGCTGTCCAAAAGCAGTTACATAAATCCTTAGAGAACAACACAGCTCCCCACGACACCTCAGCTGTTCCAGGAAAAACAAACCAACCCCTGCTAAATTTACTGGATTTGTAATGGTCACAACAAAGAACAGTGAGTGGCTTTTGGGTGTTTCTGCACATCCTTGGTCACTCAGTATTATCACTGTTCCCTTCCTCGTTCCCTGGCACTCTCTTGGGAGGGGGTTGTTGTATCTCCTGCTGTTCCAAAGGCCAGCAGGCACGTGAGGTGTTCCCCAAGCCAGAGCTTCCCCAGGGAGTGTCAGAGTTGGGTCAGCTGAGCCTCCAGCTTTAAGCAGCCTCACGAGCTGCATCACCAGCCTGTTACTGACCGTGTTTGAAAATGTGTTCTCAGTAGTGTAACCCCTGGAAGTGAGGAAGGAGGGACTGGGGACCAAGTCATTCAATACTTTCCAGCAGTTCTGTTTCACACAGAACATTTTCAAAGACAAACTCTTTTTAAGTTCTACAGAGGAAAGTGTGGCTCTGATCTTCCTTCTCCTGTTTTACTCTGGATGAGCTGCCTGAAATAATTCAGACAGTAATTAAATCAGTGAGGTGAATTTTACCATGACTTTACCATTACTTTAGTTACACTGAGATGCCCCAGTTTGTGACTGGCTTAATGACATTGCTCAGCAGTGTTGAATAAACTGCAATAGAAGAGGAAAATGAGCAACAGGAGCAGCCTGGCTGAGGCAAACTGCAGGCACTGGGGCTCAGAACATGTCAGCACGTGGCATCAGTGCTAATGAAAAAGGTTTGGCTGAATAAAGAGCTAATTAAGTAAAAATAATTTAAAAAGTCTCTGAATTCCCAAATTCCACAGAATTTGGTGATGGGAAGATGATAATTTCCTCCTTTTGCCTTAAGAATTGGAGCTGCTGAACAAGAGCCATCTTTGTGTTTCAATTAGGTCAAATCTCTAGGGGTGGTTTTCTCACCTTCCTTCCACCCCAGGAATTCTGTCCCTCTGTTTTGGCATCTCCTTGGATGAAATGCTGCAGCTGGGAGTGCCAGGAGCTTGGTGGTGATGGATCCTGGGGGTTCTGTGTGGCTCAGCTCTGGGGTTCAGTGTGGGTTGCTGTCTGACTGTCTTTGAGCTTCGCTGTTTATGGATACTCATTTCATTCCTCTCTCTTCCCTTTCCTGCCCTTGCTTCCCTTGCTATATCTGTGTGTCTTTAATGGTAAGACTCAAGAAAGTCTATCCACGTTACAATAAATAATTTATTTTTTTTTTTAGTAAAGTTGTTGTACATATTTTGGCTGCCTTTGTCCCTTGGTGTCTTGCTTTTGTTTTGTAAAACACTCAGCTCTGTATATATATATATATATAAAATAAAAAAAAAATAGTCTATATATTTTTTACCAAAACAGAAAAGGCCCTTGGTGCAAATATTGTTCTTCCTTCCTTAAAGTATTTTGCATTTGTACTCCATGTTTCTAACATGTGGTTCTTGTTATCTTGCATTTTTAAAGCTTACCCAGTAGCACTTTAAGGTATTTGCTTCATTCTTAGAATTTCTTATTTTTGTAGTAAGGGAAGAATCTGGGTGATTTTTTTTTTCTAATACTAAACCAAAACAATCCCCTTTCTCCCACAACTTCCACACACTGCTCAGAACATGTTTTAAGCTTCTCATGAAAGTGAAGTTTTAAAATGGCATTTAAATGAAAAAGTCATTTTTATTGTTTTGATTTCCCCCCTGCTGGTAAGCAGATGTTTTGAACTTGAATTGGCAGGAAAAAGAGTTTGAGTTCACTAAATTATTTGGTTTTTTCCACATAAAATAAATGGTTTCCACAAGATTTTCCTTGCAAGCTCTCCCAGTGCAGTTATTTCCCATTCCCTGCACACGATGCTCCCAGCATCATCCACTCCAGCAGCAGCCTCTGCCTGGAAGTGACCTGAGATCCACACTGAGGAGCAGCACCTCCTTGGTTGTAGCTTCTCCAGTTCCAGCATTTTTGGGTCCCCCACTGGAGCAGCTCCTGGAGAGAGTGTCCAGGGAAAGAAAACCCAAAGCTCCAGCACAGGGACCTTCTTCCCCTCTTGTTTTCTCTCCTCTTTTCTTCTCTCCTTTCTCTCCCCTTGTGTTTTAGCATTCGAGGCTCCTCTATTGAGTCTGTAAATATTTTATTTCTATCCTTACAACCCGTTTGCCTTTTTCAACCACCTCAGCGTTGTGCTGGTTGAAGCCAAGCGCGACAAATGGCAAATTCACCATATTTGTGCCAAAAGCATCTGTTTGGTCCTGATCTCTCCGTGAAGATCTGACCAAGTGGAAACATTGGCTGAATCACAAGCTCTTAGCATGGGCTGAGTCACTGGGTTTCCATCTGCCCTTCCCCAGCTGCGTGCACAGCACGGGAACGCTCGCGAGAACTCTCGGGTGCAGCAGAGCTTGTGAGCAGCAACTTCCAGGTGTGATTCCCAGATGTCCTCAGGGTTTGCTTCCCAGCAGATCCTGGATTTGCAGCTCTGCTCTGTCAGCAGCACCCCATGCACTGGTGGCACATCCTTGCCCACACCAGCAGGTGCCTTTGATCCGTGGGACAAAGCACGGGAGAGGCAGAGCCTGGGGAGCCCTGGGAGGACACGGAGGTGGCTGTGGAGCTTTGAGTGCTTTGCTGGCTCGGGGCTGGCCAGGGAATCTTTCCATGCCAGTGCCCTTTTGGGTTTTATTAACAAGACTATAACTTCTATTTGAAGGCAAGATCACACAGTCTGCAAGTTGTTGTGTTTCCACTTCTGTTGATTCTCTCATTGTAAAAATATACCAAAACCAAATCAAGTTTTGGTTCTTGTTTGGTAGCTGCCTCAGCTTTTCTAAACCCCAGATTCTCCACTTGCTGCTTCCATTCCCGAGTGCAATCTGAACAATGAAAGAATTGCATTGATTGTGCTCTCATTGTTGAGTTTCTCTCGAGTGGTGAGATTTCCTGTGTTTCATGGTCTGGGTATCGTGGCTCTCACTAACTGTAGGTACCACAGAGATGGAAGCTTTGCCATTTGAGCTCGATTGCTGTCCCCTGAGCATCCTCCCATGTGGATGGGCTCTGCTCCTGATCCCTCAGCGGTGCTGGGGAGTGTAGAGCAGTTCAGAGTCCCTGCAGGAGCTCAGAGCTGACAGCAGCACTGCTGCCTGCACTGAAGAGCCATTTCCTCTTGGAGAAAAGTAAATGGTTTGAAGTCACTTTTCTGTTTCCTTTTTTAACCAAAAAATTTCAGCTTGTAAGGGAATTTGTAGCAATGCTGCTCCCATCAGAGGACAGTTACTCACTGTGTGTTCTGTGACCTGTCAGGAAGATCAGCTTGCAGCACTGTGAGGGTGTCACAGCAGTGGTGCCTTAAGGCAGGAGCTGTAGGCAGAAGTTGTATCTCTGTTAAGATCCACGGAAAATATTGGGAACACTGGATATATGTACACAGGAGAGAGTTGTGCCTGCTTTGGAGGATTTCTTTTTAACCTTCTCCCATGAAGTAAAAACAAATCCCATGTGGTTTCTCCATGTGCAGCAAATGATGATGTCACTGAAATTAGTGAGGACCAGCTGATATTTCCAGCCTCATCCATGCTTTGCATGACAACTTGTACAATGAGCTTTGCATGCCTGTTTTGTTGCTTGTTAGTAATTTTCAAGAAGTAACAAAACTCTCAAGTTAGGTTTTGTGGAACATTGTGCAACATGTTTGTTTATCCTGTATCTCCCCAGTCTGTTAACTTGCTCCTTTAAATTCAAATGGATACGGTGCTTTGCAGATTCTGGCATGTACCACCTAGGTAAAGTTTTTGCTTTGTTTCCACAGTTGTAACACCTGAAATGCTTGTACATATATAAAACCTTAGTCAAGTAGTAAATTGTAATTTGTTTTTTAAGAACCACTTCTTACAGTAGTTTAATACTTGAAATTAAATGAAACTACTTTAGGCCACTACAATTACCCATTCATTAAATGACTTCTGGTTTTACTTGGTTTTCTTTTAGAGAATCGACTTTAAAAAAAGAAATTGATGAAGAGAGAGCATCTTTACAGAAATCCATCAATGTTACTAGTGCCTTGATCACACAAAAAGATGAGGAACTGGAAAAACTCAGGCATGAG
This sequence comes from Pyrgilauda ruficollis, assembly GCF_017590135.1. NCBI lineage: Eukaryota > Metazoa > Chordata > Aves > Passeriformes > Passeridae > Pyrgilauda > Pyrgilauda ruficollis. Next base: position 10,656,770 of record NW_024531043.1, read on the forward strand.
GTAAATGAGGAAGGGATGATTCCTAATTTCAGTTAAGTTGCAGCCAGAGGCTTTGTGTGCTGGCTCCTGAAGAGCTGGCAGGTCATTTTTCTTTCATGTGGCATAGTTAAACCTTAGCATCAAATCTTCAGATGCCTGTGCTGTGCCAGGTGGCTCCTGACATGTGGTTATGGTGGCTGTTCAGCCCTTGCTTCCAGGGCCCTGGCCTTGGTGCTCTGGCTTGGTGCTGGGAGGTCCAAGTGTTGTCAAACAACTCTTCCAGATCACGGTGCTCCGCGGAGAAAACGCTTCTGCAAAAACCCTGCAGTCAGTGGTGAAGTCACTGGAGTCTGACAAACTGAAACTTGAGGAAAAGGTGAAGAACTTGGAGCAAAAACTCAAGGAAAACAACGAGCAGCCTTTAGCTGTAATGAGCCCCTCAGGTAAAGCGAGAGCCACTCCAGTGTCTGTGCCCTCAGAGGCTGTGACATCTTTTCTGACCGAGCCATGGCACAAGTCACATCCTACCTTGTTTGGTCTTTTCCTTTAAAGGTGACGCTGCTACTCTGCTTCAGGAGGAAATTGCAAGAGAGAAGCAGGTATTGGATGTGCACATGAGCATGCTAGACCAGCAGTGGGGCTGGAGGAGAGGGGAATATTCCAAAGGCAGTCCTCACTGGGTTTTGTCAGTCAGGATTTTAATGGGCAGATTTATCTTGTAGCCCCTCAGCTCCTGAAGGGCAGTGTCAGTGACAGTAAATACTAAATCAAGTGACGAGTCATACTGGAGAAACAAGGGAAGGTGAGGAAACAAGCAGGAAATGAGGGTGGCAAGTTGTGTCCTGCAGCCTGAGAGGTGCAGCCCAGCAGAGCACTCACTGCTCCTTGGCATTCCCAAAGGGTTCTTGGATGTGCATGGGGAAAAGCTGTGGCCCACCTGAAGCTGGGGCTTGCCATCTTGGAGAAATGGGTTCCCTGAGCTCCTGGGTACCTCTGAGCTCTGCAGTTCTTCCTAACTGCAGAACTGGACTCAGGACAAGGGTTGGCAGCAATGGAGAAGGAAGGTGCTCAGCTGGCACAGGAAGATGTGATTCAGAGTAGGACAGTCACAGTGACCTCAGGGGCCTGTGCCAAGAAATGCCTAGAAAATATGGTTAGAACAGAATCACCTTCTGCTCACGATAAAGCCTTTGTTAAAAAGGAATGTCACACACAGTGATTAAAAAATGTCCTTCCCAGTTGTGCAGCCACCAGAAGTGTCATGAATATACACTAACCACCAATCTTTTTCTGGTTTTCTGCTTCCCTGGATTCACCTGCTGATGGCAACCCTTCCTTCCCCCAGGGCGAGGTTGGTTCCACTTCTTTCCTCTCCTGTTAATTTCCCAAGTGTTCCTTGGTTTCCCTGGGGCTGGGGGAGGTGCCATCCCCCTGCCCCTCTGACTGTCCTTGTCCTTGGCTCTCCTAGATCGACTTCCTGAATTCAGTGATAGTGGATCTGCAAAGGAGAAATGAAGAACTGAACTTGAAGATACAAAGAATGTGTGAAGCAGCCCTCAATGGCAATGAAGAGGAGATAAATAACTATGACAGGTACAAATCCTGCAGGAAACCTTGGCTCTTGTTCTGGGAGCTGTTGGTGGAGCTGCTTGGCAGCTGCACGATGCTCCAGCCTGATCTCAGCTGTCAGGAGGGACAGACAGAGCTTTCCCTGGATTCCGTGGTTGATCCAGCCTTCTCTTTACGCTGTGGTGTAACTGGGGGTGCAAATGGTGCTCTGTAGTTATCAGTCCCAAACACTGATGTCTGTGACATGTCTGTTGTATGACTTGGTGAATCTGGCCCTTTCCAAGTGCAGAAGAGTCTTTGCTCCCAAGAGGCTGTAGCTGTGTTGGGATGGGAGGAACCAATGCAGAGAAATAGAACTAAAACCTATTTGATGTATCATGACTTCAGCTCTCTTAAGGGAAAAGAGAAACTCTTTCACATGTGTTTCTTTTAGATCTCTGTGCAAGTATTTGCACCAACAGCAGCTTGTTCAGTAAATATTAGAGTGTAGGGGTGGTGGGGGCACTGCAGGGTGGTGGAGAAGGGTTTGTTTCCTGTTTTTGGTGGAGCTCCGTGACGTTTCCCGAGTCTCAGTAGCCACGAGCTCACTGCGGGGCCGTGGGCCCTGCTCCCGTGTGACAGAGGCATTGACTGTGCCAATGCTGCTCTTGCAGTGAGGAGGAGAGCCTGTCCAAGAAGAAGCCGCGTCTCTTCTGCGACATCTGCGGCTGCTTCGACCTGCACGACACCGAGGACTGCCCGACGCAGGCGCAGGCGCTGGAGGAGCCGCCGCACTCGGCGCACCACGGCAGCCGGCGCGAGGAGCGGCCCTACTGCGACACGTGCGAGGTGTTCGGCCACTGGACGGCCGACTGCAACGACGACGAGACCTTCTGAGCGGGGACAGCCCCGGCCTCCGCCAGCGGCCCCTGCGCTGGCTGCCAGGACAAGGGACAGTGACCCTCGCGCCGCTGCCCGCCCGCTCCGGAGTCCCTACAAGCATCGATATTTTGATCTTCCACTAATACAGACCCCCTGTCCCTTTTTAACAAACTTCAGTGAAAGATAAATAAATGATTTAACAATGACTTTATGCTGTTTCTTCCCAGGTTCTGGGTTTGTCCTGCCCTTAACAGGAAATGTCCCTGTGCTGTTGGATCTGTTGGTGGGAAAACATGTATAGGAATGAAGCACTAGAGTTATATTAAAGCTTATTTAAATACCTTAAAATATGCTGTTAATTTTCATATTTGCACTAAACCATTTTAAGGCTGAATTTGTACATTTAGATTTTTAAGCTTTTTTTTGACACTGGACTGAGTTGAGAAATACTTCATCTTTATTTTCATTTACTCCTTTGATTGCGATGTCGCTCGGTGCCGTGAGCTCTGGGTCGTGGTTTGGTGTGAAATGTGGAAATGACGCAGGTAAGGAGCTGCTGGGGTTTTTGGAAACCTGTTTGCTGTGCACAGCTGTGCACACCTGGAACAGTTTGTGGGCCATCCCTGTTTTGCATTATTTCAGCTTCTATATAGTGAGTGTGGTGTGTGTATATATGCATATATATAATAAAGTTATATTTTGGAAAAAAAAGTAGTGTTGTCTTTTCTGCACTCCGTTCAGAGTGTGAGGGGTTCTGCATGGGGACAGGTGTGCCCAGGGGCTGCACTGTAAATCACAGGATCCATCAGCTGGAAAGAGACCTCTGAGATCACCAAATCTGGTTAAACACCACCTCGTCAGCATGACCAGGGTATACTGAGTGCCACATCCAGTCCTTACTTAAATACCTCCAGGGACAGTGACTCCACTGCCTCCCTGGGCAACATTTAACCACCCTTTCAGTGAAGATTCCTCCTGATGTCCAACCTGAACCCCTTCGGGTGCAGCTTTAGGCCATTCCCTGTCCCTGTTCCCTGGAGCACAGCCCGACCCTCCCGGCTGGGACTTCTGGCAGGAGTTCTGCAGAGCCAAAGGTTCCCCTGAGCCTCCTTTTCTCCAGGCTGAGCCCCTTCCCAGCTCCCTCAGCCCCGTTCCCTGCTCTGGACACGCTCCAGCCCCTCACTGTCCTGCACACGGGGCTCCAGGTGCGGCCGCAGCAGTGCCCAGCGCAGGGGGAAGCAGCTCCTGCTGCGGCCGGTCACAGTCCCGGGAGCAGCCAGGGGCCACACCTGACACACATGACACACACACCCGATCACCCATGACACTCACACGATCACATATCACACCCGATCACCCATGACACACCCATGACACACACACGATCACACATCACACCCGATCACCCACGACCGCCGGTCCCGAGCGCGGCCGCTCCCCGCCGTCTCTGACGCTCGCGGCCCCGCCCCGCGCTCCGTGCGGCTGCGCGGCCCCGCCCCGCGGCCGGGCGCGGTGGGGCGGCCATGGCGGCGCACCTGAGCTCGGGCCGGGTGAACCTGACGGCGCTGCGCGAGGCGGGGCGGCGCGAGCTGCGCGAGTTCCTCGACAAGTGCGCGGGCTCCAAGGTGGGCACGGCGGGGCCGGGGCCGGGGCCGGGGGGTTCCGCGCGAGGTGTGGCCGGTCTGATCCCGCCGTCCCTTCCCGCAGGCCATCGTGTGGGACGAGTACCTGACCGGCCCGTTCGGGCTCATCGCGCAGTACTCGCTGCTCAAGGTAAGCGCCGCGGGGGCCGGGGGCAGGCGGCCGGACCCGGCGCCCCCGCGCTCGGCTGACGGCCGTGCCTCCGCGCAGGAGCATGAGGTGGAGAAGATGTTCACGCTCAAGCCGGGCCGGCTGCCCCCGGCCGACGTCAAGAACATCATTTTCTTCGTCAGACCCAAGCTGGAGCTGATGGACATCATCACGGACAACGTGCTCAGGTACCGCGGGCAGGGCACGCAGGGCGGCCGTGAGGAGGGGGCAGGCGTGGCCCGAACCACCGTGTGGTTTGTTACACCTGTGCAGGGAACGAGGGCGATGTGCAGACACCAAATTGCAGCACAGCCACTCTGTGGTTTAAGTGGGGGCGTGAGACACCCTGGGCAGGGGGGCTTTACCTTGGCTGCGATGCAGAGGGTGCGTTCCTCCCTGCGAGGACGTACACTCCTTCTAATTAGCTGGAACGAGTCATGCTTGGATTGCTGTGCCTTTTGGGAGCTGCAGGACAGCCACGTCCCCCTGCCCTGGTGTCAGAGCTGTGGCTGCACAAGGACACTGACACTCCAAATCCAGGAGTCAGCATAACCCAGTGCAGCGTTCCTGTTTTGTGTGAATCCAGTGCTCCCTGCCCGTGGTCTGTGCTGCTCCCGTGTGCAGCGAGTGACCGAGTGCCCTGCTCCTGCTGTGAATTTGCAGGGAAGACAGAGGCCGCTCTCCGCAGAGGGATTTCCACATCCTGTTCGTGCCGCGCCGCAGCCTCCTGTGCGAGCAGTGGCTGAAGGAGCAGGGCGTGCTGGGCTCCTTCATCCACCGCGAGCAGTACAGCCTGGACCTGATCCCCTTCGACGGAGACCTGCTCTCCATGGAGTCCGAGAGCGCCTTCAAGGTGCGTGCTCGCCTCGTCCTCGAGGAAAAGCAGGATGTGGTTTTGTGCTGGACGTTGCTGCTGCTGCAGCAGCTCTCAGAGGGTTTGTGAGTGACCTGCACAGCAAGGAAAGGCCTTGCAGAGCAAACCTGGCCTGATCCTGAAGCCTGAACTTCCCTGTGTGTTTTCACACTAAATGCTGAAGGAACAGTCACTACACCAAGCTGCATCCCAGTTCCTCCAGCTTCAGCTGCTGGTGTTACTGTCACAAGTGAAGCATCCTGAGGCTTAAAGCACTCAGTTGTCACAAGGAGCCAGCACAGTTGTGTTCCTGCGCAGCCAGGAGAGTCGTGTGATGGTTCTCACTGCACTGAGCATTAACAGCTGTCACATCCCAGCTGCATGTCCTGCATTCCCAGAGTGCTGCATCCAAGGACAGGATAGTTTGGGAGTTTGGGCCCTCAGAGGATGTGGCAGGGCTTGCAGCTGAGGTGTTGGGTGCTCAGATTGGCCTAATTAGCAGGAGAAGGTCCTTCCAGTCACTTTTACTCCATCAAACTGTATTTGTGTTTGGAGTTCAAAAAATACTAGAGTCTAGTGATCAAAAAATGATTTGATGTAGTGACAGCACAGGTAGTAAGGTCCATATATGCCAACAGCCATAGTTTGTCCCCAGCCTGTGTCTCCTCTGAACTGTTCACATGAACCCTGCTCTGCTGTGGAAGCATCTGTGTTGGATTGACACCTCCCATCAGAATCCCTCTTGTTCTTTAGGAATGTTACTTGGAGAGTGACCAGACCAGTCTGTACCATGCAGCAAAGGGGCTGATGACACTGCAGGCTCTCTATGGAACCATCCCACAGATTTTTGGGAAGGGCGACTGTGCTCGGGTGAGGCTGAACAAATTCATGTTGTTCTTTGGAAATGCCTTAAGGAGTGTTTGGTTAAATGCACCTCTGGGTTTTTTTAACCCAGCCATGACACACACACACATCCATTTTGCTTCTCTGTGATTAACCCGTGGTTTAATTGGTATTTTTTGTGGTGAGGGAGCAGCTTGAGGTGAACGCAGTGCTTTGGCCGTCGCTGTCTTGCTGAGCTGCAGAGAGCAACAGAGAAGGACTTTTGTTTTCTCAGTCTCATCCTGCTCTGTCCATCAGCCAGTCTGTACCTCCTGCCATCCCCCTTCCTTTACAAGCATGTGCCTGCAGGGCCCAGAGGTCACATCCATCTGCTGTGGCCTGCACCCTCACCAGAGCAATGTGACTTCCTTGCAGCACGTGGCCAACATGATGATCAGGATGAAGCGTGAGTTCCCTGGCAGCCAGAATTCCATATTTCCTGTCTTTGATACCCTCCTGCTGCTGGACCGCAACGTGGACCTGCTGACCCCGCTGGCCACGCAGCTGACGTACGAGGGGCTGATCGATGAGATCTATGGCATCCAGAACAGTGAGTCCTGCAGGGAAGGGACAGCTTTCCCGTGTCCTGGGCAGGCTGCAGTGTGTTGGGTGGGTTTGTGCTTTTCTAAATGTGATGTGGGAGCAGCTCAGCTGAAACCAGTGTGGGGTTTGTTCAGTCCCAAGCTGGAGCCCATCATGTTCCACTCTGGCTCTTTTTGCCTGGGAAGGGGAGCCAAGTACAGTCCATGGTTACTGAAGGGGCATCTTCTGGCTGTTGGCTGGGTGCAGGCACAGTGACAGAAGAAGGAGTGTGTGAGTGGGAATGTTAGTGTGTGCCTTCAGCATCCATCCTGCCTGGATCACGTGTCACACTGAGGGGACAGGACAGTTTGTGAAATGCCATTTTCAGAACGCTGTCCTGCTCTTCAGGGGGTAAGAAAACTCCAGGGAGGCATTTATGGGCTGTAATCCTCCTGCTGGACTGGACTGGCTGCTGGGCTGCCTCCAAGGCTCTCTGAAAGCAGGGCAGCTGGCACTTGGGTTCTGATGTTTGTGTAGGTTCCTGGCTGAGTGCAGGGGGACTCTCCTTCATTAACACACAGGCACTGAGTGGTTTGAGTGTTAATATTGCTTTGCTACTCAGAGCTGTTTCCAGCTCAGGGGACACATTTCCACCGCCTGCTGATCTTAACTTCTGCTGATGAAGTTCCAGTCCTTACAAGGGTTATTTCTCTTCATTTGGTAGCTTATGTGAAACTCCCTCCTGAGAAGTTTGCCCCAAAGAAGCAGGGTGAGGGTGGGAAAGATCTCCCCACAGAACCCAAGAAGCTCCAGCTGAACTCTGCAGAAGAGCTTTATGCCGAAATCCGAGACAAGAACTTCAACGCTGTGGGGTCAGTGCTGAGCAAGAAAGCCAAGATCATCTCAGCAGCCTTTGAGGTGAGGCCTGTATCCATCAGTGCACCAGATAATTCACAGTCTGTGTTCAGCAGGGCTGGGACTGGCAGCTCAAGCTGCTCCCACAATAATCCCCCACCCAGAAAAAAAACAGGAAGCTGTTCCAGTCTGTTCCCCTGCCCTGGGATGGACTGTTCCGAGTGGTGTTGGTCAAATCACCTTTTAAGGAGCCTGTAGTAATGTGGTTCCTCATTTCTCCCACACCTCTCTTCTGGGGCTTTCCCTCTGCTCAGAGCTTGCCTAATCCAGGCTTGTGCTGTGTGAGCCCATAGATGTGCAAAAGGCAGTTGTCATGCAGGAGGTTTGAACTATAAATTCATGCTTGTCTCAGACAAATCTGGAGAGCTGTGTGGGACACGTTTGTGGTTTTGTTGAAAACATGCTGTTGATGATTCATAAACTGAGATCCCATATCTCATTTTTCCGACCTCATGGTGATTCTCAAGAGAACTTGTTCACTCTTTGATTGTATTTCCTTAGGGCTATTTTTTAGCCTCTTTACCTGCCTCATCTAAAATGAGGTAGTGGTACCTTAACTGAAACACTGAGTGCTCAGCCTCATTCCCCAGTGCAGCTCTGCTTCTGCACTATTAGTGCTGGAGGTGCTAAAGATGGATTGTTCATACTGCTTGTTAAACAGGGAGAATTCTAAGAAATTGTCAGCAGTAATAGGTGATAATGAAACAGCAGCATATTGGCAGCAGAGGACTTCTTCAGTCACAGGCTCCATCATGACTCTCCTGCCTGCACTTGCCCATTTAAATCCTTCACATATGAGTCAAATTATTACTATTTTTATTCCAAGTTGCAGCAAGAGGCAAGTAGCACAAATGCAGTGCAGACCTCTTGAGCTGAACTCTGTTTGCATGGTGCTTCAGCACGTCCTGCCTCAAAACCTGGCATGTTGTTGCCACCAAGTAGAGTGAATGGCAGACCGTGCCAGCCCAGTTCCTCAGCACCTTTCACTCCTGCTCCAAGGGAAGACGTTCCCCAGCTCTGACAGCGTTGGCCTAGAGCTCCCTGTCAGCCAGCAAAGTAATTCCTCTTGGTGTGAGAAAGGGAATTTTCCCTGGTAGGGAAATTGAGGAGCAGCTAGTGATGGCTGGAGTCAGACAAATGTGGATAAAATGATTTACAACACTGGGATAATGGAAAATAACAGTCTAATGATGCTGCTGTGTTATGTGCTGCCTCTCCCCGTGATCCAAGTGCTGTTACAGGTAATGCTGTGCCTTCAGTGTAAGCATCTTTGTCCAGAAGGCTGCATAGCTCTAACTCCCTGCAGGGAGTGCAATAATAATTCTTCATGATAAAATGATCTGTTTGGTGTTACTAACATGAACAAGGCCTAACCCAAGTGATGGATTTCTACAGGAAAGGCACCATGCCAAGACTGTTGGAGAGATTAAGCAGTTTGTGTCCCAGCTGCCTCACATGCAGGCGGCGAGGAGCTCGCTGGCAAACCACACCTCCATCGCAGAGCTCATCAAAGACATCACCAGTGAGTAGGAATCATGTAAATCCAGCAGGATGCCAGGTAACCTGGTGGACATCACTCAGCCTGGCAAAAACTGGCTTTGCTCCATCCAGTGCATCTCTGCTGAAACATTAATTGTAAAACATAAGCTGTCTGTTGCTCTTGTATTGATATTTATTCTTTTCCCAAAGCATCTGAAGATTTCTTTGATAATTTAACAGTGGAGCAAGAGTTCATGTCTGGAATAGACACAGACAAGGTAAGCAGATAATGGCATTTAGCCACTGTTACATCTTCAAAAAACTTTCTTTTCCCATTTGTTTTTTTTGGTTTGGTTTGGTTTGGTTTGGTTTTTTTGAGAGAGGAAACATCTGATCTAGATGATGTCCAGTGAAATGGATCTCTCAGTTACCTGTCACTGCCTGTGCACAGCTGGGGTGCTTGACCTGTCCAGGGGCACCCCATGCTCTGAGGAATCAGTGGAACATAGAAGATGGTTAATAAGAATTTTTTAGTGCAAAGTTTGCTACTGAGTGAGGGACTGCTCTAGGGAGAGCCCAGATGGAACCAGAGCTGGGTCACTGTTTTACAGATGGTCCTGAGCTGCCTGGAGAGCAGCTGCTGCTCTTTCTTGCTCTTTTGGAGAACCAGGCAAACCATATCTTTCTTTCCAGGTCTGATGGGCACTTTAACAATTCTTGAAATAATTGCTTATGTATTTTCTTTAATAGGTTAACAATTACATTGAAGACTGCATAGCTCAGAAACATCCATTAATCAAGATCTTGCGTCTCGTGTGCTTGCAATCCGTGTGCAATAGTGGGCTGAAGCAGAAGGTTCTGGACCATTACAAAAGGGAGATTATCCAGGTTAGCCTCTAACATTTGGAGGAATAAATTCCTGAGAAAATCCATGTCAAATCTTTAGCTCTACACTTCAATTCTAGACAGACACATCTTACACCTGAATAATGTGCATAGAGGGAGTACTGGGTTTCTGTTTGGGCAGATACTTGGGAGGTGCTTTTGTTACAACATGTAGATACAGAGGCTTATATCACTTTTTACTAATATTATTTAAACACTCTAAATTGGATATACTCTACAGAGATCTTAACCAAAAAACTTCTTTTAAACAAACATATTTTTTAAACAAACATATTTGCTTTTTTTTTTTTTCCTGTTTTAAACACTGGTCATGGGTTATTGCCATGCTATTAAAGATGATTTCTTCATATTACAGACTTATGGCTATGAACATATATTGACCTTAAACAACTTGGAAAAGGCTGGACTCCTGAAACCCCAGACAGGTGGCAGGAATAACTACCCGACGATCAGGAAAACGCTGCGCCTGTGGATGGATGATGTTAATGAGCAGGTAAAGGGGCACCTCAGCAGCACACATTACCTCTAACTACAGAATTATGTGCAGCAGGAAAACCTCCTTTTTTATTCAATGTTACTGATTTATTTGAGGCTGTTTTGCAGCAGGAGATGGCACTGACGTGCTGTCCCCTCCCTGTCTCTGTGCCCCCAGAACCCCAATGACATCTCGTACGTGTACAGCGGCTACGCCCCGCTGAGCGTGCGCCTGGCCCAGCTGCTGGCCCGGCCGGGCTGGCGCAGCATCGAGGAGGTTCTGAAGATGCTGCCAGGGCCCCATTTCGAGGAGAGGCAGCAGCTCCCTACTGGCCTGCAGAAAAAGCGTAAGTTGGGGTTTGTTTTCCCATGGTGTACAGGAAAATATGTCTGTGTGAGCAGGGAGTGAGGCAAACTGAATTCAGGGCAGGCAGAGTCCAGGTGTCTGGCATCCCCCTGTCCCACAGCAGTGTTAGATTGCCTAATCCTCCTTTGACAAAGGGTTTAACTTCTCATTAGAGTACAAAAATAAACCCTAAACTTACACTGTGATTTTAATAAGTAATGTTATGTGAAGGAGGGTCAGCATCACTCTCAAACAGAAACACATCCTGTAGCAACTCCAGAGCTGGGAGCAGACTGTGGATTTCTGTGTCCCAGCCTCTAATTCAGGTCATTTGAGTTTGACTGACAGTTGATGCAGAGGAGCTGTAAAAATCAAACCAAGCCAACCTGGACCTTTTTTGTGAACCCACAGGTCAGCAGGGTGAGAATAGAGTGACCCTGGTGTTCTTCCTGGGCGGGGTCACGTACGCAGAAATCGCCGCACTGAGGTTCCTGTCCCAGATGGAGGATGGAGGCACAGAGTACATCATTGCCACTACAAAACTCATCAACGGGACAACCTGGATCAAATCCTTGATGGAGAAACTGGAGCCTGCCCCGTTCTAGGGTGTGTGGTGAGAGACAGGAAATGTGAGAGGCCCTGTGTAACACAGGCATGTCAGCTGGCACAGCTGCTCCATCAGAGAAACACGGCAGTGAAGGAAGCTCTCCTGGGACCAGCTCGTGAGCAGTTACCCTCATCCCTTCTGCACTTGTGTTCCAGCTGTCTGTGGAACTTCCAAGTAGACAAGCAGGGTTGGAAGGCACTAATGATAAATAGTGGGAAAGAGAGAGATCCCTGCTCATGGTCTGACCTGGCAGCCGAGGGCTGGGGCAGCGGGAATGGGCCCTGGTCCTTCTCTTTGGCAAATTGCTGCTTTTTTTCTTTCAGTTGAGCTTTGGTGGGAGATGTGATTTCTGCTTTTTACCCTCCTAAGGTGCTGAGGTGGCAGGATGTTCTCTATTCCTTACTTCATACCAGTATTCCCAGACTGTCTCTCTCTGGTGCCTGATACATTCCATGGATGTGTCAGTCAGAGATCTGTACACAGCTATACCTGTGATCCTTGAGCCTTTTACTTCACTTGTCCCCTGAAGGGATTGCTGTGAGGTGCTTTCTTTGTCCTAGGTACACCCACCTGATGCTGGAAAGCTCCTCCAGAGTATGAATGACATCAGTGTGTCCTGAGTTTATGGTTGAAGACACACAAACACTCCCTGTGTGGGGGCCAAAAATAGCAAGAGCAGGGACCCAGTAAACAGTGGGTTTTAAACAGGCACTTTTTTCACCCCCTGTTCAGGTTATAAACTGGTACTTGCTGTCACAAGCTGTTGTAGAGCTCAAACTTGTAAAATGGAATTTTCCATGGGCTTGGTGGCTGGGCCCTGGGCATGCAAGAGGCAGCTCCTGGCTGCACAGGGAAGGCAGAGCAGGGTCCTTGGTGGTGCCTGGGCTGGGCTGGGCACTGTCAGTGTCCTCACAGCCACTGGGGACTCTTCCACACTGCAGTTGACTCTTAAACACAACTAATAAAAGGCCCACTCCTCACCTTAAATCAGTCTCTTAGCAAACATTTCTGCCTTAGTTATCATGTATAATATGTCCCAATAAATCCCTCAAATTTTCCAAGTTGTCACAGTTGTGACTGTGGGTTTTGGTCTGCTTTATTTTCTAAGACTGAAGTCTGCCAAGTCAGACCCTCCATGGAGCCCCTCCAGTTGTTTAACTGGTGCTGACTTATTAAATAAAATAAAATAAAGATGTAGTTAATCTTTTTTTTTTTTTGGAAGTGTTTGCACACTCTCTCTCTCTCTAGAATACAAAAATAAAATAAAACCCTGCACTGTGGTAGCTGTATCCTTGTCTCCCTGTCCCAGGATAACTGGATAACTGAATTACTTAAATTGAAACTATTTTTCTAACACCCAAGTGTTATTTAATGAAGGCTCATGTAAAATTTAATTCTGTTCTGCCACCTGTAATACTACATTAGAAGTGGAATTTCTGAACTTTTGAAGAAAAATACAATTTCAATCACCGGAGACTTTCTATTTCAGGTGGGGAGGCAACTTGTAGACAGACTTAACAAAAAACATGCTGCAACTTCAGTGATGCAAGAGGAGCAAACATGGATTGTTTGCTCTGCAAGTTCCATTTAAAGTAGCTAATTTCAGAGTATTTAAAAGGAAAACTGAATTAGGTTTGGATCAAAAATTAGATGTTACTGTGCAGAGAAAAACAAGAAATTGACTCAGACCAACGGTGTGTCCTTGGGTTGGCCTTGAAGTGTCTCTGTAGTATCACAATTTCCAGATTATTTTTTAATTAAATTTTAATAGTTGAACTAATCCCAAGGAAATACTGACCAGGCTGGTTTCTGAGCTACACCACAGGTGAATAAAGAAAAACACAGAGTTTCTCACCTTCCCCCTGGCCAGCAATCAGTAACACTACAGGCAAAACTTTTTTTGGTAAAGAGTTTACACCAGACACTTGGTAAACACTGAATTCATCACCAACATTGCAGCCTATTTTTTTGCAGCCTACACTAGAACTGTGTAACCCCTCCACCTAGACAAAGCCTCTTCCTGGAACTATTCAACAACAAAATAAAAGCCATCCTGACACTGATCAATTCCCTGGAGGAGCAATTACTATTTAACAGGCTTCCTGAGCAGCTGATGATGTTCTGCTTCTGTCCAAGGCCCTGCTGACCATGTGGGTAATAATTTGATAACAAGAGAACCTAATTAAATTAAGGGACCATTTTCTACATCATAATATCTTTGTAGGTAAGAGATTTGATTTGCAGTACATAATCTTCCTTCTCTGCTGTCTACATTACTACAAAAAAATAAAAAAAAGAAAATATTACCCAACCTCTACCCCAAGACTTTCACTTTTCATACATTATCAGAAGCAGTTTGCTAAGAATAAACATAGAGCCTGGCTCTCCTCCCCTCACTGCAAAGGAGCTGCAGCATTTGAGCTCTAAAATGTTGGGATGACTCCTTGGGAAGGAGGGTAAGGGTGACACTAAGCAGTGACCTGGGGACCGTGCAGGGATTAGGCTGCCTTCAGCCCTCACTGAGTTTTGATAAATATCCTGGCTCAGCCTGCACAGTCCCACCCTGGGGATGAGCCCCAGCTGTGTGTGAGCATCCTCCTCCGGAGTGGTTCACAGAGCACAGGGTGCTCAGGGAACAGAGCAAGAGGCACTGCAGCCTTCGAGATAACAGAATAAAACATGTAAGATGACACAAGGTTTTGTTAGAGGCAAACCCCCACATCTCAACAAATGCAGGTTTTGGTCTGGTGACTCCAAGCCCTGGCACTGGAACCCTGGAAATGCTGTTGCCAAAAGCCCCCAGGGGAAGGGGAGTGTTTGGCTGCTCTGAGCACCCCGGCGCTGTCGGATCATAACCGGTGCTGACCACACCTAGAGCTCAGTCCTCGTGTGAGATGCACACACACACACACACACACACACACTCTGCTCCTGGATCACAGCGGGATCAGCCTACGGCACAAACCCCTGCAAGAGGGACAGCTGCAGAGCAAAACCAGGGAGAAACACGAACTTGCCGAAGCAGAGCCCGTCATCTGCCTGGGTAAGCAGTTTATTTTTCTATCAGCATCTTTCTAGATAACCAGAAATCTCGCACAGCCTATGGACAGAAATCTGTAACGCTCTGAACAACAGAGAAACCATAGCTGGTTTAAAAATGCTGTAACTCCTGTACTATATACATGTGCCTGAGCTTGGAATGGAATGGCTGAACCCATTAAACAACACCAAAAAGTGAATTCCTTATCACAAGAGCTCTTCAAAAAACATTCCAGGCAGCAGGACAGGAATTCAGTTTAGTTTAGCTGGCTTTAGGCTGTTCAGAAGAAAAATAATCCTTCTGGGTTGGTTTTTATCCTAAGTCTGATTTTAAACTCCCGTCCGTGCTTGACCAAGAGCGTCAATATTGTTGATCGGGCACAGTTGCGATGAAAATTTAAAAGAACACGTAAATTGAAGAGACAACAGAATTTTTTAGGTGGGTTTTCACAGCTTCAAATCTAAGAAGCCAGTGACTTTAGGGGAGAAGTTCAGATTTAATTTAAACTAAACAAATGAGCAATCCCTTCCAAAGCAATGCGTACATATGACTATACAATACTGCTAGAAGATGAATTCTAAGGCATCTTATCCCACGTCTCCTATTAACGGTTATTTTTAACACAAGATATAAATATTTGCCTGTACAAACTTGTATTTAAGCCTCAGTTTTCGTCATTCCTAAACAAAAGGCTCAGTTTGTGCCAGTACCTCCATTAGATGCAATTATAGAATTAAATATTAATGGTGGCTTCCTTGGAGGAATTGACCACTCTGATCAGAACACGCTGTTGGTAATGCACCATCAGCGGCCGCTCTGATCCTGACGCTTCCTGGACACACAGCCCCAGGGGAGAGATTCCAGGAGCCAGCTGGACTCTGTAACACCCCCCAGCCTCACCCCCATGGCCGTGCCCACTGCCTGTGTCTGTACTTCCATCTGCTTCCTCACCAGTCCTGATCTGGAGACTTTGATCAGATCCCAAACTCTCTTTCAGCACCTCAGCAGGGCTCTGAACAGGCCCACGCCAGTCACTAACAACCTTCCAGGTGGCCATCAATCCCCCAGCCCACAAGATTTCTCCCCACGTCAGGGTGGTGCCCCTGCTGTGAAGAAGCCTCACCTTGTTCCTCTGCTTCCAGGCCAGGGAGGAGCTGGGAGCCGGGAGAGCCATGCCAGACTCCTTTGCCATCCACTTCCTCAAGGTGCTGCGGGAGCTGCTGGCCTTCGTGCTGTTCAGCTACACCGTGCTGCTCGGGGCGCTGCTGCTGGCCGGCTGGACCACCTACTTCCTGGTGCTCAAATGAGGGCTCTGCCCCCGCTCCTGCTCCCTCGGCCTTTCCAGAGGCACGCGGCTCCGGGGCGCAGCTCCGCACACGGGATGGAGGCGCCTTCCCCCTGCGCCGAACCCGCAAGAGTTCTGTGCTCTTGCTGCCTCACCTCAGCCTCATTCTCCTGTGTGAAAACAATAAAGGTTAAAAGAGAAAAGGTATCCCCGTGCATGCACTTTACAGATCCTTGCGGCTCTCGCAGATTCTTTGTGTCTCCTGGACTCTGAACTATTTAAAAGCCTCCCAGCAGTTTTCTCCTGAGATTCCCACCCTGCCGAGCCCAGCACAGGGGATGGCAGGGATGCAACACCACTCCAACATCTCAACAAACAAGTCCTGCCTTGTCCTGCTCTGCCTCATTAAGGGTGTGAAGGCAGACACACTGAAATTACTTGTGATTTGTTTTAGAAGTCCTGGAAAAAGACATTTCAAATCAGCACAAGGTTCCCCTCTCCCTACGGTTTTATCAGGTACAGGGTTGTTATCTGGCGCTCTCAGGCGTGCCAGGCTCTGGAACAAGTGTTTAAAGCATGGAGTTAGATGAAAAATGTGTGATACAGCACTGCCTCAGTAAAGTAACCTGTGCTGAGTCTCTGAAAACAGGAGAGAGAACAGGAACTCTTGCTATAACTAAAAAGAATAGATTTAATTGATTATGGTCATTTTGTGTGGAATAGGAAACCTTTGGTGGAGAAGGTGGAGATTATCACTAGCATGGAACTACCCAAAATAAAAACAGCAGCATGTACTTTAGAACAATAAAGATGAATTAAACCAGGGCCGTGAGGAGCACTGGTGTCTCCGAGTTGGTCACGATGGAATTCCCTTGTATCCAATGGAGCTGATTTCAACTCAGATGTGAAAGGTTTTTTTGGTTTTTCAGTTTCTTCCTTGTCTTGGGGGCTCTGCCCAATGTCCTCATGGCCCAAAGTTCCACATTCCTTCTGTCTTTCTTCCCAAGCTTTGTTCACCTTTCCCAAGTCTAGTATCACTAAAAGACACCAAGCCCTAAACCTTATCAAGGCAATTCCACCACCAAGGCATTTGGTTTTTTAACACCCCGACATCAGTAAAAACTTGTGGGCTTATCTGTTTCACAGATTAAGTATTCTTATCCAGTTTGAAAGCTACAAAACCAAACACCAAAGAACAGCCCGTTAAGAGGATTTTTACACATTCCACATTTTGCAACAGTTAGACAAGACCCTGTTTCATACTCTCCTTCTCATTCCCAGCAGCTAGGCAAATTGTTGCCTATTTCTGACCCTTGCGATGTTGGGCATCCCGGCGAAATACGGAGGAGGTGTCAGGGGTGCTGCACAGGGCCGTGACGGGGGACATCCCTGGGGACAGCCCTGAGGACATTCCTGGGGACACACCTGGGGACAGCCCCGAGGACACACCTGGGGACACCCCTGGGGACAGCCCCGAGGACATCCCTGGGGACACACCTGGGGACAGCCCCGAGGACACACCTGGGGACATCTCCCGGTCGCTCCCCTCACGTTCCCGCCGCTGCCCTCACGGCCCGGCGCGCGCCCCCGCAGCACGCGCCGGCGCTCTGCGCACGCGCCGAGCTCGGACCCCGCCCCCCGCAGGTGGGCGGGGGTGACGTCACTTCCCGCGCGCCGGGCGGGCCAAGATGGCGGCGGGCGGGCGGTGGCTGCGGAGCTGCTGCTCCGTGCTCAGGTACCGCGGCGGGCCGGGGGGAGAGGCTGAGGGGGACACACGCTGCCCGCACCGCGCTACCCACCCGCAGGCTGTAGGCTAAAGAGTACACGGCATAAAAGAAGGAAAATCCGCCGGTTGTTTTCATTAAATTGCTGTAGAACAACAAAAAAGACTCTCATGTGCTTCTGTTTTTCTGCTCGAGTATTTTCTGTGATAGACCCTGACCCCAGGGCATTTGCACAGCTTGGGTTATAAATAAAACTGACCACAGAGACCCAAGTGTAACAAACCTGTCACATTTCTCACCTGAATGTACCACACGCCACTTTTGAGCATGTTTTTTAACCTCTTTTCCAGTATTGTTGACTATCAGCAGTGTGTCCATACCAGCTAACACACATTTTGTCTCTAGAAGTATTGATACTGCACTAGTTACTGTGCTTGCCTTTTCTTGCACTAATGATTAAACAATAATACGAAATTTGAAACAAACTGTTGTCACACAGCTGCATCACAGGAGCCTGGCATAGACAAGATCCCCTCGAACAGCTTCTGGGTGTTCTCCTCCTCGTTGACCCCCATTTCCCACCCCACACTGGGACGTTTCTGCTGCTAAACTTTGCCTCTTGCTTTTCCAGGCGCAGCTTCCCAGTCCTGGCCAGCGTCCGGCAGCGAGGCCTCGTGGGCAGGAGCGGGCAGTGGCACCAGGCCGTGGGGCTGGGGGTGGCCCTGTGCGCTGTCCCCGTCGTGGAGGTACCCCCAGCACCCCCTCCCTGTGCCAGTTTAACACCCAAACCCACCTGCTCGTCCTGGTTCCCCCCAGGATTGCATCCTCAGGGAGAGCTTGGCTGTGCAGCCTCGCAGTGGGGCTTTTCCTCACCCTGGTGTTGGAGTGGTGTCCGTGGGGAGGGCGATGGCGAGGTCACACGGGGTCACACGGGTGTCTTGTGTTGCAGAAGCAGAGCTCGGGGTCCCTGAGCAACGATGCCCTGATCAGAAGAGCCGTGTCCCTGGTGACAGACAGCACGGCCACGCTGCTGTCCCAGACCACGTACGCGCTGATCGAGGCGCTCACCGAGTACACCAAGGTGAGCCCGGGGCCTCACGCCTGGCACCACCCACTGCTGGCAGTGCCAGCTGCTCTGCCACTAGCTACACCTCTTAAACAACACTCAAAATGGGCTTTTGCAAAATTAATTTAACCCAAGGGGTGAGGGGAGTTGAAGATGTCAGGTCCCTCGGGAGCCGTGGGGTCACTGTTCTACAGCAAATGTGGAAGTTACTTTTAGCTTTGTTAAACTGTTGCTTTTGCAGTAAAATTACTCAGCCTCAGAATGGTTTGGGTTGGAAAGACCCTAAAGCCCATGCAGTCCCATGAGCAGGGACACCTTTCACTGTGCCAGGTTGCTCCAAGCCCCGTCCAGCCTGGCCTTGGACACTCCAGGGATTGGGCAGCCTGTGCCAGGGCCTCACCACCCTCACAGCTAAGAATTTTTCCCTAACATCCCATCCAACCCTGCCCTCTGTCAGCGTGAATCCATTCCCCTTGTCCTGTCATTCCATGCTCTCGTAAAAAGTCCATTTTTTAACTTAGGCAAAATGACCCTGGAACTCAGAACTGGGGCTGAAGAAACTCGTAGCAGTTGTTTATATTACCTGTGCACTGAGCTCTCTCTTCTTGGGCATTTTATTGCCCTTCTCAGCCTTGCTAAGGCCATGAACTGAGTTCCATCAGAAGAATGGCATGAGCCATACTTAAGTCTGAAACAAGAAGACACAGTTTTAATTTTGCAAATAAAGTGCTAATTTGAGTAAAGTATTTGCATTCCAGTTTACATCCTTGTCAGGACATCAAGTGTATGAAGAGTAATTTTGCTAATTAACACTAGGTAACACTGAGACAACACCAGAGCTGTGCAAGCTGTTGTGGTAACTGTGCAAAATTATTCTTTCACAGGCAGTTTATACCCTGGTGTCTCTCTACAAGCAATACTCAAATCTCCTTGGGAAAATGAACTCGGAAGAGGTGGATGCAGTCTGGCAGGTGGTCATAGGAGCCAGAGTGGATGTGAGCAAACAAACCTCCCTCACCATCTGCCTCTCCAGCCCTGCTCTGCACAGCTCAGGAGAGCTCTCAGTGTGTCACACCTTGTTGGTTCTTTCTCCCAGATGACCACCAAGCAGCAGGAGTACCTCAGGCTGGAATCCAGCTGGATGACGGCGCTGCGGCTGTCGGAGATGGCGGCAGAGGCCGCGTATCAGTCAGGTGAGCAGCAGCACTGAGCCTCTGCCCCTTGTCCCTCTCTCAGCACAGTTCAGACACACAGTGTACACCCAGTTAACACCACCACTGACAGCTGGTGCCTGGTTTTCAGAGGTGCTGAGCACGTACATTCTGGTTTTGGCTGCGAGTCTGTAGGTGTGTTCTGAGAGCTAAGCCTGGAAACTTCACTTGTGGTTTAGGTCAAGACTAACCATGGCCAAAAATGTCTGAGGGTAGAGTTCAGTTCTTTTTAAATGCAAGGCTCAAACACAGTCCTGGGAGCCACAGAACCAAGGCTGCCTATGAATCCAGGAGGATTTTCCAGATGGATTTAGTTACATTAAAAAAGGAAAATATACACTAATTTTGGTATTTTCTCCCTGGAGAGATTTGAGAGCTCTGAGACTGAGTTATGGACTGGTTTGTGGCAAATGGGCAAAGTTACTGAAGTGGAGAAGGGTGGGAAGGCAGTGAATATATTGAGACCCTAATTCTGGGAGAAGACCCAGAAATCTGTGGGAGCATGGGAGGAGAATGGTGGGAATTCAAGAGTGCCACAAGTATTCCCACTGCTGTAGGTGCCAGGATGGGGCAAGGACTGAAAGGTTCTAGCACACAGGGACTGGGCTGGGTTTAGCTCTCAAACCCACTGGCACAAGGTGATCACTCCTGTCCAGCTCCAGCTGTATCCCACTGGGATGGGAGAATTCAAGGGAGCAGTGACACCTCAAAGCAGACAAAAGGCTTGAGGTAAATGAACAGTATTGACCATTAATACAGCCCAAGAGCCCTCACAACACAGCGAAGCAGATGGTAATCCCATCCATTTCCTTAGCTGAAGGTTTGCCCAGTGCTCCTGGAACCCAGAGTGTCAATCCTTCCCTGCAGGTGCAGACCAGGCCTCGGTGACAGCCCGCAGCCACATCCAGGTGCTGAAGTCCCAGGTGCAGGAGGTGAGGCTGCTGTCCCAGAAAGCAGAGACCAAATTAGCTGAAGCTCAGACAGACGAGCTCATCAAAGCCCGAGGAGAGGACTCATTGCCACAGGGTGTTTTAGAAAATACAGATGATGACCCTTACCTTCGGGAGGACTGAACAGAACTGAACTCTCAGGGTCAGTCACAAATGGAACAGTCCCAAGCTCTTAAGTGTGGGATAGTGTAAAACTGCTGAAATAAGCCTGTGATTCCATTTTTTTTTCCCCCAAAAAGGATTGCTTTACAAATCAAGTATTTGGAAGGCCTCAGTTTTGTTTGTAACTTACCTTGTTTGTAATACTTTTGGATTCATTTATTTAAATGTTTATCTATGCAAATGTGAAGACTGTTATCAGGGATGGCCTGGTGGTAATTGTGTCTCTGCTTGGAGGGTCCTGCTGCTCCCTTAGTGTGTTTGTGGGATCAGACAGAGAAGTGTATTTAAAAATCCTTGTTTTTAACCTGTGAGGTAAATTATGTCTGTGATACGCCTTTATTAAACTGTGCAAAAGCAGCTCATTGTGGGTGTGTCCCTTTGGTGAAGAGATTAGGCCCTGCTTTCTATTTGAATTTAAAAGTTTTTAACCTCTGGGTTGGCAGCTGCACCAAATGACACTGAGCTGCAGTCAGGGGAAATATTTGCTCTGGAGCTGAGAACTTCCCATGGAGTCACCCAGGCTCTTGGTGCAGTTTTGTTCAGCACAGCAACTTATTTCACCCAGGATCACCTCTGGGGGAGGTTCCCCAGGAAGCAATGGGGAGGTTTGATTTTCAGTATATTGTAGTTATAAACAAAATTGTTTTGGCAGCTGCTGTGTGCTGTTCTACAAAGCACTGAGCAAAAGAGTTTTACATATTTGAATGCTTCCCAATGCAAGTTTCAGGAAATAATTATTTCTTTTGCAAGCTTAATGTTTCACTGCAGGTTTCAAAACCATGGGTGTCTTTCACTGCTCATTTCCTAACTTGACAGCTGGTGTGAAATTTGCTTTGTAGAACAGCATCCACTTCAACTTTATCACCGTTGATTGGATCCCCATCTGCCAGTTTGTGTAAGAAAACACACATTAATCAAAGGTTTTTCACCACAGATTAGCATCTGATGTATCAGTGTCAAGGTTGGTGTTACTAAATTGAGTTGTACCGACCAGGAATTTTCTTACCTGCAGCGTAAGAGGTGTCTCATTTTGGCTGCCTTTGGAACAAATGCAATCTCAGGTGCACAACACTGTTCATTTATAGATTAAGTAGTAAAAAGAAAATTTAACAAACCCTCTTTCCTTGCTCCTCACTGGGTGCTGCTGTATCCAAGGAGGATGGCACAGTCTGGAATTCAGCTTGCAGGGAGCTGCCCATGTCTGCTGTGCTAAACACAGCTCTGGGCTGGAGCATTAGGGAAAAAAAAACCCTGTGATGAGAGGATTACTTGGGTGGTGGCACAGCTGAGCCCTCAGGAGCCAAATACAGCCTCAGATCAACCTCTAACCACAACTGCTCTACTTTGGTACCTTTGCAGTTGAAGAACAACTGCCAAGCCCCTGACCTGAGTGAACAAACAAGTTGTGTACCTTTCAGGATGCCACAGTAACTCTACTCAGATGTTTGCATGGCACTGGCCAGGAGCCTGCAAAGCCAGGAAAGTCCCTCTTCCCCTTTCAGGGCCTGCTCCCAGCCCTGCTGTGACCCCACTTCTTGTTTCACTGCACGTACTGCGCTTCCTGCCCGAGAGCTGTTCCACACACATCCAGCCCGACGTGACTGGGACCAACCAGTCAGGCCAGCCAAGTCAAAGTGGGGGTGAGGAGCACCAACTGCCCCAAAACAGGGCAGAAAGGAGTCCCTCACCTTTGTCAGGAAGTGAGAGCTGCCAGTTGGGAGTTAGCCCCACACCTATGCCCACAACAGACATGACATCATGCTCTGTGCTCCTGAGTTTGCACTGGGAATCATCGAGTGGGTCACAGAAGTGCTGGCACAGCAGCTCACAGGGCACCACAGTGCCCACTCTGTGCAGCCTCCTCTCCAGGACCAGCAGCAGTGCCCAGAGAGTTGTGCCCAGAACCTGGGGTTTGCTGCTGATACTTGGCCTTGTTTACAAAGCCAATACACCTAAAACTGCACACAGGCACTGTCTCAGCTCCAGTTAATGCAACCCTGTTGGAGCTGAAGCCAGAAAACACAGTAACAACTTGCACAAGACCACCCTGAGGATGAACAGCCCCCAATTATTTGAGACAAACCCTACTCACACTGGCACAGAAACAGCTCCTGTGAGGTGGCACCTTTGCCCCAAGAGCCTGGGTCAGCCCTGGGGCTCAGCCAGAGCTACTCCAGGTGCTCCAGAGGGCCAAGGGAGCCCATCACCAGCAGTCCCTCACCATCCCACTGAGAGCTCCCACACCTCTGCTCTCAGGGTGTCCCTGTCTACAGGACAAGCAGGAGCCTCCTGGCAGCACTTCCTGGGCACTTCTCAAAGCTCCAGCTCCCATCTGGTGGGGGATGGATGCTGGGCAGCTGGCACTACAGACAGCAATTACAACAGCACAGCACAAAGGACTCTGCTTGCTCTAATCACACACTTCCTCTTTACTCATTTGCTTGTTTTTTCCCCTAAGGCTTCCAGGCTGCTTCCTGCTCATCCACAGCTCCTGCTCTAGCAGCAAGATACTGATAAGCTTCACAAAAGAATCACCAAAACTTAGTTCTATATTTGATCTTTTCTCAAATTAGCAACTCCAGCACATTCAGATTTATCACTTTTGTGTCAATGCATCTTGTCTGAACAGGGCAGAGAACAGCTCACAGAAGAAGGAGCAAGTATCCATTTCCACTAACATTTTCCTCTTTAATGCAAATACCCAGCACCAGATCTCAGCCTTCCCTGGCTTTTAGGGCTCTTAGCTTTCAGAAGACCTAAGAATACTCCCATGTAAATACTTTTGAAAAGTGTTTTATTTATACACAACATTAAAACGAACCAAACACCTCCCACACAACATGGGAAGCTACAGCCACTCTTCCACGATGATTATTCAAAACACGTGGCTCCTCTCAAACCAGATCAGAAAGTGTTTGTGCTAAAGTTTCCAGTGCATGTAAACCTTTGTGAGTTTCTGCAAAAGCCAAAGGGCTGGAGGCAGAGCCCAGTCCCCCAGATCATCATCACTGCTGTGTTAAGGCCATGTATTTTTGAAGCTTTTCCCTCCCCACTCCACTCCCTTTCTCCTGCTGTCTGGTAGGAGCTGTGGGGTTTCTGCCCTGGGACAGCAGACCTAGCAGGACATACTGGCCTTTCTTCCATGCCTTCAAGTAAATTTCAAATGCTCTGTCACTCCTTAGTCATCGCTGGCTGTCCCACATGAGACTGACTTTGGCCAGCAGTCAGACATCAGTACAGGTGGCAATTGTGACTTCCCCCGGCACAGTCTGGCTGGGAAGCCACTGACCACAGCCCCACCCTGTGACAAGTCAACTGCTTCAAGTAACCCTTGACAGAAAAAAGACTCACTGCAAACCAAACCACGACAGCTCCAGTGCAGTCTGTTAGTAACGGACACGTTTCTACCACAACCTGATTTTTAGTTTAAGTACTCTGTCACCAGCCACAATCCCTGGGCTCATCAGTAGCTCCTTTTCCAGCCCCTGCTGTAGCTGTGTGTCACCGACACTGCACACCTAATGCTGTCATCCTTCACCAGCGTCCACATGATCCACATCTCTGTTGGGTTCAGTCTGTGCACAACCATCAGCTCTTTGTACAAGCATGGATCAAAAGGATTGAAAGGTCTCTGGATCCCAAAAGTCTTAAAGCCAGCGTGGTTCTTTGGGGTCACTGACATCTTTGCCAGACACATTCCCACAAACACATCATCTATGGGGAAGAGCTCCATGTCCTCTGCGGTGCTCTGGAGGCGACGCACTGTCTCTCTAGACATCACATATCCCCCTCCTCCTGCATAGAGAGGATAGAAGGTGGCTCCATACATGGGCTCTGGAATGAAGTATTTGACCTTGGTGTTCCTGATGGGCCGGGCGTTGGCAATCACGTCCCCAACAAAGAGATCCTGTTCAGGGTCCAGCTCCTGGAGGAACTCAACGATGTTGTAAGTGTTGACAAACACATCATCGTCGCCCTTCAGCACGAACCTGGCGTGCCGGCAGTCCTCCGTGAACCAGCGGAGGAAATGCAGCTCCTTGAGGGTCAGGTTGAAGAAGTCGTCAACAAAATCCCACTGCAAGATGTCATCGAACTCCTGGCTCTCATAGGCCAGCAGCTGGTGCAGGGGCTGCAGCTGGATTTTGGCCTCGGAGCGCCCTAGGAGGAACACCAGCCTGATGTGCCTGCCCCTGATGGACACCTCCTTCCCCCACGTGTTCCTGATGGCCACACGCCGGTCCACATTGATGGGGGAAGACTTGATGGCCAGCAGGAGGAACATCTCTTTGCTACACCTGGAAGGCCTCAGCAGGACCGAGAAGTTCCTGCAGTGCTTGTAGGTTAGGAAGACTCGGTGAGGCTCCGGGAGGGCGAGAGAAGAATTGGCAAAGGTCAAGTTTGGCAAACACTTGCTGTGCTCAGCGCTGTCCAGAACCGAGGGCTGCAGTCTGTGATCCACCACATCCACTTTCTGCTCTGCTGATGATGCTGCCAACTTCGCCTCCTTCTTCATGTAGAACACCCAGGCCAGCAGCGTGAATGAGAAGGTGTAAAGCACAAGGCTTTTAATCCTGGGATACATGGCAGCATCCGGTGCAGGACCGGTCCCGGCCGGGCAGATGAAGACGAGCCGTGCCCTCCCACCTTACCTGGGACTGGGACGTGTCTCGGTGCTTCCCCCCGGTTCTCACCAGGACCCGGAGCTGCCGGTGAGGACGGTCCAGAGCCCCCAGCCCCGCCGGGGCGCGCAGACCGGGCTGGAGCCGCCGCTCCACGGTGACCCCGCACGGCAGAACCCCGGCCCTGCTCTGCGGAGGAGGCTCCTCCGCGATTCACCGGGAGCTGCTGCTCCCTCCCCGATTCCCCGGGGGCTGCCTTCCCTCCCCGATTCCCCGGGAGCTGCCACCGCCCCCGCCCCGCCCCGGCGCTGCCGAGCCCCGCCCGCGGGCGGAGGATGCGGGGGGTGGCACCGGCACCGGGGCAGCGTGTCCCCAGCACGGACACCCACCCTGCACCCCGCACACCCACCCAACGCCCCCTGCCCGCTCCAGCTCCAGCAGAAGCTCAGCACCAGCCACAGACCACCAGGAGCCCCGGGGCATCTCCCAGCTCTGGCGGTTCAGCTAACCAGGCTCCGCGCAGCGTTCCCGTGTGGTTTATTTCCACTCATGCTTCTGCTATGGACACATCATTGAGTCTTCCCCATGGCCACGTTCTCCTGGCTCTGGGTGCTGGCTGCCAAGGGCCATCGAAGCAGCTGCATCTGGAATCGAACTGTCAGCGGCACCGGCTGGAGCTCTTGACCCTCCTCCACTTCAGCAGTGTCTGTGTTTTTTCCTTTTCCTGCGGTAAGAAGTACATTTGTCACTGTCTTGAGAGAGTAAATGATCCTAAAAGCAGCAGTGTGCAAGGGTGTCAGCAGTGACTGGGCCTCAACGGGAAACTGAATATGATTTTCAATGATAAGCCCAAAAAGCATCTTTAGGCTGGCAGTTGACCGGGGTGCACCCTTTCTTTTTGTTGTGAAACTGCCCTAGGGCAAAAGAAAGATACAGAAATAAATGATTTCAAGGATCCTGGAAAATCAAGTGTGAGGTAAAATGAGACCTACGTGAGACTACTTCTGAAGACATCCTTCAGTGTCTGGGCAAATGGTTGGCTTGTGACAAAGCCTGCTGCCTTTCCTCTTTGAGCAGTCTGGAAGTGATCCCAATTCCTCTGAGAAGACTTATTATTTGTGTGCATTTGCTGACTGAGGGATGCAAATCAGCCTCAGCTCCCGGCTGTGAGAGTGCCAGTCCCTCCACAGCCCTGCTGGACACACTGGGAGTCATCCTCTGTCCCCTGGGGCATGGCCACTGTCACAGCTCCAAGGGCAGTCCCCAGGTGATGTGCAGGTGTCAAACACCCCCGGAGCAGCTGGTGACTCACAGAGCAGACACTGAGCTCAGCAGGGCTGAGCAGCCCCCCACAAAAGCCACAGCTGGGGTGTTCTGGTGAGTCACAGCCATGAGACAGCGGGTGTAGCAAGTTGTGGGGCAGCTCATCTTTAGGCACTGTGAATTTTGCACTCACACTTTGAAATATGCTCTCAGTGGCCCCACAGTGCAGCCAAGCCAGCCCCCACCGGCACAGGCACAGGGGGACACCAAATTAAGCACAAATCTCTAACTGCTGTGGGTTTCCTGAAGCAGTAACCCTTCTGTGCACGCAACAGCACTTTCACCTTCGTTCAAGCTGAAGGGAAACCTCCTGCATGCACTGACTACACACCAGGGAGGGGAGGAAGGAAGAAACAACCACTGCTGAAGCTGAGCTGCTTGATGGCAGCTGCCTGTTTCAGCAACAGGCTGAGTGTACATTGCAAATACAGATCTTCTTGTGGGGGACAGCAATTCAATGAGTTTCTTCTTTTCAGGTTGCTAGGGGAGGCCACCAGCTTCTGTGAATGCAGACACAGCCCAGGACTGCAGAGCTCTGAGAGCCCCCCCAAAGATGGGGACCTTGTTGTGGGTGACAGGGCACAGGAAAGCAGCCTGGAGCTCCGGGTTAATTGCACCCTTAAATCTGATGCCAGAGCAGGAAAACAAAGCTCCTTTGGTAGCTCTGAGCAGTGCTGGGAGGCCTGGCCCTCTCCCTGCCCTCCTTGACCCACGAGCAGCTTTTCAGAGTTGCTTGGCCACCCTCTCCCACTTCCTCCCGCTCTTGCATTACCCCTCCGATGTGCTGGCACTGCTATTTTTGCAGTCAGAACCAAGATTGATGGAAAAATAACCTGCAAAAGGCAGGATGAGGTTTGCAGATTAAGCAAGATTAAGCAAGGCTGCTGCTCTGCACTGGGGAGGCAGGAGACACACCCGGCAGGATCGGGGTGGTCTCTTGGTGGGTGACAGCAGACTTGGATCTGTTCCCAGCCCTGCCATGGGCTGGCTGGGGCACCTGGGGCTCTCTGTGCATCTCATCTCCGAACCAGGGAGAACAATAATCCCCTCTGCAAAGAGCTGGGAGATGCGAGCTGGCAGTGAATGAGGAGCTCATTATGCATCCCAGGCAGCCCTTGCCCGGCTGCCCGCCCACGCCACCGCCCACATTTGGCAGCCGACACAGTGGGCAGCACTTTTCTCACCCAAAAATCTGCTTTGCTCTTCTCCCCTGGCACAGGGTGCTGTAGGTGTGAGTCTCCCAGGGCAGCTGGCAGCCCACCCTGGCTGCTTGTGCGGACACCGACTCATAAAGAGTCCAGGCTGTGTCTATTCCGAGAGCCCCGCAGTGAATGTCTGTATTCACAGCCCGAGGCTCAGGATGTGAGTAAGTCCCTGCTCCTGGAGCTGGCAGGGTGGCCGGGCCCTGCTCCTGTTTGCTCTCTCACACACCCCACCCTCTGTCACCTTTGGTTTTCTGGCTGGTCTGGTCTCCTTTCTCTGCTTTGGGCTTTTTGCTCTTGTCTTTGCCTTTTTTTACCTCCTGTGGAGAGAGATGTTTCCAGAGTAAGGCACTGTTGAAACTCACTGCCCTCCTTCAGTCCTGTGCCAGCTGTCATCATCTGGGTGCTGTCACTGGGATTTCAGGGGTAGGAGACAGAGGTGAGGGGGAGCAGGAGCACGGCAGAGTGGCTGCTCAGAGAAGAGAATCCAGGAAACAGAAAGTTGGTACAGCTGGTATGTGCTGCCATGCTGAGAGAGAGCACCAGAGGAAGCACGAGTGGCTGCTTACACATTCTGGAATGGAAAAATAAACTCATCTATTTTCCTAGACCCAGAAAAAGTAGCAGAATTGCTCACTAATATCAGCCTTAAATAACCACACCAGCAGCAATGGATGGTGGTCAGGCAGGGCTATTTCAGCCCCATTTTGAGGAGAGGAGAACTGAGGGATGGACGGATGGATGCCCAGGCTAGAGAAGGCATTTGCTGAACCCCAGCCTGCAGCCCTGCCCAGGGACATGCTCCTTACCTTCTCCTCCAGAACTGGTGGTTTCTCAGGGATCAGGATCCCAAAGTCACACACAGTTGCCACCAGGTCCTTGGTGGCCAGCAGGGTCTCCAAGGTCACCTTCGTGGTGCCCAGGGTGCTCCGAATGGGAGGGTCACTGCGGAATTCATATGACTTCTTCTTCTTCTTTTTCTGTTTGTCCTTGGACATGGGGACAGGCCTCAGCAGAAGGCTGGGGTCTCTTATCAGAGAGAAGCAACCCCAACCCTTGCCCACCACTGCATCCTGGCCAAGGTGCTGCTGCTTTCCCCCCACAGAAAGGGGGGACTCTGGGAGAGGTCTGACTCTCTGACACAGCAGGCTGACCCAGGAGAAGGGCCCTTGTTCTCCCATCACTGTTTCTGCAACTCAGATAGAATTTGGTCATTGTTCTCTCCTGGCACCCTACCTTTGCACTGTTCTTCTTCAGCTCCTGTCCTTCCTTATTTGTGACAGCATTTTCTTCTGGATCCACAGGCCATGAGAGCACCTGCCCGGAGAGAGGAGCTGGCCCAGGGTCACTGCCATCCCAGCCTGCCACCCAGAGGGAATTGTGATACCACTGGCTGGGCCTACCAGCAGCTCTTCCCCCTTCATCCAGCTCAGCCACACCCTCACCTTCTCCTCCACAACAGAGACAATGGTTCCAGCCTCCAGGTAGGACTTCAGCCCCACCAAGTCCTTGGCAATGTGCTCCTTCCTGTAGCTGCAGTCGATGGTGTCTGCCCAGGGCTGTCCAAGGGTGGAAAATACCCTCGCTGTGTAGGGACACAAAAAAGTTGTGAGGAGACCTCTCTTTCCCAGAAGGACCCCCAGGACACAGCTGGTGCCAGGTCATTATCCATCAGTCCCAGGAACAGCCCAGCTGGCACTGCGAGGGACGTCCTGATGCCACCACACCCCACAAAGAGCTATAAACCTGCCCTGAGACGTGGAACAGAAGATCTATAATTCCTCATTACCAGAGTGGGGCTTGGGCTCCTCTGTGGCTTCAGGCTCCTGATGGCTCTTTGTTTCTCCTGTGTCCTGAGCAGAGCTGTCCACATCCAGCGTGGCCACTGTGGGACTCTGGTGGATTTCTGTTCCCTGGAACAGACGGATTTGTCTCCAAAATCCTATTCCCCAGCCCACCCTCATGGGAAGAAGGGACTTCAGTGCCAGGGAAAGGGTCTGCCACAGTCAGCAGGAGAGGGGCTGTGAGTTCCTTCCCACGTGCAGAGAGCTCTGGGCTCCCCAAGAGGGATGTGGAATGCAGGCAGCTGGATGCAGCCACATGGGAATTCTGTCCCCAGCACTGCTGCTCCCCACATCAGGCCCATCACCCCCTATCCTGGAGATGCAGTCCCCTTGCTGTGACCTGTCTTGCTGCTTGTTTCCAGGAGCATAATCAAGCACCAACCTCAGGACTGCCCTTGTCCTCAAGCTCCTCTCCCTCTGCAAACTCGTAGGTCACAAAGTAGCTGTAGGTGATCATTGGACCCTCAGAGCCAACCTCCAGCTGCTGAAAATCTTCAGGATTAGGGAGTCCCTTCATCTCCCCAATGCTCACAACCACTCGTGCTTCACTCCTGATCAGCTCTGAAAGGAAAACAATCCTGCCATGAAGCTGCAGCACCTCCCTTCCAGAGAGAGGAAGGAAGAGAGCAAGCAGAAACCTCCAGGTCTCATGTCCCACCTGCTGGCATCCCTCGGTGCCAGCCTGTGCAAATGCTGTGACAAACCACTGCCACGTGGCGTCACTACAAAGCCACGCAATCACCTCCTGGCTTGGCTGCTTTGCTCCTTCAACGTTTGACTCTCCAAAAAGCACATCCAGCACATAAACTCATTGAGTAGGGGCCATCAAGAGAGGTTTCCCATCCCAGGTGTTCCCAGCCTCCTGCTCTCATCCCAGTCAGGGATGTGCCACAGAGGTGGCACCGCTGTGTGCAGACAGTGCAGCCCCATGTACTGATGTTCCTCTTGCCACAGCTTGGGAGGGAAATCCATGATCTGAAACCAGATGGTGTCTGGGAAGAAAAGCTGAGGCAGGCCAGGACACTGAGGCAGTTCTGGGACTGGGATGGATTGTTCTTGAGCCTAAGGCTGAAACTACCTCACTTGTAATTATACAACCACAATGCAAACCCCACTCCTGAATCACAGGGTCAGCACGGGCAGGCTCAAAGGCAGGGCTCACCTGGCTGCCTTGCCAGCCCATGGAAGTGCTGCCTCTCTTCAGGCCATATATAGATGTCATCGAGGATGGACAGCTTGGGCAGGCTGTCCACGAGGAAGCCTCTGTAAGTGGGGATGAGAGCCAGTGGGTTCCCTTGGAGCACCAGGGTGCGGAGGTTCTGCAGGGTGGACAGTTGGGAGACCAGCCCCAGCAGGTCCGTCAGGCTGTTAAAGCTCAGGTCAAGGGAGACAAGGTTTGGCCTAAGGAGAGAATCCAGGGAAGGATATAAGGCAGCCAGCCTATTTGAAGATAGAAAGCTACAGCCCTGGAGCAAAATAAGAAACAAAAATCGTATTTCCCCAGCACAAACTGGGTTGAACTGAGGAATCCAATCTGGAGGCCAGTTCCAGATTCCTGAGCCATACAGTCCATTGCCAGTGTGCCCCACAACACAAAAACTTGTCTTTAGCATCCATTGATGACCCCACAGCACCATTTGGTGATGCAGTCTGTGCTTCAGATGCTTACAGACTTCCAGCAGTGGCTTTGGGAAGGACTTGGAAAAAGTAAACTGCCCAGGGAAATGGAACTGTGATGGGAAGGGTGTCAGGGGAGTTCCCCTGGTGATTTCCCCATTTCACACCTTGCTAAGGACCAAAATAACCTCTGGGCATGAGACAGATGACAGCAGAGACAGACTACTCTGCACAGAGAGTAGACACAGAACAAAGAAACAACCATTCTGAATTGTCCCCAAATTTTCCCTTCTGTATTTTCCCAAAAAGGGCCACCTCCATGGCTTGAGATCAGCTGTTCGCATCTGCTTATTTCTCTTTCAGGAGCCCACGTTCAGCCTGTGGCATTACCAGAAATCCACAGTGAGGTGCTTTTCCTGGGAAGGGCCACACAGCCGGTTGTAGCTCAGCCCCAAGTGCTGGAGCTCCGGGGGTGGCTGAGCACACAGGTCCTGCAGATCAGCCACAGCATTGCAGCAGAGCTCCAGCACCTGCCCAGGACAGAAGGAACAACAAACACCTTGGCAACAAGCTGTTCCTGGCACCCCCTTGAGCTGTTTGGCTTTCTCTGTGTTCCCACATGGGAATTCCTGTCCCATCCTGCACAAGACCCTGCTCACTCACCTTCAGAGTCCGGGGCAGGTGGGCCGAGGTTACTCTGCTGATGTGGTTGGCACTGAGGACGAGCTCCTCCAGCTGCTGGAACCGCAGCAGACCCTCATCCACCTCCTCCACCTGCAAAGAGCTGGGTTTGGCCAACTTGTCTCTGAGGCACCTCGTGGCCAAGGTGACCTGGACACGTCTTGATCTGCGTGACATCTGTGTGGCACGGATTAGCACAACATCCTGGGGAGGACGTGGGGAGAAGCTCTACTCTAGCTGCAGCACCTGGGAAGACCCTGGGATGGCAAGGTGTCCTTTTCCCAGCATGTTTTCCCTGACAGCAGGAAGACACAGCTTTATGGGCCTCAGCTGCACTTACCCCCTTGTCGAGCATCCGCAGGGACTTGACAAGCTGGAAGACCCTGGAGCCATGGAGGATCTCGGGTGCCAGCACGACCACTTCCCGCAGGAGCTGGGCCTGGGGGCTGCAGTCAGAGGGTAGTGCCCAGGGGCTGTGCTGGTCTCTCAGCAGCCCCACCAGCACCTCAGGGGTCTCCTTTCCTGGTAGCACGGCCTCCTCCAGCCCCAATGGCTGTGCCTGGGGGCTCCTGCGGCCATTGAGGCGGGATTCGTTCTGTGGACAGAGAGAGAGGAGAGGCAATGGCAGCCCTGTGCCACGTCCCACGGCTGTGCCCCCCAGACCCCTACCCAGCTGCCGAGGCCACAGGGGAAGTCCCGCAGCCCCAGGTGATGCAGGTACTCCTGAAAAGCAGCCGAGACGCTGCGGGGTGCTGCCATGCAGCCCCAGCCAGGCAGGGAATCTCCCGGCTCAGTGGTTTGTGTTCCTGTCGCTAGGAGATGGTGCCATGGAACCAAACTCTCCAAGCAGAGGGTGGAGCATGTCTGGAACAGCACCAAGCTTGCCTGGCTGGGAATAAATCCCTGGTTTTCTGGTTCCCACTGAGTTCTGGGGGCTGCTCCCCACCAGGGAAAGAGCAGGTGGCCTCATGCTGCACTTGCAGGGTGCAGCATCAGCATTCTTCCCTGGCTGGGGACCTGTGGCATGGAATTTACCATTTCCCTTATCTGTGTCCTCAGTGACACTCAGGCTTCAGGGAAGGAGCAGTCAGGGTCTCAGTCAGCTCCAAAACCCCAGCTCTCCCCTTTACGTGGAGGGCACTGCCACACAACCATGTAAGGCCAGAAAACAAGCTCACAGCTGATAATACTAGCTCCCACACTTGGAAAAAGTAGGTGAGCTCAAGGAACAAAAGCCACAGCTGTGTCTCAGGTCAGCATCAGGTCTCCACAGGCAGAGATTAATTTCCTTTTTCCAGCAATAGGTGTTACAGCAATGGCCACAAATTCCATTTTAGAGGGCTGACAGAGCAGCATGTGTCAGCAGAGCTTCACCAAATGAATTGCAGTTGCTCTGTGGTGTCTGATGGTTTCGTGGTGGAAAGCTGAACTTCTCAGGCTGGGTTTTACAGGATGGATGCTGACCTGCTCCCTTATCAGCTCAGCAGCTTATCACAGCCCTGTAGAGACCAGAAAGGATGTGCACATCATGCACAGGCTATGAGATGATGGCATGTCCTGGAGTGGAATAACCAGGTAAAGTGCTATCCTTAGGAGAAAATGAAGTACAATCTTCTGAAAGTCTTTGAAAGAAAATTACCAGTGGTTGAATTGTGTTTTGTGGAAAAGCAAAGCTGTAAAAATTCTGCTTCTTTTATTTGCATCACTATTTAAAATAACTTGGCCCCATTGCCTTCAGTGCTGCACAAAGAGATCCTCCTGCTCTTGGGGGAAGGCCAGATCCCAGTACTCCCTGGCTGTGCCCATCTGCCAGAGCTTGAAGGGGGCTGGCAGTGCCCAATGGCATCTTTTATGTACAAGCTCCTGCACCTTCCACAGATCTTCCTGTGGGCCACTGACCAACTGCATCTCTGCAGGTTTGGTGCTTCCAAACAAGAAACCCTCCAAGATCATCCTTCTGCCAGAAAAGAGCCATCTGTACCCACCACTGCCTTTGTAGGGACATTCCTAAAGAACACCACACACAAAGAAACATCTCTCTTTCTCTCTGTCTCCATTTTCCCACCAAATAATAATAAAACCCTCAAATAAAAGAAGTGTCTGCCAGAACTGTCCTTTCTGTTGGCCATGGTTAACTCATCTCTTCCTTGGCATTACTTAGCACCTATTCTGTTTTGGTGTGCATGAGGATTTCCTGCATTTGGTTACCAGAAGCAGAAAACAACCTCAGGGGAGACAGGGATGGGGAGGGGGGATCCTGAGCATCCCTTGGGAACAGGGTCTTAGAGGCATCCAGCAAAGGAATTTATACATGGAACTGGAGGCCTGACCTACCTTGCACACAAGCCTTTTTCACTCCCTACATTGGGTCACTCTTACACTGACTCTGCAGGAGAAGTAATGGCTTTGGGTAGCAATAATGTGCTTCCAACCACCTTTATAAATAAAACAAGAGTTTATGTTCTAAATCCCACACTTTGGAGAGCCCAGGGACTTAGATGGCATGGCCAAGGCAAGTTCCGAGTCACAGAGATGACACAGGACACCCTCTATGTCAGTTTGAAACTGTGCACGTAGATCACAATCAGTGAAGGCACATTTGAATCAACTTTTGATGTAATCTTTCAAAAAAGAAAAAAACCCAAATTATCACTGGCAAAAAAAAAAAAAAAATACTGTGGGGGAGCCATTGACGCAGGACTCCACAGCACTTAAATGCAGCCTGGCTGGCCCCATCCACAGCACTCCAGGCAGGCAGAAGCTCCAGAACCAGCTCCAAAACCAGCTCCCAGCCAAGCCACTGCTGTCCCATCCCACCATGGAATGCAGAGCAGGTGGGTGTGACGTACCTTGCTACAGGCTGTAAGATTGCTCTGGTTGATGCTCACCTCTAGCTCAGCCACTTCATGCCTATATGCTTTAAAAATGTATCACATTGCACAAAACTATTACGATTTGCAAAAGGCTATGCAGAAGATTGGGACTAATCATTGTATTCTCTTTCCTTTTGGTTTCCTCTCTTCATCTGAATGCAGAGATCAACAGGTTTGCAATCTTCCTCTTCTGTTTACTGGTTCCTTTGGGCTCCATGGCACCGACAGAGACATCAGAAAGCAGAGTGACTACAGGAGAGAGGCAGAATCACTTCACTACAGAGATACCAACCTTCGCATCAGTAATACAACAGAAAGCTCATGAGTTGTTTGAATTCTATGTAAGTGCACCATTTTCCATGTGCTGTGCCTATGTCTGTGGAGAAATCTCTTGAATTATTATAAAACACTGGAAAGACCACCAGAAAAGAAGTATTTGGGTTAAAACCTAAAGTAGGGTCCTTGTATTTCATGCAAGAAGGAAAGTGTTCATTGTGGTATTTCAGGGCAGTTGGAGCAAGGGCAGCTGCAGAGAACTTGGATAGCTTTGCCTCAGCTCATTGCCAGCTGGGATCTTCCTGATTCCCAGTATTCCTTCTTAGTCTCCCGAGTCCTGTTGGGCATCTTCTTGCAGGAATTTAGTCAGATCACTAGAAATGTGGTGAGAATTGCTTTGCCCTTCAGTCTGACCCTAGTGCTTGAGCACTTCTGCTAAAAATCCTGCTCACATATCCTTTCCTTAGAAAGGAAAATAGCTGACTGAACCCAGGTGCCAATGCCTCAGACAAAGTTCAGTTCCTGGGACTGTGTTCCCAAGAGTATGTTGATAAAAATCAACATTGACATTTCCTCTGAATTCATTTCTGAAATCAAAACCATCTCTGCTGAAACAGCTGGAAACACACACTGGCTAAACCAGATATCTGGAATAGGTAAATTTTGCCCCTACAGCAAAGAATAGAATCCAAGGCTTAGAAAAGCTGAGAACCAAGGCAAACAAGGCACGGGGATCTGCAAACTCTGTGCAATGCCTGCTTGGTCAGAGGGATGGAGGTGTTAATACAAGATTGAAACACAAATGAGAAAGGGAAACCAAAGGATCAACCATGTAATAATTTCTCTCTCCTCTTCCTTCCCCACAGGACAAGTGCATCTCTGCAACATTCCACCCTAAGCCCCAGACAGTTATGTCCAAGGCCAGAGACATGGCAGACAGAATACCCACATGTCCAGCTTTCCAGGCAAACTGCTGTGCTTTGCACCACATCCTCAACACTCTGAAAACCCTGGGAGGTAACATAGAAACCTTCTGCAGCAAGAGCTCCAAAGGCGTGGTCCAGGACAACCTCAACCAGCTGAGCACCACGGTGCGCCAAGGCGCTGCCTTCTACACCTGCAGCAGCCAGGACCTGCCCCAGGGCCACACCATGAGCCAGGCAGACACAAAAACCTACATCTGGTGGGTTTTAAAGAAATATGAGGACATCATGCAACTCACAGGAAAGCTGTACTCTGAAGAAGCCGTTTGATATGCTAGAATGAAAAAGTAACTTGAAGATAAGTCTCGGTAAATGAGACCTACCAGGGGTTATGGGATCAGTTTGATGCCAGGATGAACATTGATGATGTACTAGCTATTCTCTAGAACTATATAATCCAGTTTAATTTAATATTTAAAGGAGGAATGTG
Source organism: Pyrgilauda ruficollis (assembly GCF_017590135.1). Taxonomy (NCBI): domain Eukaryota; kingdom Metazoa; phylum Chordata; class Aves; order Passeriformes; family Passeridae; genus Pyrgilauda; species Pyrgilauda ruficollis. Next base: position 10,693,240 of record NW_024531043.1, read on the forward strand.
TTATTGAATGTATTTATTATAAAACTATTTATATTGTCTTATTTGCAACAGCATATAATAGGGATGGACTAAAGTGAGTCAAGGTAATTTAATTAACCAGCCCTGACATATATAAGCAATCAGGAAAGTGTAATTTCAGTAATTTTAATGTTATTTATATTTTTATCTTGCAGTTGTTTTTCAAAAGAAAAATCGATTATCAGCAGGCTGATTTTGTACTTCCCTCTCTACTAGTGAATTTTATTTATGAATTTATATAACATCTATTTTTATAAATCTATTTAAGCAATTAGTTTATATATTTATTTATTCATATTTTAAACTCTTATATTTTAATACTGAAAGGGATCTATTTGTTACTTAGTAGATGAATGCTTTTACTCATTTCATGTTACCACCTTTGGATAGAAACTGGAACTTAATAAAAATATTAAATAAAACAAATATTGCTGGATTATCTTTTTACTAATTCTTTTTTACAATATACTTTGCACTGGCCCTGTTCTGCTCAGACTTCTCCAGGAAAAGTGGGTTTGATATCAGCTGAGTTACACTGCCAGCCCCCCAGGAGTCTGAGGGGGGATCCTAGAAAAGCACTCAAGTTTCCTAAGAGGAACTGAGGGACCAAGCTCCTTGCTGGAGCCGGGGGAAGAATTCCTCCCAAACAGGGCCCATTTCAGACACAGCTGTGGAGATGTCACATAGTGGTGGCACAAAGAAGGTAAAACCCCAACCTCCTCTCCTTCACTTTTAGTAGAAAAAAGAAGAGTGGCTGGAAAAAAAAAATAGTCACTGCCTGAGGTGGTGCTTATCCCCAAGGCTGAAGCAACACCTGCCTGACCTTTTCAGGTGGGGTCAGCAAATCTCTCAGAGGAGGAAAACAGTCATACCCTGAGGGCTTAAACATCACCGCTGTGAAGGACTGACACAAACCACTTAAGCCTTGCTGAACCAGAGGATTATACAGGGCTGCTCCCTGTGGTTTCCCCTCCCATGCATGGCTTTTGTTTCACCTTCTAAAGATACAAATAGCTCAACAAAAGGGTTTTCCTTAGAAAGGGAAATGCTTCCTCAGCAGTGCTAACAAGATGCCAAAGTGAGTCAGAAGGTCTGTCCAAACGTCATGGGAAGAGCTACCTGGGAAAGAGATGTTCTTCCCCAGGGGGGAACACTCAGACAGTCACTGCAGAGAGGAAAAGGCACAAGCCCCAGGCAGAACAGTGAGAGAACACCTGCAGCCCTGTGACCTTCCTGGTGCAGGGTTACCAGGGCTCAGATAAATCCTCCCCAGCCCTGGAGGGCTGCAAGCTGGGGAAACACCTGGGCCACAGGGAGCATCTCTGCTGTCATCATGATCTGGTCACCAGCAAAGACCTCCTGATGTGCAGTTCCCTTTTATCCTGGTTGGAAACAAAGCTTTTGAGGCCTATGAGGAATGAAAGGTTGGGAAGGAGGAGCCACAGATGGGCTCTGTAAGGAGAGTCAGAAGGACCCAGGGATGTGATGAGTCTCATCTTTCCTGGGTTTGTTTCCATTTGGTGGTGGAAAGGCACTGGAGGTGTGACACACACACCTTGTTCTGATACTGGAGCATGTTAAACATCTCTCTGGGTGACAACAGAGGCTCTTCTGGGTTTGCATACAGGGAAGTTCCCCAACACCCAAATAACCACTCCTTGTCTGCCCACCTCCTGGAGAAAGTGCAGAGATGAGCTCCTGAGGGAAAATATACGTTAAAATAAACAAATAAAAATCTACTGAGCATTCTATTCCATTCTTTTAGAAATAAAGAGAGCCCTGGGCTGTGAAATCACTTATAGCACTGATCACTTATAGCAGTGATTTCATTTGGCATCATTTCCACAGAGCAAGTGTAGGTCCACTTCTGGCAGTGTTCAAGGAACAGCAGAGCCAGCCACAAAAAGAAACCACTTCACAAACTCTTTTGGCACTTCAGCTGAAGTTACAGCAGCCTCCCTGAAATCACCACTAAATCAGTAATACAGAAACAGTGCTCTGCAGCCACAGCTTCCCCCCAGAGAGCTTTGATAACATCACTGCATTAACTCTGGCATTTGTAGTGCTTGGTCAAGAGTGGAGGAAGGCTGAAGATTTGTTTTACCACTGTTGAAATAGCACTGCTCTTCACTCCCACCAAAATGCTTTATGTGAGATCAAGCTTGTGATTTCTGAAAAATTAAATGCATGGTTTTTGAACCCTGCTGTGCCTCCTGGAACCACAGGCCTGACTCATCAGAAGTTCTCATCAGAACCACAAAATCAAAAGAACCAATCACAAGGGTAATATCAACCAGCACAAACTTTTGTGTGGTGATTTTAAAATAAAATCCTTCTTCTCACTCTTCTATTACCTTTCACTTTAACTAGAGCCTCACTGCTGCTTCCACTAGGCAAGAAAATCCAAAATACCAGGGAGGTGGCAACTGAAGCACAGACAGCTGGAGTGTCCTACCAGGGAAAAACAAAAATCAGTCATTAAAGGCAGATTTATTTATTTCACTTTTAAAATGAACTTAAGTAGCTCAGTGCCTAACACCGATATCAATGCCAAAAGGAGTCCAAACTTCAGCAACTCCACAGAGAATACAGAGCCCTGCTCTGGGAATGCCAAACACACAAATCCAAAGGTAACTCCAGCACTGTTCACAGGGCAATGAGCTCTTGTCACCTTTTAGAGCTGCAAAAAGGATGCCAGGTGCAGACCCTGGTCTAGGAATAATTCTGCTTACCATTTCCTCGCCTCCAGTCAGAAAACAAAGGCAATACAACCAGTTTCTTCCAAAAAATATCCTTTATTGTTTTGGTTGTAAATATAAAAAAATGCATTGCACAATTTAACAGACCTACTGAAAAGTGCTACATATCAACAGCACAACAGAAGTTGTCATGCAACAGAACAGGAAACCTAAGCAAAGCAAGAGCACAACCTGAAGTCCTCATACCTTCAAGCTTTTTTTTTTTTTCCTTTTTTCTTAACAAGAATGAATTCCATTCACTTAAAACACATTTAAATACAAGGTTAGAAGAAGAAAACAATATATTTATTCACTGTATTGTTAAAAGGCTTGCTCATAACATTGATATCTTTTGACTGAAAACCTTATTCATGTTGGAAAAGTTCAGATATAAAATGTTCAGACAGTGGCCAGAAATTAATTCCATTATATACCAAAGGTGTATTTCATTGTAACTGAAGTTACTGTAATTGTAATTGAAGAACTCAAGTTTTACAGATAAAGCTACAGTTTGGTACTCTACAAGGTATGTGAAAAGAAAATCCAACCAAGAATGAAACCAAAGAAAACTAGAGCTTTAAGTGATGTTGTGGGAAAAATATTGGGATCCTGTTAAAAAAAACCAAAAAAACAAAAATAACAAAAAAACCAAAACCAAACCAAATAATCTCCTCTGCAACTCAAGTGTATAAATTGAGGAGTCATAGAAAAACTCCTGATGTCTCACCTAATTTAAAAAACTCCTAGAAGTTATCAACAATTGTCCATAGTCCTCCAAGACTGGTGTGACTGAATCCCTAAAAAACCTGAACTGGATGTCATCAGCCTTTTGTTTTTTGGTGGTTTTCCATGCAACAAAGGTGGGAAGGAACAAACAAAAACAGAAAGAAAAAGAAGAAAACAGTGAAAAACCCATTCAATTTTCAGCAGTACCTTCTAGCTGACAACATCAAAGCAAGCATTATCCACTCCAGAAACTGAGAAAGTGAAACAGCCTTCAAGTAAACATTATCTTACTGAACATTTCTGCAGTGAGCTTCCCTCTCCTGTTCTCAAACTCCTTTTAAGGTGTTTTGGGCTTTAAAAGCCAACTAAACTAAATTTACCTGTCCCTTCTACCACATGTGAACACAAACACACACACACAGAGGAATGTAAAAAAACCTGAAGATACAAAGAGATGCAGTTTTTCAATACATTTGACAGCCCTTTGTCTTTTCAAGGCATTTCAGATGTAGAGGTTGAAGTCCTTGCCTGTTCCTGGGTTTGGCAGAGATTATGTCCATGTGTGCACACGTGTTCCTGCACATGGCAGTGGAGAGGGGTGGAGGGAAGCAGGGAAGATACAATTTTTTCCAAACACAGAAACAGTTACTCATGACCTCAGTCTGAAAGAGTCACAGCAATGCCACACAGATAAAACCCTCTAAAAAGCCAGGGAAGCCCCACTTTCTCCATTCTCTGAATTTTCCACACAGCATCATTTTAGGGGGAAAAATGGATGACTTATGATTAATCAAATGCACTCACGACACCAAGATCTAAGGCACAGATGGAAACATTCTGGTAGCCCCCCCTTCAAGGAAGCCTTCCCCAGGGGTCTAGAAAAGCATGGAAGAACATTCCAGTCAGGTCATAATGGTATTAACCAAGAATCCTTTGGCTTTGTGCAGAGATCAGACTGTCATGGTGAAGTGTGCACTTGTCTCTGATCTTCCTCCTCAAAAATTCCTTCAATTCCAGTTTGCTCCTGGACCTTCACCCTTACTCCTCCTGCTAAAAGGAGCCCAGTAACTACAACACAAGCTAATAACTACACCAGATAATGCCCCAGCTCTCCAGAATTTGTCTTTGGGGTGGGGCTATCTACAATATACCAATTAATATAATTTGAGGTCAGAAGGAACCAGTAGACAAACCCATTTTGACTTTGTGCATATCACAGGCCATAAATAAGTTATTTAGCCACTCCTTTACTGAGTGAAACATGTTGGATCTGACAGAATATAACTTATATTCAGTTATATGGGGGTTCTCCAAAAGTTTAGCACCAGACAGATGTGCAGCACCTGCAATTCTGTGCAGACTATAGGCACTGTGTGTTTGGCTTGCTTACTTTGGTGACACTGAGGAAATCAGAGTGCTTAAATTACAAAACTTTGAAAAAAATAAAGTATTTAAATTCCTCCATGGGTAAGAAAGAAAGACTAAGGTGTTAAAACATAAATCAAAGTAGAAAACTATTCAGGAACTAATACATACGTGGTCCATCTCTTTCCATACCAATCTTTAGTGGTTCTACTGTTCAGATGTGAGACATAAACCAGCTTTTATCCTCCTGTGTTTCCAAATGAAGTGAAATCACTGTCCTCACAAGGCTGACTGATAAAAAGAATTCTGATCTGCAACAACAGGGTGACAAGAACATATTGAATCACTGCTTCAAAGAGCAGCCACATCATTTCTGGTAATTGCACTAGTGGAAAGTATCTTTTCACTTTTCCTTTCCTCCCTCCTACACTCTTGACTAAGTAAGCAATAGTTAAATTTTTTTCTCTTTAAGATTTGCAGTTTTTTAATAGTGCTTTGAGTTTGTTTCTGGACCACAAATTGTTAAACAAGCACTTTCCCTCCAATTGTAACCAGCTCATGGTGCAATCTGATGGATGAGTTTTCCATCCACATCAAAACTGTGAATGGACAAAACTTTTGGCAGCTCAGGTGAATTACCCCTCCCTGTTCCTTTAAGGTTGCTTTCAGTTTCCAATCCATTCAGTGACATATGGGATGTTAGGGTCTCAGTTCTCAGATCTCCCTGGGCCCTGAAGGATGATTGTACTGCACTGTGATTGTTGGGACAAAACCCCCACGTCATTGATACCAGAAATGGTAAAAATCACACACCATCACTGCTGACAAGCAGGAGAGGCATTACAGGATCTGCTCATCTGTAAAGCTCAGCAAAAACACCAGCTCTTGGACAATATGCCTGCTGCTTTCTTGCTAGAAACCCACACATGCTTTTAACACACAAACAGTGATGTCCTTTCCAAGGAAAGGACATAAGGGACACCCCCAGCTCATCACAGTTTAAAATGATTTTACTGGAGTCAAATTCACAAGTAGTGATAAAAATGGGAGGATTGAAAGCACTGATAAAAAAAGGATTTACTTATTTAACACTTCTTACCCAGATGTATTCAAAATAATATTGTTTAACTGATTACAACATTATGAAAGATCTGGGAATGGATCCCTCCAGAAAATCTACTCACTATTTAATTACTATGACAATCTTTACACACCATTCCTTGGCTGAGACTTGGAATTTTGTTGCTTCTGTCACAGGGACACAGTTTTCCACATGTGCCACAAACTTCAAATTATATGTCAAATCTACTGTAAAGAAAAAGAAAGAAAAGCATGTCCCCTCTGCCTGCACAGAGGAAGCTGTGTTGGTACAAAATGTGCCATTTTGCCTTCCCCTTCAGTCCTCAGTCCTTCCATGCAGGGAGAAGCTCACCTTTTGTGCCTTGTCCTTCCTACAGTGCTGCTCTCACAAAAGGAACTCTGCAAGGAAAGCCATTAGCTGCAAGAACGGAGGGCAAAGGCAAACAAGAACAAACCTCCACGTGCGCTCAGCCTACTCCCCAGGCCCATTTCCTTCCAAACTTTGACCCACCAAGTGGAGGAGACTGGGGACAATGCTGAGAAAAGCTCCTTTCCCCAAGGAGAACCTACTGAGCCCATTTCAGAGTGTGCAACCCCCAAGTGCTCCAGTTATTCCTCATTCTCCCACAGTGAGAGAACGCACAGCACCTCCAGCCTGCCCTTGAAACTGGAAGAAAACTGCTCAAGGGAAGTGCTCCCACCGTTTGCATAGCTCTGAAAAATTAGGATCAAGTCGTGAGTGGAATTACAAGGGTCATGGGATGATCCAGACTATGAACAATCAGCTGGAATGAACATCCCAGTGCTGTCCCAGGATGGACAATCACTGCTGGAACGGGACTCAGTTGACCGGCAGCAGAGCACAGTACATGCTGAGATTGTCACAGAAAAACATTATGCAGTATTTTGAGTTTTAAACTTATTTTTACATGTTCTACAATTCACGCAGAACAGAACCTTCAGATATACATATAGACCAGGCCTAGCAAAGTCCTTCAGGTTTTTCAGACGGAAGGCAAAAAGAAGCAAAAAAAAAAGACAAAGAAGCAAAGAAACTGACCGCAAGTTTGTGTGGTTTGATATAGCTTCTGAGATAATAAAAAAGCCAATTTTTTAACATTACAAACTCAATTCTTGTCTCTGAAGTGCTACTACATTTACCTATGGATGTGTTTTATATGTGCACATTTTGTGAGGATGGCAGCTGAACTGTGCAGTGTGCAAGAAAATAGTTCATTGATTGAACTGATATAAAATTAATGTATTTATCCTAATTGCAGAATTTATACAATCTAAAACTGCTTTATTGCACTTACTGCACAGCCTGCTACTCCCTTGCAATGGCTATATAAAAAAAATAAAAATCAGCTACTTTATTTACTAGAAAATAAAGCACGCCTTGAAACCGATCAAATGCAATTATACACTCATTAAAATAAAAATACACAAAACACAGCCTGAGATTTTAATTCTAGTATTTTTGCCATGAGTTGACATCACTGACAGATTTTTCTCCTCCTTTGGTTTTTCATATGATCCTGTTTAACAATTTTCACTATTCAAGTAAAACACATGGAACCGAATACCAGAGAACAAAATAAAAAGCACATTTTGCTTCATGAAATCAGAAGTATTTTTTCCCCTTGAAGAGCACATTCCTTGGTGTACAGGATTTACACTTCAGAGAACTGAGGGCATTCCATTAGTTGCATAAGGATGCATTGATGGAGATCTATTGCTGCCTGCAGGGCTCAAACCTGCTGAGTTTACCTGAGCTTGGTGTTTTTTCTCACTTGACAGAGCACAGCACAGCACTGGAGAGGAACCCAAACCTTCTGACAACGCTGCATCACCTGCAAGGCAGGGCCAGGTGCCCTGAACAATGTCTCGGGTGATGGAGAGAATCCTTTCTAAAGTGCACTGACTGGAGGAGCCTGGGCAGGCAGGGCCTGGCAGGTTCTCCACCCCTGGGACAAGCACCTCAGTGTCTTTGGTTGTTAGGTCTCCCCAGCTCTCTTGTTCACCTTCGTCACAGCCTCTCGCGCCTGCTCCGGCAGCCGCAACGGGTCCGACAGGATCGAGGTGCTCCTGCTCAGCTGCCGCAGGGTGCTCAGCACCACTACAAAAAAAGAAAAGGCAGGAAAGCATCAGGAAAAGCTATTAATCTGATTGATCTTTCTTCTGCAAAAGAGAGCATCCCTTGACAGCTATAAATGTAAATTAATACTTGCTGAAAGGCAAGAGGGAAAGAATCGAGCAGTGATGCCCAAACAGGAGGTCACTCCAAAGCTAAACACAAATCTCAGAGGTCTTCCCTCATTAGGAGATAAATCACACTGCCAAACATACTCCAACTACAGTCAAGCTTTTGAAATTTAAATGTAGTTAAAGACTGTTTAAATTCTGGTATATTCAACAAAATTTTTTTCTGTCTTAACAGTCAGAAGAGGCTCTTATTTTTTCACTGAGCTAACAAAAAGGAAGCGAAAGCCACATTCAGCATCATGTGCTTTCTTTGCCTTCCTCTGACTTTTAAGAAATGCTATTATATTATACTTTCTGTGATCTGAAGAGCTGCTGGATGGAACTTCACTTACTTGGCCTCAGAACAGGAAGAGAACAGTGCTGATCCAACCAGGCCAGTGCAGTTTCGTTCAGATCCTTAAAGCTTGTTGTGGAAACCATCCCATTGAAGGACTCAAACAATGGCTTAATAATAATGCTGAACTGCAAACCATCAAATGTTAAGGGAGACAACAAAGGGGGAGTTCAAAACATACTATGGGAAAAGCTATGGCAGAGAAAACACTGGATTTCTAAATGGACTTCAACTGCCAGAGGGATTGCAATGTTTAAATAATTGTATTTTGAAATCTCTAACACTAAGACTGAGAACAAAATGGAACCTCAGTTCCTAGTGATATTCACTATATTTTGCAAAATTCCTCCACACTGACCTGAAGAGGAAAAAAAGGGGCATGTGCAAGTTTTTGAACAGCTTCAGTAACTGTAATTTTTCTTCCCCTGAAATCTTTGCTATTGTCTATGTATGCTTCTCAAAAGACAACCAGAGCTGCAGTTACAGTGGAGCCCACAAAAGATTTCTTGCAGTACAATAACCTAGCAAGAAAACCTTGCCTCTGCATTGCATTTTACTTTGCAGTTACCTCCCACACGTTGAGGTGAACAAATTCTGCAAGAATCCACATCCACAAGCAGATGTGGATGAAAACTGAGGATGTTTGCTATTTAAGTAACTTGGCTTGAAGTCACAGCATCAGAATCCCAAGTTCTTGGCTCTAAAAGTACCGGTACCAAAGCCCAAGTTGATCAAGGTTGGTATAAAAGGATACAATCCAAAACTTCCAGTTCTGCAGGGTCCTGCTTCTCACATACTCATCAAACATCTTCCTCATGTGGTCAAACCTTTGCCGCGTTACAGGAACCCCGGTAGCAGGGAGCTGCTGCTGGCAAGAACTGAGAAGATGTTCAAAAGTCAGAATCTCACCAAAAAGGACACAGTTCTCTTCCAGACAAAACTGCAGCAGGAGAAAAGTGTGTATTCCTGGTATGTATCTCTGGTGGAGGGGCTTTCCAGTGCATGATCCCCCCCAGAGTGTAACTCCTCCAGTCAGGAATAAAAACTGTTTTCCCAACAACCTTGTCTATATTCATGCAGCAAAGTAATTTATCAAGCTGCTACAAACACTTCTGGTTACAAACAACTAAACTGAAAACAAAGCATAACACAGAGCAAATTAATTCTGGGCATCCATTAAGGACAAGGCATATTAGGAGTCAAGGAAAAATTTACAGTTACTCCTAAGCAATGTTATAGAAGAAGATGTAATGGAGATTCTTATAAAACAGACCAATTTAAAATAAAACCAAGCAGACTTCATTATATTTTGCAAGAAAAATAAAAATATTTTGATTTACTGCTAATTTTAACATCATGCTTAAGCCCAAAATTTCTGCAGATGGAAATAAAGCCAGTGCAGTTCTCAACATGCTTTGCAATAGTACATAACCATAAACCCACAGAGGAAACTGAGGCACTGGGAAGGTGAAGTGATTTATCACAGTTATGTTCAGCCAGTGGCCAAATCCTGGAGCCCAAGTTCTGTGTCTTACGTGCTCAGTCACAATTTCCTATAAAAACTGACTGCATTTGAGAAGAAAACTGCAGCAAAGCCATTGCAAAGAGTGAGAGTTCAATCACCAATAAGCTTTATAAAAATATCCTCACAGACTTCTTCTCAGAACTATTCTGACCTGACACATCCTCCCTGATGCTGCCACTGTTGTGCATTCCATGCTGAGAGCTTGCTGAAAATCCACACAATTTGCACCAGTGCCCATCCCACAGCAGCTCTGCTTGGAGCTGCTCTGTCCAACACCCATCTGCTCCCTGGTGTGACACTGAGGACACACTCCCTGCTGTTTGCTGCTGCTCCACCCCTGGAGCTCCCCGTTCTCACAGGATGGTGGCGTTCAGCTCCTCGATCTCCTCCCGGAGCCGCCTGGTCTCCTCCTGCATCTGGGTCCTCTCCTGCTGCAGCTTGGCGATGTACTCCACTGTCTTCTGGAGTGTGATGGCATGGCTGATCTAGGCCAAACACAGACACACAGCTCACTTCCTGCAACAACCTGAGGTTATTATGAGTTTGTCCTTCTAACCTGCACTCCAGCACCTTTTAATTTTCCTTCAGTGTGTGTAAAAGCACAGGATCAGGCAGAGCAAAACACTTCAGATACTCAACTCTGCGTTTCTCTAAATCCTCTTCACACTCCAGTACAGCGAAATGTGGCTGTAGGGGTTGTCTTCTTTCATAAATTACATTTCTGCTACTTTGTTCAAATAAGTATTTTAATAATTTAAAATGTTTTATTTCATTATCTGTCCTCTTAAAAATATTTACAGTTTTACTTAAGTAGTGAAGTATGTGCAACATCTCCAGACAGATTTATAGTGCTGGTAGAAGCGCTGCTTTAAGTTGATAATATAAATAATTTCGTTTGGGAAACCTGAAGTTATTAAACAGAAGGACCCATCAAAGGAGATAATACTCTTCAGTTAGCAGGAACCAAAAAAAAAAATCTGTACTTGAGAAATAAAATAACCAGACATTTCAGTAAAGCTGAGTTTTCAAAAAGGACTTCCTTTCAAATAGGCTAATCAAGCCAGGAAGTGAAATTCTGACAACATATCACCTAAATTTCTGAAACTATAAAAATTATAAAAACAAATCAACATGCTACACAAAAAGCTTTCATATTTTGCATGTTTCAAAGCCATTGGTATTTAAAGGACACAAAAAATTTTGTTGTGCAGATATATCTGTATTTCAATTTAGTGAACTAAGTTAACTGGTGTAGCCAGATTAAGTTTTTAGTTTGGACAAAGTCATTGGACAATGAGAAATCAGTTGGAATTTTTTGCTCTGTGAACCCAAGCACAAATGACAGGTGAAAGGGGAAAAAAAGGCCCTGATTCTTAAAGATAGCTGGGTGGTGTAAAGAGTCCTAATGAGATATTCCAAATCATCTGAACTGACCATGCTGGGAGGCAGAGATCTCAATGGTGTAGGAAATCCTAGGAATTTACCTGAGCTTTACCATTCTACCTCTACTCACTGCTGTGTTCCAGCAGTCTGTTCTCTGCTGTGCTCAGCTGACCACTCAGCAGTGAAATAATAAACTACATTTATTAACAAGACTTTTAGAATGGCTCTTTCTTACATTTCACATCAAAATGTAAGTGGTGCTGCAGTACTTACCGACTTGGAGTTGGCTGACACCAAGCTGTTCAGAGCACTGAAACCAATCTTGATATTAGACCTTCTTTTTTGTTCTGAAAGATGCCTCATCCTTCGATTCTGCATAAATAAAATCAGCTCAGTCTATGCTGTTCTCCTTTACTGTGCTACTGCTATGATTATTTCAGCTACTCAAATTCACTGTCATTTTTGTTGGCTTGTGACATTCACAGCCTCCCCTGGAATGACTCTCCAGAATCTTAATAACGAATTGACATTGTGTTTGTGGACCGACCCACCTCTGACATCTGCACCTATTTTAAGCATCACATGCCAGGATGGCAAGGAGAAAATCTGAAAGATATATTACCTGGAGGTTCTGGACTTGTACAGTATGCACATGATGCATGTGCCAGCAAGGCACACAAATGTTTGAAAGATACCATTTGTCTGTGGAGTGCTTTAGCAGAAAGAAAAGGACACCCTACACATCTCTGTAAGCTTCAGCTGTGTCACCAGGAAGTAAAGTGTTTAGGATTTATATTAACAAAACAACAAAGATCAGTAGACCCAGAACTGGTCCAGGCTGTGGTAGAAATACTTTGCAATCAGTAACAAAAACAACTGTCAGAACTTTTTAGGCACAGGACAATCCTGCAGCCCCTGGATCCCAGGGCTGGGGAGCTACCTAAACCACTGACAGGAGCTCCCAAGGTTGGTGCCCAGAGAAAGAAAAGACTTTCCAAGCTATAAAAGGAGCTCTAGTTTCTTCTCAGGCTCTGGGAATACCAGATTATTCCAAGGCCTCTGAGCTGCCCAGGACAAAGGAGCAGCCAGCGGATCCCATCCCAAAGCTGGGGCCACACCGCCGCCCTGTGGCTCCTGCCCAGCTCAGCTGGAGCCTGGAACAGCCAGGGATCATCCCTGGGATGGTTACACTTGTCACAGCCACAGCAGGGACACAGAGAAAGGATCCAGGAAGGAACAAAATTACTCCAGATATGACTCTGAAAATCCCCACTCCACAGAGACGTGTATGCCAGGCATGTGAAGGAGGTGCAGAGACCATAATTGTGTAACAGCCCAGGGATTTCTTTGTTCTGAGTGTCTCTTGTAGCACCAGCCCAAGTTGTTCCTATTGCTGCACCACTCAATTATTGCTTTTTCATGGGAGTCTGCCACAGAAAACTTGGGATGAAGGAACTTCTTTAACAGAGTTTGCACTTTGAGAACCCATTCCTTGAAGAGTGAGGCTTTCTGGCAGCAGTTCACCATCATCCCACTTTATAATGGAGGAAAGCAATGTAATAAAGCAGTGAAGTGGTTGCCCAAAACCACAGAAAATGCAGGTCCAGGAGCAGGACTGAGATTTCCAGTGCACTCCATGCTTTGCTAAACTGAAATAACCATGTTACCTAGCAATACAGAACTGTTTAATCTAACTAACAATACAGAGGAACAAAAGCACGTATGTCTGGAGCCTGGCAAATATCATTGTTTCTCTTGTCTTACTAGAGTTACTAACAATACATATTCAAAGCTATTCCTGTCAGAGCAGGTGTGTTTACATGGCTGTAAAGCTGTGTCTTTACTTTTCCATCTAGTGACCATTTTCCCCACCATCAGCCAGCCGTACTAATGTGTTCCTTTGTTACCTTACTCTCTAGCAGCACAACGGACTGCATCCACAGCTTGTGAGCTCTCATGCCAAGCAAATCCCTACCATCTTTTATGAGTAACTTGCAGCATGGTCAGCAATGGGCAGTTCTGATTGTCCTCTGCAACAGATCTAGACCTGAGTTTAGTCACAGGCTGTAGGTGTTAAACTTACCTTTCTGCCCTAGAGTAACCAAACTGCCATCAACTCACAGGGTACACAGAGCCAGGGAAGCCAGGAGGGGGCTGGCACTTGCAGAACTGTTAAGAAATGCTCCCTCCCACAAGAGAATGAATGAGAGGGTTACAGCTGATTGTTCTGATGGGGTTTTCATGGAGAAGTTTCTCATACCACCACAGAAAGTGTTCTGACAAGGTCAGTTTGTGTGTGAGGTACAACCAGCACTCAGGTGGTATCTCTAGACTGCTGGGTTCTTACCCCAGTGATTCTCAAAGGGTTTTACAGGTGTAACTCGTAGAGTCTGTGGAGCTGCTTCTCTGTGGAGCAGCATATCATCACTGGAGACATGTAAGTAACTCAGCAGGTCAAGAACTTCCCCTCCAGCAATGACCAGAGCCCTGCAGACTGAAGAGCCCCAATAGAACAATGGCAAAAAGCCACAGTTTAGGACACTAAGCCTGAAACCTTTGACAAGTAAACTGACACCTGTCACAACACTCCTGTGAGCCACAGCAGGAACTGCTGTCACAACCATAATGACCTGCAGAGGTACAGCTAAGCCTGGCCCCTCTGGTGACACATCCCTGAGGAGCAGAGTAGATTAGAGTCTGACATTTTGGATTGCACAGAGCAGCACAGATGCAGCAGCAAGCTAAGCCCGACATGCAAATATGCTGCTGTCCTGAAGCAGAACTTTCTCTAGCTGTGCTCAGACATCAGGAAAGAAAAGTAGCTATGAAGGCAAAGAAAAGCCCCTCAAAGGAAAGGACACACACCTTAAGTGCAGCCACAGCAGGGTCAGTGGCAGGTTTTCCTGAGCAGCTGTTCTGAGGAGATTGTGGACTGGGGCTCTGCTCAGAGGTGCAGGGGGAAGCCTGTCCTGAATTCTGACAGTCCCGGCCTTCAGAAAGGAAAAAACACAAGACACATTAACAAACAACTTTCTGTAGCAAATATAACTGCTGAGAAGTTTCTACTAAGAAATGAACTGAAATGCAGTCGGCAACCAAATTACTCTGTTTGATGCAGCAACCACATGCTAGAAAACATCAGGACTGCTGGGAAAGCTTAGGATATCAGGTCACATGATACATCCTGAATAGCAAGATGTAATAGTCCTTTCACACACATATTTCAGCAAAGGCATGTTGGATGCACAGGCTGTGACTCCGTTGTCCTGCTGGGCTCCCCCATTTGTCTCTAAAGGCCTGGTGACACTTACAAGCCATTTACCACCAGAACCAGCCCAGGGAACACTCCATCAATGCACATGCAAAAGGAGTCTTTGCACTTACCTACAAGGATTGTGTCTGAGATCCTCCAGTCAAAATCAGAGCTATGACACTGAACAACAAACCTATTCAGCACTTCCTACACAGATGCCTTTCATTCCTTGGTGACTATGACAGCACATCCTTTTAGAAAGGAACCACTTACAAGAAGCACAAAATCACAGTTTGTGGGGATGCTGCACAGTCATTTAAGACAAGAATTGGAAACTACTGGATGCAACTGAAGCTGTGGGGTAGAAGGGCCTGAAAAGCTTTTCCTTCAAAAATTAACTAGGGATCCTCAAGGCCCACTTACACCTGCCTAGCCAACAGAAACACACTTCCATGTGCAGGGCAGAGAACGCTTCCAGCTTTCTAACTTACTAGGTGTAGGTGAGGGAACTTGTGAACTGCTACAGTGGGAAGGGATGTGCTCTCCTTTCACCAACACATCTTGGACTACACTAGGAGGAAAGAGATGTGAGACTGTGGACTGGCTTTGTTGACTACTTGGTGCTCGCTGTGCTGGACCAACCAGAATGTTACTACGGAACTCCGTCACCCCGGGAGCCTGGGAACAGCACAGAAACAGCACAGAGGAGAACAGAGAGAAAGAGAGAGCAGGAGGGGCAGTGGGAGAGAAGGGATGAGAGAAAGGACAAAGTGGGGGAAGAGATTAAGAAAGAGAAAGAGAGAAAGAGAGATTTGTTACCTTGCCTTTCACTAAAATTAGCAAATTAATACATGATTAACAATCTGATGACACGAAACAAGGGCTAATATATAAGGAATTGGCAGGCACCAAAGTCAGGCTTCTGGCAGGAGACCAGTATCCTTTCATAACTTAAAGCAGTATTACAACACATCAACAGCATAATATACCAAAATCTATCTCCATCTTCCTGCACACAACATTGGGGAAAGCCACTCACACACCCAAGGCATGTTTTCCATTATGGCAGTGGAAAGGTGAGCTCCCTGGGCTCCTTCCAGCTTCTGCACAGTTAAAGCACAAACCATCCCCATCCACAGCACTGTGAATACAGGCTCCTTGGAATCTTACTGTTGTGTGAGACAGAGCCTATCAAGACTATAAAGTGCTTCCAAGCCCATGAAGTGGCTACATTAAAAACAAGCAAACAATGTTGAATGCACAAATGCATACTTTGGGTAACAGATGATTTACTGGACTCGTTACCCACCTGAGCACACTATGGCTCTGACTACTTGCAAATAACAGGCCTAGAAAACAAATGTATAATTTTTTTTTCTTCTCCTTACTCTGACAATTCCAGCTGGTGCAATTGCAACATTAGACTGAGACGTGGCTGGCGTCAAAATCCCCTCTCTTTTTAAAGGTGCTGGAGTTACAATCACAGCTCTGGACTGTCCCTGAAAGGCAGCTGAAGAACACAATTCAGTTAGAATAGTTAATGATACAAAAAAAAAAAAAGATGGAAATTATTTTGTACGAAATAACTTGTCATTAAACATGGGCATGGATCAGTGGGTTTTCATTTGGTACTATTTCACTGCAGTATAAATGCCACCAGTCTTCCAATAATCTCAACCCCTTTAATTCAGTAAAAAGGACTTGAATGCTCCAGCTATTTCTGAGTTTTCCAGCATCACTGTCACTGTTTCACACTGAGTTTACAGAGGTATGTAGTAGTTCAGGGAGATACAAAGTGTATTCATTCTGTCAGAGCCAGGTTTGACAGGAGGAGGACCATCTTCAGCTCTCCTCTTCCATCCACACTTTGGGGTCTCAGGCTTGCTTGGCTGCTCCAGGAAGGGTCAATGACTCAATACTCATGCTTTCTTGTACATGTATCTTAAATCCTTTCCCTCAGCACTTCAGCCTACCAGCTTCTTTTCACTGTCTGGTTTTGTAGCTGCTTTAGATGACACACAACCACAAGACAACCAAATGTGATTGGGAATCAGCATCAAAATTCCACAAAATATGCTGAAGAACCAAGAGTTGCGCAGTTTTGGGCAGCTAGAGGTAATTCTGAATAGCAGCAAATGTCTCCACATGAATCTGTGAAGATCTCCACGTAACCAATGCAGATGTGCTGTTACTACCACGGCATTCATGCTGACATTTTCTGTTGAGACTGGGCAAGAACAATGACTGACCATCCTGAACTGTCACTAAGGGAAGAATCAAGCAAAGACTTGACAAAGACAGCTTCTGTCTGGGTTTTGATAAAACTGAACCAAACATATTTGGCTTCACTCTTGGCTGCACTGGTTCAGCTCTCCTTTGTACAAATAGTCATGATGCAGGAGAAGTGTCAGCAGAGCTCAGGCCCTGCCAAGCTGCCCCTCTGCAGTTCAGCATTAGGACCCTGAAGGACACACACAGCAGGACAGGGAGACAGTGCAGGGTTATCCAGTGTCCCCTCCCTGAAAGTGTCACCTGTGCCTGACAACTGTGTTTTGACTCAGCTGGAGTTTCTGCACAGCCTCCATAAGAGAGGCCTGTGGATTGCACAAACCTTGTGCCAGCCCTTGCGTGGCTCTGTCACTGACACAGGGAGTTCATTCTTTGAGCATTCCCACATCTAAAGCTGGAAGCACAACCTTTCCACTGTTCACTGACGTTCAGCTGGATTTATGACATCTGTATTGACCTCAAGAGCCTAATCTCACCAGTGCATTAATGCTGCTGCACAGGCTTGGCCCTTCTGACTTCCACATGTGGGGACCTGCAGCAACCAGCAACAATATTTAGAAGTCGCTTTACATGATTTATGTTTCTGTCCTACATACGCATCTTTTGCAGACTTTCCTCTCCAAATCAGCACACTTATCATGAAGTGGTGATAGCAGTGAAGTCTTGCACCTGATGAGACAATCTGTACAGATTTTTGGGTCCTTATACCACACAGCAGTTTCAACACAAGATATAACATAATTTGCTTTACAGTCAGGAGATGATTTGTTTGTCCTGAACACAAATTACAGGCATAAATGTCTCAGTTACAAGTACTGATGTTTATTCTGTTTCCAAAAATAAAGATCTAGTATTTATATAAATTCTTGGATTTGTCCCCTGAGCTTGATGTCCCAGTAGTTTAGGAACACCATGATCCCCAAATACATGCCACTAATCTAGATGAGAAACAAAGCTACTGGTTGTGATGGTCTAGAGGTAAACGGTGAAGCACTGGGAAAGTAATATATGGGGTGAGGAAGAACCCAGGAAGCCCTGAGAAAAGCAGGAGCAAATGCTTTCTGAAAATGAGTTTCCTACAATCTTTACTAGGTGAGAAATGCATGTCTCGACTGCTGAAGGTACATGGACTGCTGGTTTATAATGCACTGTAGATAGGAGCACTGCCATTAACACCCTCATGCTATTAATCATGGACCAAATTGATCCCAGTGACATCCTAGAATTCCATCCTGGGTCTGTTCTT
The DNA here is from genome assembly GCF_017590135.1 of Pyrgilauda ruficollis. NCBI lineage: Eukaryota > Metazoa > Chordata > Aves > Passeriformes > Passeridae > Pyrgilauda > Pyrgilauda ruficollis. The sequence goes on from NW_024531043.1 coordinate 10,711,462, forward strand.
CTCTTGAACAGTGATTTTTCTCTTTTGTGGGTAACCTCACTGTCAGGCCCTGGCAGACACACCTACTCCCTAGTAAAGCCTGTTTAACATTACTCCCCCAGGCAGGCTTTTTCTTGAATTATTGTTGCACATTTCAAGTGGCTGAAGTCACTTGGCCCCCAGCCAGCACAAGTCAAAAAACAGACTGCAATAATCCCAAGAAGAGCATTCTGCCTGTCCTGCTCCAGCCTTGAGCTTTCCTACAAGAACCACCTCAAGCAACTCTTGCTCCTTATCTTCATTCTTTGCCTTGTGCAGTGCCAGTGGCTCCAAATCCCACCCAGCGTGGAAGTCCCAGGTGTTCCTACCCCGACCTGAAACCCACTCCTGACTTAAAGCATCTCAAGGGTCTCTAGACTGCTTGAGACAAAGATCTCCAGCTCCCTAGGGAGAATCTCCTCCTCCACTGTGGCTGAGTGCTCTGAGGGGCAGTTAATCACAACAGCATCGCTCCTAAATCCAGGGCTTCTATGGGGCAGGAGCACAGAGCTCATGCAGCTACACAGCCCATCACAGATGATAAAAAAAGAGACCCCCTTTTGCAGGTCAGCTTTTCACACTCAACCAAACTGCTTCCCATCCTTGCAGCAGTCCAGGGCATCCCACTGAACAGTGCAGCCACTGCATTCAGACAGTGGATTCAAGGGTTCCGTGGACACACTCAGAAGCTCTATTTTAACTTATCATGTAAAGCAAGAAAAGCAAAAAGGTCTTTTCCTCCTGGTAGTCCCACTCAGAAAACAAAACCATCCTCCCACAGCGCTCCTCACCTGGGGTGATGAAGGCATTCTTTACCACTAAGGACACTGTTTCAAGCTTCGGAGCAGGCACTATTTTTTGTGACTGTTTGGGCCTTGTCCCAGCACTGGCCAGAGGAACAGGTTTGGGGAGTGCAAATGTCAGCTGGGACTGCAGCTGGGGCCGGGGCTGCCCCTGCACAACAGCAGTCTGGAAGGCCAGGTTACAAGGCACTCCTGCCCCCGGCTGCTGCGTGGCCAGGACCAGGCTCTGGCTCTGGCTCTGGCTGAAGGTGGTGGCAGGGGCGTTGTGGGTCAGCGTGGCAGAAGCCGTGTGAGTGATGACCGAGGATTCACAGAGGCCGAACTTGGGGGTTTCTGGAGCGGCGAAGGCGGCAGGCGCGGGGCTCAGGCTGGAGCTGAGCGGCACCGCGGGCAGCGGGGACGGCTGCTGGGCGCTCGTGGGCTGCAGCAGCGGCAGGGGCGTCTGGAACACTGACATAAAAGTTTGTGGCCCGCTGAGAGACGAGTCAGAAGGGAAGTCTGCCGGCTGGATGAAAGATCCCCCACTTCTAATGCTGGAACACTGGTCAGCAACGACGTCAGGAATGACAGGAGCAGGTACTGAGGAAGGAATCAGTCCATCACTGATGTTCCCTGCTGGAAGCGTGCTGGGCAACGAACCCGATGGCAGGACAGTAGACTGAGAGACAAGGAAATATCACTGACTCAGACATGGCTGAACTCCTCCTGAGAGGACACGGCTCATGTCAGAGCCTTCTGTTTGAAACCCCTCTTACCTGGGAAGAGTGGCTGCTGCTGTCTGTGGTAGCTGAGCTGACAGCAGACACGGAAGGGAAATAATTACTGGAGCGACTGGGCGTGAATAATTCTGAAATATGAAAAGCCACCTATTAATTTTCTACTTTTCATACTTAAGATACAGCATTGCTAGATCCTAAAATTCACAGAAATATCAACATTATTTAGCAAATAATGAAATCATGATCTTTTTACTTCATACAACTGCTGCTGACTGAGCAGTGAATTGCTGTCTTCCAGAGGAACTGATCTCTTTGGGGCTGACTCCTTCAATTTTCATGCAAACTGGGACAATGCAAAAATCAGTCCTATTAAAGGTTCATCTACACACAGACAGCCAAGAGCTGATCCTCAGTGAGTCCCACAGTTATCTGATGCAGACTGCTTGCAGAGCCAGCAAATAGATATGACTCTCTACTTCTATGAAGATCCATAACCATCAAAGTTGTCAGCAGTAGTTTAGTGTTATATGGAATTCTTGACAGTGTCATAAAACATTCAAAGACTAACAAAATGTTAAATGTCTTCATCACTAAGAAGTGTGAAATGGGGAAACCTTAGATGCTTGTAACACTTAAAAAAACTAGTTCATAAATCACTGCAATATTTAAGAAATTAATGAACTCTGTATATGATTCTTACCCTGAAAAGGCTCAAAAGTATCCATAAAATCAAAATTTGGCTGGAGAGGAATAAGCCCTGGTTGAATCATGTCGGCATTTCCTAAGTGTCCTGCAAAATTCAGGAGACAAATAAGATTAACTTCCCATCACTCACATAATAACAGCAGCAGGAATAAAACACTCCACAGCCAGGCTTGGCCAAGATGTTACAGAAAAACTGCTGCTGAAAGGAACTGAGCATCTGCTTCTCTTCAGAGCTACAGCACAGTCCAGGTATCAAAGCCACTGGGGAATGAAACTTTCAATTACCAAAATGGAAGAGGTGAAACCTGAGGGCTAATTCAGCTGCACTACACACAACCTTGCTGGAAAGCACAGCCTGATCCACCACAGCTCATAATAGAGTATTTTTAAAGTAAACCATCATCCATTTCATCTGCCTTGAGTACAATTCATGTAAACCATGGCTGCTCTGGAGTTGCTCAGACATCCCTGCAGCAAGGATGGTGAACAGTGGACATGTGCTGTCCCATCAGACAGTCAGAGCCTCCAGACAGTTGAACAGCTCTTAGGACTGTTTGTACAGATGAAACTTGCACTGGTTCTACCCAACAAAGCCAAACAAAAATACACAGGCACTCCCTTAAAAATACACATACAACTATGCTTTGAGATAAATCACAATGCCTTCACCACTGATAAAGTAAATGCTGCTCATTAAAGATTTATTCAGAGCAACATTAGGGGGCAAAGCTGGGAGCAGCACATAAGTTAAGACAGAAATTAAAGTTGGATCATTAAGTGGGATTCTATAACCTACAGAATCATAAGACAGCTACATTCCCTGACCTGTTTTCATGTGTATCAGCAATATAAGATAGATTTCTTAGGCAAGACTACAAGAGCTGCAAAGCAACAAACCAGAGTTTTTGTAGGGGTTCTCACTGCAACACAGCTACAGCCAACAAATACCTATGTCCCTGGAATTTGGCCAGGAAACCAGCTGATGTGAAGAGAGCGTGGAGAACAGGGTGTCGGTGAACTCGGACATGAGCATGTCTGCATCCAAGAGGCTGCCTTCCTCCATGGGGACAGGGGTTTCTCTGCCATACCTTCTTTTTTGCCAGAGAACCATATCATCATCCTGTCAAAGGAAAGGAGGAGAGGTCAGGCTGCCTAGAATGCCAAAGCAGTCTGGTGCATTTCTAAAAAAGCAGCCCTCATTTTTCACATTTTTAAAGAAAGAACCTCTCTTTGAGGAGCCATCAAATGGACTGAAACACTTCAATGGTGTTTCTGATACACCAGCAACTTCAGCTCACTGAAATACCACAACACCCTGGGAAAGATTTTTGCCCAAAACCCAGATATTGACTAGAAGGACATAAGACAAATAACAACACTTCCTTGTTTGATTGATTACACAAGTATTTTCACATCCAGTTTAACAATCCCTTGGTTTGAATAAAGATTAAAAATAACATGACTAGCAAGAATGCAAAAAACAACTTCTGTCTTGTGAGATGTATCTGAAACCCTGACTCACAGTGAAGTGCAATTGTACTCTGAGTTTGCACAAGACACTTTTTGCCCATGAAAAATACAACACAATGTGACTTGGCTTACCCATCCCTCACTACAGGCTCAGTTAAAATGCACTGCCTTACAAAAATAGCAGAACAGTGCTTCTGATCATCGGTTTATATACTCAAAGTAGCTTTGACAGTTTAAGGAGAAATACTAAATGGTGATACCACTGTTCCTTTAACCATTTTGTCCTTTTATAGGATCCTGGCATATTATCTGCCTGAGCTGTGGGCACAGCAGGAAGATCTGCACAACATAGGTCCCACATCTTCACAGATCCAGTTACACAAGCAAAGCAGCAGTGCCAGTTACAACTCCGTAACAAGATGAAATCATGTGCCAGCCCTCAAAGAGACTGATCTCTCTGGGCATGCAATGCTGATTCCCATTTCTTCTGTCACAGCACTTTACATTCAACCTCTCCTCCATCCAATTCAAGCTACAAATCTCACATTGCTCTCTGAGGCACAGGACATTAAGGTTTCTAACCTTAATTAAGGCATAAGCAAGCTGCTTGTCTTTAGATTGTAATCAAAGCAAGCTACTGCACGTTACAGCTTGGTTATCTACTGTGGGTTGTACAAGCATAAATGTTGCCACTTCTCAGTGGTGTTACCTACCCTGACCAAACTTGAAAGATCTTCATCTTTGTGTTTCTGTAACTGCAAAAGGAGAACAGATGGTGAAGTCAGAATAGGTCCTGTATGTGCCAGTGGAAGACCTGATTTTGCAAAACTTTTAAGACCCAATCATGCACAATCAGTCCCAGCACAATAATTTTTAGTTAAGTGGAACTAATCAGATGAGCATGTCTGTACCAGCTTATCATCTGTTTTAAGTACTCTTGCATGCAAGAAAAAGCGATAGAAAAACTCAAAAAGCAACAACATACTGATCAAGCTCAAGCAAACTACTTTCACTATGTAAACCAACAGACCCTTTTCTTGAAGTATGTTCTCCACTTGTGGTATTCCCTAATGACTATTTCAATTCTTCGTTTCCAGTATTTCCCTTCTGTTGCAATGGCCTGAGAACACAAACACATACCATGAATTACACGGAATCACACAAGGGCTGAATATTCAATACATTTCCAAGCAAATATTCAGGCATAAAAAATGCAAAAGAAAGCATGCTAATTCTGTTTGAGCTCATGTATCAGCAGCCCACACTGTCCCAGAGTTCAGCTATCACAGAGCAAATCTGACAGTACTAACTTCATCTTTCCCACAAAAACCAAACACGAGGTGACGTCTGACTGCACTGTCAGCATCTCCCACAGCAGCTCAACCATAACTAAGAGTTAAGAAATGGCAAAAAAAAAAACCAAAACATCTTTAAAATTAATTTACTTAAATATAATGTATAAAGCACACAATATCCTGTGAATTTCACAAGGCCACATGCACAGACACACACATAAGCAAAAGCTGCTACGAATGACACAAAGCAATAAAAATCTGATGTCCAGCTCAGGGGGGACCTTGCAGGCCACACACTGATGGCAACAAAAGGATCACACGATATGGGTCTTCAATGTATCACACAGAGCAGTGTGTAAGTTGGGGAGAGCAGACTAATGAGAGCCTTAACTTTGTGTTCGAGGGTCACTTTCAACACAAACATCAACACTGTTCTTTCAAAAACCTGAGACAGTTCCACAAACTCATCTGGAACTCCTCTGAGTTATAAATTACTCTAGAGTTATGCAGTATAGAGAGAGCCACATATTGCCACATCAAGGGCCTCACTGGTTTTCTGCAAGGAGCCAGAGGGCAGATGTTAGTTTTCATTTATGTTTACAGGAGCACAAAAATGAAAGAACACAAACTCATATTTGATCTGTCTGTGAAACTACCTCGACAGAGAAAAAGAAATTGCTTGTTCTCTTGAAACCACAACTCTCCAATTACATAAAATACAGAAAACTCTCCCAGGGTCACTTAGATTCAGTCCTGAAAATAATCATCACTCTGATTTCCCACAGACTTCCAGTCAGAAGACAGCAGTGGCTGTCAAAACTTTAACTATTCAAATAGTACTTCTGTGATTTATGATTCATTAAACTACAACATTAACATAAGTTACACAGATAACAAATGTCCTTCTGCTTGCACCTTGATCAACCTCATGTGATAAACTCACAAAACCTGGTTCACTTTGCTTTTAATGGTTCCTTCTAAGTAAAATCAGAGCACAGATTGGCTATGCTGCCCTTGTTCCCAGCAGACCAGAAAATCCTGTTACAAACTGCAGAGCTCACTGGGCTGTTCCCAGGGTTTCACACACCTCTGGCCGCCGGTGCTCGTCGACGTCCACGGAGCCGTCCAGAGGGGTCACAAAGTGGCACACGGGGTTCTTGCGCTTCTCCAGGTCTGAAACAACAACGGCAAGGCAAGTGCTGAGCATGTGCAGGGCCTGCAGAGCTGTCACTTCGGTGGCAAGGTGTCACAGGGAGTCTAGCCAGGATTCCTTCCCAATGAACAACACAAAACAGGGAGATCTTGGGCTGTGCTTGGAGCACTCAGCACATCCTCAGCGTGGGCACATCCAGGAAAGCCCTGATCCAACGGCATTGCCTCTGGAACATCAGACCTTGAGCAGATCCCCGAGCTTTTCACTAGACAATAATTTCAATTCTCTCGCTCTCACCGATGTCTCAGGGAAGACCCGTCCCCAGCACGGTACTTACACTGCATGTACCAGGCCCTCCAGATGGCGTTATTGAGACGGATTTTATCTCTCCACTGAAGCTTCAATCCCTTAAAATTTTTCCATTTTGGTGAAACCAACCTTCCGCTGCAACAAAACAGACAACAAATCATTCTGCTTTCAGTTTTTCTCTCTCCCTTCCTTTCGAGACAAAGCATCCCCCTAAACCAGCAGAACTGCCAACAGATGAAGCCGTGCTTGGCCAGTCACAACTTTTACTGTCCACAGCTCACTAAAGCAGGAGCCAGAGATGAATCCTGTCTTCATGTGTCCTCCATAAGAACTAACAACTGTCCCAACTGGTCTCAAGAATATCAGCAGGAATTAAATTAATTTCACCCACACTTTTCTCTTTGCCAGTATCTCACCTTTTCTAATTCCCACCTATGAGCTGCTACCAACTGGGACTGAGATTATTTAAAATTAAGAGGCTTCTGTATGTTTAGTCAGATACAGTTCCATTCAATTTTCCAGGCTGGTAACACTGGAAAGGAGGAATGAAATGCCAGTTCTGGACCATGAAAAAAATACAATCCACCAATTCTACACTGCTGGTAATCAGAGCTGGGCACAAAGGAGAACCAACAGGCTAGTAACTCTTCTCTGAGGAAAGGCAAGGCTGAAAAAAGAAATGGTTTATGCATGAATGCTCCTGGGAGGTGGAAGGGAAGTGGAAGGAAAAAGGAAGAAGCAGCAGGGACTCTAGTAAGCACTTTATAAAAACAAACTACCCAGCCCTTAAAACACACCTTCATGAATCATTAATCCATACTACTGACAGGGCAGAGGAAGTAGGAAATACTTGTAACACAGTAAATTTCAAGCCAGAGATTAAAGTATAGGAACTGTGCCTATCCCAGATTTTCTGTCTTGTTTTGGGGGGGTTTTAGCCCCACATCTTCCAAGTTTGTCTCCTGTGCTGTTTGTGAAACCCCACTATGAGGGAATTGGACCAGCAATACCAACTGCAACCCACACAACAACAAAGGAAACAGGTTCACCTTGACACACTATGAGCATCAGGTCAAGGGGTGATGGACACGAAGGAGTGGCAGGAGCAATGTCACCTACACACACTCTGCCCTCTCAGAGAGATCCCCTGAGCACGTGGTCAGTCAGGAAAGGTCTCTGCCATGAACTGCAGTGGCACTGGATGTACCAGCACAGACAGTGCCCTGGCACAGCCCATTTGCCTCACACATTCAGTACAAATGAACTCAGAGAGGGATTATTTATCCTTAAAAGCTCATTTCACATTTAAGCTCTAAAATCGCTGTGCAAATAGGAAGTACATCTTACAGAAGAGCAAGGCACTTCCCTTGGCTCAGCAAAGCCCATGCACAGAGCCTGAGGGTGGAGAACTGATAATTCCCCGTTTCCTATTTGGTCTGGGAAACCTCCCAAAAGCAGCTCTTTTTAAAGAAACCTTTTAATAAAACTTGCAAGACTAAAAACAAGTAAAAAGTCCTCAGCCTAAATAAAAGCAGCCAGAGTGCCAGAGCTGCTAATAACAGGATAAACTAACATTTTTTCACGTATTTGCCTCACCATTTCTTTCCTCCCTTGCTGACACCACAACTGCTCTCACACTCAAGTACTCCCACAACTCTGACAGTAACAGAGAGCAAATGCCAGGCTTCAGCCAAGAGATAGGTAATGAAAATCATGTCTGCTCTTTCAATTTTACTACTATATAAAATGTCAATTGTGGCAACAGGTTGTAGCAATGCATCAGTAGATGAGTTGCTGCCTGACTGATTTTGTTTTTCCTCCTTGTCCTCTTTAAAAATAAACTGCAATATTCTTGTATGCACAAGGAAGCAGAAGCAGAGATCAGGTATGAATTGCACTAAAAGGATAATTTCCAGCAGCAAGAGAACAGGCAAGTGATCAAGTCCTGAGCCCTGTCCATGCCCAGCTGCCCCTTTGGGGGTTAGGCTGTACACTGGACTATGCTACAAGGCTCTGCTGCAGCCTTTGGGATGCTGGTGCTTGACAAAAATAAAGTATAAACAAAATTTGGTACACAAAATAGAACATGAGCATCCCCAAGACAAGCAGACTTGCTGGAGCAAGCAACTTCACTGACTGGGAGTGAGAGCAAACCATGTCAAGAAATAGAAGAATCATTGTTAATGTACTTGTGCTGTCACTGGGCTTTAAGATACTCAGTACCATCAGCCTCTGTATGGTCACAGATATTTAGGAAATCCTTCTGGATTATTTCTCTTCAGTAGTGCATCCATACGCCACTCTTTGAAACACATCTCCCAAAACTTCACTTTTAAATTTCAAGACTTTTAGATAATAGCAAGATCTTCAACTAGTTCATCTCACTGTTACCCAGCCCATGTGTCAGGGCAGAGTGGATCTCCACCTATTTAATATTTCTCCCATCGCTGCAAACTATCCCAACACCTTTGGTGCTCACTGCACAGCCAGCTCTGCCTCAGAACCACTGCATTCCTTATACTCCCTTCCAAACCCAGACTGAAGCCCATCTTTTCCTGTTTCTCATCTGTACATTAACAGTTTGGAGACAGGAGATTAATGTGCTGATGCATCACCAGCACTGACAAAGTGCCCACATGCCTTTGACTAAGAAATCTGTCAACTTAATGTTCATCTCTTCACAGCTCTGTGTGACTCGACAGTTTGCCAAAGCAACAAAACTCTAATAATCTGCACTCAGAATAACAAGAGCAAATGCTCTTCTATAAAAAGACTAAAAGGAACTGTAATCAAGTCTGGTACACTCCTTGCATCTTCAAAGAGCTAATTAAAACTGAAATTAAAACACAAATAGTTTAAAATATTTTCAATTACATTCTTAGAAAATGCTAAACAAGACTAGTACATCAAAAGAAGGAAGTGATTAAGAACCTATTCTTAAAATAATTATTATTTTTAGTTCCCATGGGAGCAAAACACAAGTCCAGCTTGAGGTCATAAGTGAAACGACTCCAGCCTCAGTGGAGAGGAATCAGCATGAAGCTGACAACAATATTTAGACACTATTCCAAATTCCAAAGTCAACGGAAAGTCAATTACTTTGAACAGCACTGTGACGGAGAGCAGCTGCCTAACTGAAAGCAATCTCCAGATTTTAAAGCAGCAAAACAACAACAAGGAAAAAACCCAAACAACTGGAGAGACCATCTGGCTGCTGCTCCTGCCAGTTCTGTAAGACCACGCCAACTCCTACAGCAAATGTGGAGCAACTTCCCAACAGGTGGATGGTCACCACGTACCTGCAGCACAGCCCAAGAGCACAGCCCTGGTCTGGCCCCCTCTCCAACAGCTGCTGCAGCTCTGCAGGGATGCTGCTCCCAACAAGGGGAGCAGGAGAACATCCCAAGGGAGAACTGGACCCAACAGTGCACGGTACAAGCCAGAACAGCTGCACCCACAGCTGGTGGGAATGCTGGTGCTGCACAGAGTGCCCAAGCTGAGCAGCACAGGGAGCCAGGCTCCTGGGTGCATCCTGCAGGGGATGCTGCTGCCAGAAGCTCAGCTCGTGTAAGCAATGCTGGAAGAATTGCTTACAGGTGACTTTCATGTTGTCCTCACTATCACACACAGATCAAATCAAAGCAGCTGAAAACCATCTGATGGGTGACTTGCAATACGTTCCAGCAAGCAGCTCTGCTCAGTCTCCCATGTAGAAATCTCCACCTCCCGAGTCTGATTGTCCTCATCAAGTGATTTGATCACAGGAAACCAGCCAAAAGAGCTTCAGCTCAACAGCCAAGAGAGCTGGAAATCCCCTTGGACGCAGCGGCCCCAGCGTGCTTTGGAGGAGTCGCGGGCTGTCACAGGAGAGGCTGCAGGCACCCAAGGCTGCCACTTCCCCCTGCGAGTCCTGGACACACCAAGAGAGGCTGCAGTCCATTCCCAAGGTTTTCTACATGCATTTTCCCAGCTCAGGAACTACACCTCAGACAGCTGAGATCCAAGTAGGCCAACAGATAACAAGGCACTGATCTCTCACAACTCTCCATTTCTAAAACTCCAGTGAAAGCAGCTGTGTTTTAAAATAATTACAAACCTTTGAACATCACAAAATTTGCAGCAGTACAAGAAACACACATCCACTGTGAGAGTGTGACCTGATTCCCTTCAACATCTTTGATTTCTAAGTTTTTCTTCAATCAACTGAAATATAATTAGGGAGCAGGTCAGTATTCTAACAGTACCCTGACAGGGTCCATTTACAAGCAAAGTTTTGTCTCTGAGAATCTCATTGTTTTGTTCTAGGTTAGTAACGCTCGGTAAATGATCTCACAGAATACTTTAGGGATCCTTTGGCCACGGTAGACACAAGGCAAAGGCATGACCCCCTTTCTTAACACACATGAGATGCCATTCACTGCTGCAAAATTTAAACCAGTAGCCCTCCCTAGCACTGAAACAACATTCAATTAATAAAATCAATGTGAAACTCCTTCTGACATCTGTAGAAGTAGGATCAAGCTCTGAGATGAGATGACTCACAACAGAAGAATCCCCTGTTCTCCTCCCTTAATCAGAGGATTTTAAGATGGACTTCAGTCAGCATAAATCCACATGACACAAGCACCCTCCGGATTTGGGCAGAAAGGGACATTCATCTGCATGCAAACCCAGAAGAAATTTAGGGATTTTTCATTACTTATTAGCATTAAGAAATGCCAGCATTTTATGAAACTGGTTTCTACAAAGAGCACTGAAGGGGCAGAGGAACAGACTTGAAAATATTAACATAAATTCCATATATCCTCCACTTAACAGGTAGTTTGAATACATGTTGATTAAATGGAAACTATATGGTATAGCATGGTAGAGCTTATGTGCTTTACACAGCTCAAATGCTTTATTCAGCTGTTTCTGATTCAACTTCCCCAGCAGTTCTCCATTTTTTATCTCCCTCAGAAATGCTTACAACAGTACCACAGCCTTATGTTTAAATCCTTTTCTAACAAAAGGCAATAGGGAAGACTTTGCTGTAAACATCAGCCTGAAAAAATCCCTTTTTCCTGTTCAGAAAAATTTAAGTTCATTCTCCACACCATGACGTGTAAAAGTCGCTGAGCAGGAATTGCAGCTGGGAAGTGATCCTGGGATTTTAGTGAACCAAAGGCTGCAGCAAGTAAGAAGTTTTTAAAATACCTTCTGAGGGTGGAATGCAGGATCTCCTGCTTAAAATAAGGAGAGAGTGAATTACATGTCCATGGCTACAAAGTGTGTGAGTAACACAGTAGAAGTAGGACATGGATTTTTTTTTTTTAAATGTACCACTGAGCTTTGCACATAAACCCCTTATTTCCACCCTCTCATCTTTCACTTTTTCGATATGCAGGGACAAGGAAAATCTCTGGCTACATTTGGCTCCTTAGCTCAGGAGTGTGTTGTTTTTTTCTCTTCTCCGCAGTGAGCACCTGGCCAAGATCTATGGTACATGGAATTTAAACACAAACCTCCAAGCACTGTGGTTTAGATTCCACATGCCTGCCCTGCTGCCCAAATATGTATTCCCAGCAAGCCCAGCAGATAGGCTGGAAAGCAGCTACTGCATGTCTGCAGGAATCACTTCTACAGATCACTGGAATCCAATGTGCTACAGTTGTAAACAAATTATTGCTTTCAAATCTGAATTTTGTCAATTCAGTTTATGGGAAAAAGCTACAGAAATGTCCTTTGCTTTTCTGTTTAGGTAATGGATTCCCCCTGCCCTTGTGTTAAAACAACTTTTTTTTGCCTTATTAGCTCCAGCCTCAAAACCCACTTCCTCTGTGCTTCCCCCCAGTTCCTTCCTGTACACAATCATGCAGTTTTTTGAGGTAGGGTAATAATTTTACTTTAATTACAGGTAATGGCAGTGAGGCTCTTAATTTAAGTAGAGGACAAAATCCAGACTTGATAGCACAGTAGCTAAATAGATTAGCTTTTTCAGCAACACAGAGAAGGAACCTTCTGGCTTCTCCCCAGCATTTTTTTTTAAAGGCGTGGTTTTAGTTTGTTTTGTCATCTCCAATCTGTTTTGCTGGGGAGCTGGGCCTGTCAGCTCAGCTCTCAGAGAGCCAAAACTAACAGTATTTCCCCAAACAAAGGTTCATTCAGAGAATAAGATTATATGCATTGTGTGTTGGAGCAAAGGGGCAGGCAAGAGAAACCAAAACATTTCTACACTGCGTGAATGTGTGTAGGACTGGTGTGGAGACCAGGTTTTAGCATCTCACAATTCCTACCTACAAAGTTAATCCCAGCTGCAGCCTGAGGATACTAATCCCAGACAGAGCTCATTTTAAAAGCCAGATGTAGGGCAGGTCATCTTCTTTGTTACCTGGTTCATCCTCCTTCCCCGAAATGCTCCTTCAGAAGCAGGCTCAGGGTTGTGGAGGGATGTTCTATTGCCCACAGACCACAAAGGACAGCAGGGAGCTTTGTGCTCAAGTTAAATAAAACACTTTAAAACAACCAAAATGTCCCCTCACTGTTTGATTCATCACCTTTTAAAAATAATACTTCCATCCTGAAGACAGAGATACTGGACCAGACAAATATTTTTCCTCTGTCATGAGAATTATCTATTAACAACTGTTAGAAAAATAAAAATAAAGACCAAATTTAGCCACTGGCAAACTGGAATTGCAACACCTGCCAAGAAACATGTTATCTCGACTGATTTCATGCAGGCAGGCTCAGGTATGCACCTCCTGAAATGGAACAGGAAAGTGAAAAGTCAGCTGTATGCCTGAAGCAAATACTCCTGCCCCAACAAATCCACAAGAAATGTTGATTTATTTACATTATAAATTCAATGCTATTTTAAGCTTGGAAGTTTAATGTAATTTGCATAAATGAAAGCTTGCAGTGCCTGGGCTCTTGCTCTGACAACCTGGTCTATGCTGGACTCAGGAATGACCAGGCAGGTGTTGTGTCAAGGCAGCCTCCTCAGGGACAGCTGAAAATCTCACATTTTGGAAGCATTATCACACCAACCCTGACAGTTTTTCAAACCACCACCACTGTGTCAACCAGGGAAAGGAGTCTCTTGCTGCAGTTTTAGTCCAACACAACATGGCCAGGGTCAGCTGTGTGCAGGGGGAGGCTGCAGGCAGCTGGGAAGGACCACTGAGAAATGCATTCACCAGATGCAGGTTTCATGCAGGTTATGAAAGGGTGAAAAGAGCACAGGGCAAACATAAAGGTCAGTAAAAATATCAAGGAGACTTGAAGGCTATGGTGTCCTTCAGCCAGTGACTATTTAAAGACTCAGAATATTTAGACAGTTTCTCGTTTCCAGTCAGAAATCAAAGGATATTTCTAGAAATGTTCCTGCTTTTCAGACACTTGTCCAACAGTGGCTCACTTTAGGACAGAACTGGAACAGCAAGAAAAGAAAAAAGCTGCTTAAGTACTGCCATTAATATGTCAGCCAAAAGGCTGAGAAAATGGGCCTGACCATCCCATCTGTCACTGCTGACCCTCCCCAAACCTCTCCCTGAGCCTTGCTGTCTTTAACTTTCTAACTTTATAGATATTAACACTATATAAAAGGCCACACACTTCCACTGTCAAAAATCAGGACCTTCTTAAAGAACCACCAGAAATCCTATCATGGAAAAAGAAGATGACACACAAAACTGACACAGTGCTCCCAGATCCAGGCTCAGAGGCACATCCCACCCCTTTCACTGCCCAAATCTGAAATGCCAGGATGGAGAGCAGCTGCCCATGGGCACAAAGTGTGTCAGTGGCAAAGCAAGGACAGAACACCAGCCAAGCATATCCCAGCCACACACCCCACACTAGAAATGCCACGAGCAAGGGTAAGCTTTAGCAAGGATCTGATTTACATTTTTCACATCAGATCAGTAAATTTGGTTTTCTTTTTTCAATACATTTTATTCTCCTTAGTTTTGAAGTGCTTCCTATGCTCTCATGGAAAGAGAGTGCCATTGGTGGAAAGAAGTGCCATTTTTTAGAGCTGCTTCAGTATAAAGGGAAGTGATCCTACTTATTTCAGTGTCTTGAAATTTTCCACTTCTTCCTAAGACTTGATTTCGGCCACTGGCTTTTCATCAACCTTCTCAGAATCACAAGAATCACTACAAAGAGCTGTTTCCCAATACAGATGCTCAGGAACTGATAGGGTTTTGCAGTACACATCCATTTCCATTTAAAAGGATGGCTGCTGGTGAGGGACCCTCTTGAATGGAGAGCTATAAATGTGTCAGAATCTTTTTGATCATTAAGGTCCCAGCCTAGATTAATGAACTGATCAAGATGTGATGATCTGGGACTTAAAAGATTTTTCACACACGGAGCTTCTGAAAAACCCAAACAAACCTTATCAGCATGGAAGATCAGCCCAGCTCTCTGAGCAATACACATACCACCAGAGCCCAGAGCTGTTTACCATGCTCGAGAAACCCGAAACCAGCACTTCTGCCACAGAGGATACTGTAACATTCTCTGAACAACATTACATCCTATAAATACACTGCAAGACTTCAGGGATCTTATTCTGAAAGCGCCTTACAGGTTTGGAAAAGCAGAGATGCTCTCCCAGCTCTCCCCTTGTGACACAAAGCTTTCATCCCAGCTGTCTGCAGCCAGGTCCCTGCAGCGTGAAAAACACCAGGCTGATTCCCAAATTCAGTTATTACAGACTCAAGACTGCAACAGAACACACAGCTTATTCAAAGTTTACATAAAAGCTGAACCAGAAACTACACAAGAGACAGAAGCAGGGTAAAGGCAACCTTGTGTTACTACTGAAACTACTCAAAGTCCAATCAAAATCCCATAGAAAGATGATGAAGGGAGGAAACTCCTTCCAGAACTCACATAGAATAGCCTGGAATGTGGAAAAAAATAAAGTCTCTAAAAGGTCATGCACAACTCACAGGAAAAGCCTCCACTTAGACCTTTCTTGGATAGTGTGCAAACAAGTGCTCTGGCAGTGCTTCACCAAAGCCAGCCCTTCAATTCGTGGTGAACACCCCACTGCCCTGTGCATGGTCGTGCCATGGGGCAGCCACATCTCAAACTGAACATTTAGAGAACGCAGAGTGAAAAACAAACTTCACAAGTCAAACTGGAGCTGTGAAGATCCATCTGCTGCAATGCAGGGAAGGCTGTGTGAGTGACCCTTCCTTAATTAACTGGGACATGGGGCTGGCAGGGAAGCAGCTAATAATGCTCATGCCACATAATCCTCACCACACTTTTCCCAGATGGCTCCCGTTGCCTTTCTAGGATTGGACAGGACAAGGGCAATGCCAGGTTCCCACACACAGATGGAGAGATCAACCCTGGCCTTGGTGGCTCCAGTCCTGCTGAATTGTTGGATCTGTTACTTTATAATGCTGGTGGTTATGGTAACTATGCACAGCACAGGGCACTGATCAATGTTTCATAGCAGTTAACTTCAAAAAGCAATATTTAACCTCACTATATGCAGTGAGTGTCAGAGGAAGACCTTGTTTTATTGCATGATACCCTTATAAAGTCACTCCTTTGCTCCCAGTAACCACGATTAAATATCAAGCAGCAACATGGTTCAGAGATTCCCATGCCATTCACCTGTGCACCAGTTAAAAGACATATCTGGACTGAATTTCAAATGGACTGAGATGGTTTATGTCCCAAAGCAAGTGGTGACTTCACCAGTAAAACATGTGACAGCATCAGCACTTTCACAAATCTTACTACAAGCAAAACAACAAGCAAGTCACTAAATGACCCTCACTCAAGTCTTCTTTGAACCGTGTTTTTCCTACATGCCAAAATCACAAAAAACCAGTCCCAACCTTCATTCTGTAGAGTCCTGTCCTGGGGACACGACAGTCCCTTGGGAAAGCTCATATGAAAGGTAAATAACACTTTTTATGTGTTTATTGCTATGGAGAGAAGCAACCTCTCAAAATTTCCTAGGATCTGTCTCCCTATTTCCAAAAGCCTGTTACATGCACCCAGCCTATAATCACCACATGCCAAGCTTAGACACCAAGCCTACTAATGTGCTAATAAAAACTGCTAATAAAAGTTTTAGTCTCCTTAAGCTCTGCTAAGATTTTTACTGGAGATTTGAGGGTTCTACTTGTACAACTGGATACTAAAAACAGATGGGATCCATGCTGAGTTCCTAAACAACAGCCTTCACAGACAAAAATTTTATTAGAAACAGTAATGAATTAGCTTTTATTGCAGAATTCTATGCATCTACTTGCAGAGCTAAGCTCTGCTCTTCGGTAACATTTGCTGATTTGATAAAGTAAGGAAGTGAAACTTCATCCCATGGTTTTCTCTAAGGGTTAACAATTTCACACAGCATGGTAGACCAGCATTTAGGAATGCCTCTGGTTCCCATGCAGTCTGGCTGCAGCTTACCCTTCCTCACAGGAAGAATGACTCAGATCACAGTGTCATTCCAGTCACAAACATACTGGCTCTGTGCTTTCACAACACCATGGAATCCCCAGCACCTCCAGGCAGCAGCACAGAACGGGGCTGCTGCCACAGAGAGCAGCCACAGCCACACACTCTGGCCTTATCTGCAGCTTCCAGAGAGCAAATGCTGCCTGGAATTTTTTCCCAGCTGATACTAAAACACTGTGTAGCTCACTCCAGCACTTGGCACCTGCTTTGGCAAGGGCTGTAAGAAGACCCACCCAGGGTGCCACAGGTCCAGCCTTCCCCGTGCTCAGCCCCAGCAGTGGGTGAGCAGGTGCTTGGGGAAGGGTCACAACAGGACGAGCTTGTCCCTAGGGCGCTCCTGCCAGCTCCCAACAACCAGCCCCTCCCAGCTCTAAAGGAAAATTATATTAGCAAGTATATTGACTCACTCCCTAAAAGTGAACTGAAGAACTACACAGTTTCTCCTTTTGCTGTTTATAGACACTTTCCCCTCCAGATGAGTATGTGTATTGATCTGGCAGGACTCTGCTTTGAAAAGGGAGGGATAATGGCATTTTTAGTAGAGAACAGCCACTGTGGTGACTACTCAACAGTTTGGATGCCCCAGGTTTTGGACAGATTGTTTTGGTTTCCCAAAGCAATTATTTCACAATCTCTGTTTTAGGTGTCAAACATGGTTGCTTATAATTACCTGAAGTGAGTGCAGTTTCCTCCTTGAGGATATTTATATTCCTGATCAAGTCGCTCCTCCCATCCCAACACTAGATTCATTTGAAATAAGCTGACAACATTCAAAGAGCTTCTCTGGTTCTGTAACAGAACTAAATATTTCACAACCATATCCAAATCCCTTGACTTAGTCCTTCCTTTCTAAAAGTTTTATATCCTCTAATTCAGAAATGTAATTTTTGTATGTTTGCAGGTGGCAAACCTCCTCTACAACCCCTGCACTCAATTTTCCTTCTCAAAAGCTGTGTTTTAAAGAGCAAAAACAAGTAGTTCATTCCCTTTCACTGCTTCATGCTTTCCCACATCTGGCACACCACCAGCACATTTTCTATCCAAGTTCCCTCAGCCTCCATCCTGTCAGGGACAGATGTTTACCAAGCAAACAGAAATTTGGACTAAGCTGTGCAGATAGCAATATGCAGGAGTTTATACAGGGAAATGGTGATACATTCTTTGGATACTGTACAGGACCAGCTAACATGAGAAGCAGGGTATTCAGCACATCCAGAGCTTTGTGTGCTGCTAAAAGGAGAGCACATTTCAGAGCCCTTCCTGAATCCACCACGCAGCTTAGCAGGACCAGGACTCCGTTGTGTTGCCTCTCACTCAAATGCTGGGAGTTCTCCTGACGCACAGTTGTCACTGTAAATATTATTAACAGAGCTTGACTAGCCATGGCTGAGTTTACTCAGACTACAGCTTCAATGTAAACACACAGAAATGCATCAGGATGAGCAGAGAGTGACCATCCAAGAACAAAACAAATTATATCATTCTTTGCTCTGGGAAACGTGGCAGCAGATAACACCCATATCCAACGACTGGCAGACAGAAATGCAGCAAGATCTTCCACTGCCCTCTTCCTGTTTGGAACTTCTCTAACAGCTGCCAGACCCACAAGCTCAGGTATTTTCTTTTTAAGTTTTCCTCTTTATGTGCACACCTTTCCTTTTTCACCTTGATCACTCCTGCCTCCAAAGTAAGGGCTTTTAACAACTAACACAGGCTAAATCAAGTGTCACACCACAGCACCAAAAGCAAAAGTCTGCATGATTAAAAGATAGTAAAGAGCAATCATGGACTTCAAAGAAGAATTACAAAGACAGGAGAAGCTCTTCCACAAGTCTTGCTCCATTTGGTCTCTGTCTCTTTGTGAATGGTGTGGACAGTGAGAACAAACTAGATTTAAGAGCAGCCTAAAATCTGGATGTAAGATGCAGCATGAAGAATTGAGCAGAAGAGCCTGTGATGGCTCACACATCAACATACTAAATGATGTGGGCCTGAGTTATTTTTAGGTCTATTGTGAAACCCTACATTCCAGCTGCTCCAAATATACACCAGCACTACCACAGAGGCCTGGGCTCTGTATCATCACCCCGGCAGGCTGGAGTGAGTCTAACCCTTGCCCTACATTAGAATTTTGGTGCCAAGGCAACCAAGTCCCTGACACAGATGGGGCAATGTGGACAAGAAGCATTTTGGACAACAAGCTCACATGGGCTGGGGAAGGGTTTCGCTGTTGGATACAGAAGTCACTGAGTTGCTGCAGCCTGGCCTGAGATCTCCAAGCCATGCTGGCCAAGGTCACTTCAGCTGCTGTGTCCTTGAACAGCTGCAGGCAGAGCACCCGTTACTAGGGGACCTTGAGGGAAGGGAGAGTAAACAAAGCAGCAGAGGGAAAGGAGGCCAGGATTTCGAGTAAAACTCTCCATGCTACAGAACTCTGAAAACAATGAACTTGACAGATTCCAGAAGCAAAGCCTCCTTCGTGCCTCTGCAATGTTTGCTTGAATCTTGTTATGCAGACATGTCTCTCACAAAGAACAACCCTGCTGATCTCTGAGGACTAACAGCCTCCACTGAAAGGACCAGTGAAAACAAACTTGTGCTCCTGCAGATCTGTTCTAGGCAGCAGCACAAGCTACAACACAAACTCCTTAGAACAAAACACTGGCACATCTTTGTTCCTTCACTCCCTCCGCCTGGCAGGACACAGGACCAAGGTCCTGCACTCAGCACAGGAATTCTAATGGCACCAAAGGCTCTGGTGTTCACCAAGCTCTCAGCACAGACACCTCTGAGGACCCACAACAGCAGGACTCTCTCAATACCAGGGCAGATGCAGTGCAGGACAGAGCCAGGAGGAGCAAACACCCCACAAAGAAGTTCAGGCCAGGTCACACTTGCCAACTGCCACCTACCCCCCGGATTTGCAAAACCCAAGTACAAAGAATGCAGCTCCTATCTCTCTTCCAAAACAAGTACCAGCAACCCTCTTTCTCAAGAAGGGCAAACCTATTACACAAGAGCAAGGTTATCTGGATCTTCTCCTTACCCCCTCAGTCACCCTTAAGGCTCCACTCTTCAATTCTTGTTCTTAATTCACAAGCCAGCCCTAGGACAAGTAAGCCCCACCCAAAAACCAGCAAAGACAAGACCACCCTTGATCTCCTGAGATGGAAGACACCCTTTCAAGCTCACACAGGAACAAAACTGTGCCAAGCATTAGACTCCTTTGCTTGAGTAAGGACAACTTTTCATGAACTAAGGGTCATCTCTCAACCATCCTTCCTTGCTCCTTCAGCTGAAAGCAGCCTCAGCTCTTATTTCTGCTCTGAACTGTCCCCCCAAAATTATGCTCTTTGTTCCCTGAACCGCTGGGAAAATGCATAGGGAAATATTGTTAATCTGCAATGAAAAAGAAGCACAAACACTACGTACATACTCTAGCCATAAAGATATTCTCTGCTTGCTCTGGTGTGGTATAAATGAGCAATAAAGATATCCCCAGAAATCCAGAAATCTCCCACTATAATTAAAAATCAAGCATTTATCTCTGTATGTAGGAAGACATTACCACACATACAAAACACAGTAAGAAAAGGTATTAAAGACAACAAAAAGGGCTGTATCCATTGCTTCCTTGCACTACACCATCAGCTAAACTAGAAGTAGAGAGACTAAAAGGTCTCCAACTGCGCATTACTGTTGTAGATAATGTGCTGCAAACACAAAACCAAGGATAAAAAGCTCTCTAACAAGTTATTAAAATTTAACAAGTCATTAAAATTATTCTGTGCTTTTCAGGAAAAGTGATCAATTCATTAAGCAGCAATGCTTAGCTACTTAAACAGCTGAACCCTTTCCTCACATCACGGTACATCACCAACCGTGTCATGGCAAAGGGTTATCTGTAGGTCAGGAGTATTCTGGCCAAAACACACTGACATATCACTAATTGAAGTGAATCAGATTCTTTCACTAATACCCTGCCACAGGATAATCCAAGCAGTGCCCTGCAAGCCCTTTCCATCTGGCATGTCACCTTTTCTCTTCCAGTCCCAAAGGTGACAAAGCAGCCCTGAGAACCACTCCTAACACTGTGGGCTTTGTACCTTCATATACCTTGCAAGTGGCCATGGTCTGGATAACCAGCCAAGGGAAGGAATCTTTTCCCTGGGCCTAGATGGCTTCCTGTGGTCCTTTCCAATCCCATTTTCTATTATCCACTGATGTCACAGCTGGACAGCCAACTAAAAACAGTAATCTTTCACAAAGGTAACTGCTGCTGAGCTTGCTCTTAAGCAGCACTTAAGAGTTTCCATACCTTAAGGCACAAAGTGAAATGGGCTTAACAGAGAGGGAGCAGGCAATTCCCCTGCAGCCATTCACACTACACAGAACGGCCAAGGTGTCACCCAGGCTTTCCTTACCACTTGCTCCTCAGAGGCATTAAGCCTGGAGGAGACTGATAAGATATTGTCACACAAATGGGAATGGCAGGAAGATAAAACACCATCCCCACCGACCTCAAGCAAACTTCTGCTCAATCCAACAGCAGATTTAACCCAGGGAGGCAGGCAGAGCCCAGCAACTGCAGTGCAAGGAGCCAAGGCAGGAGAACAGACAAGGAGCTCCCCATTTCTGCTTGCAGAGTAGAGTTCCCAAAAAGGCAGGGTCCTCCTGCTGCCTGGAGTGGCACATTCAGCTCCTGAACAAATCTCTTTTGAGGAAAGGGGTCATGTGAGCTCAGACAAGCTCACACCATTTAGACTTCCAAGCCCAAGAGAACTCTGTCAGCAGCACACTCAGGAACCCAGAGTGATGCTCCAGATATTAAAGGTTTTTTGGGGACTGCACAATGAGAGCAACGGTGCCTCCCAGAAGCACAGTCAGGGCAGGGAGCAGGGGCTTCTCAGGCAGTTCAGTGAAGGCACTTAGCAGACAACTGCCTTCCAGAAGCATCAGGACTGCCCTTCAAATATCAGCCTGGTTTTATTACCCTGTAATTTGTATCTGCAAACAGATTCCTCATCTCAGTATCTTTTCTAAGGCATATGTCAAGTAAGCTGCACATCTTTATCATCTCCTAAATCTTTCTGCCATTTATCCTCTTTCCTATATTAAGTTTGTAGCTGAGGTATGATCTTTCACAGGGCTTCCTTTTAGACTGCTATGTCAGATCACTTCCAAACTTCATGCCTTTGTTTCCCTCTTTCTAAAAGGCCAGCACACACATCTGGGGCTCTGAAGTGCTGAGACTGTTTTGGTCATTTCAGAATGGAGAAAGGGAGGAAAAAGCAGTAACTGATTTATCTAAGATCAACAGCCAAGAAACCAAGGGTTAGTGAAGAGCTTTGTGCTTGTGTGTCACAAAGTAAATAAGCTGTGGCAAATGCACACTGGAACACTTCCGATAGCCATGGCTGCTTTACTCACCAAGGGATGGCTACCTTAGTTCTATCAGGAGTGACACCAGGTCAGTGTGTTTTATCTTCAAAAACAACCAAAAATTACCTTCCAAGTTCCATTTGAGCAAACAAACAGAAATTATTTGAAAAGACCATGTTCAGAATTTTTGTTCTGGTACTAAAACTATTAGAAGCAATTTCTGAAGAACCTTGCTTTTCCTAACCCTATTTTTCAAGCCTTCCTGCTTCAGAAACGGTGACAATAATGTAACTCTAGCTTACATTAAAAACAATCAGATTCAGGTTTTTCCATCACTGTCTGAAACACAAAGAACCAACTCTATTTTCTTTGGAGGCAACTGAAACAAGTACTTTTCCTAATCATCTTCATAATTGTTTCATGGACATGTTAAAGGTTTCCTTTCCAGAGCGAAAGGAAAATTGTATGAAAGCTGTAAAATATTTCTATAGCCATCAAAGAGTTTACAAAGCTTGTCTTCTTCCTCAGAAGTAGCTTAGAAGTTTTGTCTTTAAAGAACTGTTTGTGCCAATGATATTAAGATATCAAAGGACAGATGAAGGAAACTGTAAATGCAATTAATTTCTGCATACAAAGAAAGGAAGTTGCAAGCATATAGCTTGTAGTCTGTAGTTAATTAAAAATAAAATACCAGATTAAACCCAAACTGATCCAGGTTTCTCAGCTGATAAGGTTTTTTGTTGTTGTTGTTCTGTTTCAAAAAGAGAACCCTTTCCCTCCAACAGCAAAAGGCAGCAGGGCAGCATGAGAAGAGCCAAACCAGGAATTCCAGCTCTCCTGCCCCATCTCACTGCTCCATCATCCATGACTTCAGTATCTGGGTCCATCCAGCTCATTCTCCCCTTCATCAAGTGCTTCCTATCTAACCCTCGTGTCACAGATCAAAGCATGAGGAACAAACACTGGACTTTTCCAACTCCAGCCACACCTTCCATCATCGACCCTTACTTTGCACATATTCTCCCCTATTTCTCCTGCCCTGAACAGCATTACACCAACATCCTCCTTTCTCCACAACTCACTGGGATCATTTACCTCTGTCCCTTTATTCAAATCTCATCTAAGTACATCTCCAACCTCTTTTCTTCCCCGCAGCCCCCACCACTATTAGAGACTTCCCTCTCCTTGCTGTCATTCCATCCACCCCTGCTGCTGGGTGTTTCCTCACTCACATGGGTTCAGTGAGTTTGTAACCCAGACTCAAACCCACCCAGTCAGCTGAGACATCCTTTGTATGACTTGAACTTTGCAGTATATCATTTCTTCTTTCCTGTTTCCACCCCTGTGGCCTCTGTCAACACCATCCAGTTCTTTGTGTGGCTTTATCTTGGCCCTTCTAATTCACTCAACGCATTCCTCGAAGATCCTCTCAATTTCACTCCACAACTCAGTGAGCTTCCAGCCTCATTCCTTGCCCTTCCAACTCTTCCTGCTTTACAGCAGATCTCTGAGTGCTGTTATTAGGGGAAAAATTCCACCCACCCATTACAACTTAAAGAGCTCACTCTCCCCTTCAAGCCTGTCAAAATGCCTCTGACATCCCAGAAATGCCCAGCCTTCAGCTCAAAATGGCTACAAAGCTCCCTTTATTCCTCCCCACCCCTTCCCAGCTTCCAGCATCACTAGATACCCTTTTGTTTGATTAAGACTAATCATACCTTAAGGACACACAGTCAGATAAGCAGCTGCTCAAGTGACTGAATATCAACTCTGCTTTCCAAAAGAATGGAAATTTTTTTTCCCCCACATGGGAAAGTAACAAACAAGAATGGTTCAGTGACCTACTAAAGGGGTGTGTGGAAAAACATGAGTAAAGCCAAGACCTGAATTTTGGGTTTCTTGGCTTTAATTACTCTTGCCACTCAGCAGAAAGAAATAAAACCAGGTAAGGAGGAGAGAACTGAAAAACAACATACTAATTTCTGTTGCCAATCAAAGCACATCATAATCATGCAGCACAAAATCTTCACTAAAAATAATGCCAAATCTCAAAGTTCAGCCAAATTTTTTTCAGATATGCAAAAGTTCTTGAGAACTGGCAGTCTGACGACAAACTAGCTCCCTCTTCCCTATTTCAGCAATCCATCAAAAATTATGATTACAAAATCCACGTTGTATTTAAGCCAGAAAATAACATCTGTTTACTGAGTAAAAACACAAGATGAGAACAACAAAACATGTAGATTAAATGGTAGATTAAAGGATAACAATGCCCTTTTTTAATGAAAAAGGTGACTACTGTGCCCCACACCTCTATAGCAACACCCTGCCCAACCAGGTCCATAAAAACCAGTCTGCAGAGACACCAAAATAACCAGGAGCAAAACAAACAAAATTTCCCCTGTATCTAAACCTCTGTCCACAGAATTTGTCTGTTCTTCCTGAAGTCATTTGTAACCCTGAAGACACCAAAAACTTAATTTGAAGCAAGGCCTTCTCACACCACCACTACTAAATGTTTACTTTGGCAAAGAAATGTGTCTCGGAGACAGGAACAGCTCAGCGATCTTTCTGCAAACCATCCTGAGGTTCAAGGTTGTCAAGGTGGAATTTCAAACTGCATCTTACACAAAGCTTAAAAGCTTGTGACTATATCAAGCATTTGACATAAGCAGGGTAAGAGGCTCAGTAGTGATGTCCTGATTCATACTGCACCCTGAATACAGCATCCTTGCTTTGGAGGGATCCTTACTATGGTTAAAAAAATATTTGTAACAGCAACTCTGCTCAAGTTTGGCTAAATTCAGAGGTGAATATAGGTGCTTTTATCAGAGCAGCTTCTACAAGCAGCATGTGAAATATGTAGCTGAATTCTGGAGGTTTTTAATCTCCAAGTGCTATCAGCAGTGCTGAGAACTTCCCCAAACACTGCACTAACAAAGAATGTGTGGCAAAGGTGCTCTGGAAACAAGCTGACCCCTAACGTCAGTCCACTGAGGAAGGGAATATTTTTGGCTTCCATCTACATGAAGTGAAGGAGTCATATTGCTAAAGAGGAGAGATGAAATCTAGAAATGACCTGGCAAGCTGTCCACAAGGCAGCTTTTGTCCCAGTTCCCAGACCCCACTCTCCTGCTCCGTGCAGCTTTAGCAAGCTGGATCCAGAGGGTTTTGGACAAGGATCTCATGCCAACCTTAACACTCTTACCTCAAGTACAACACCTGGCATGTTCCTTAAGCTCTTAATAAGAGGTGAAAGAACTCTAAGGCTACTTAAGAATAAATGAGCCCACAAAGTCATCTTCATCTACCCTACCATGGCCTATACTAAGATAAGCAATGACTGACATAAAAATATATAATAGTTTAAAAAGAACACCACCCGGTGTGAGTATTATCATTAATCCTAACAAAGAGAAAAAATTATTCTGCCCCAGTCTCAGGGAAAAAAAACTTTCATGATAGGCTGTTGTTGAAACATTCTGAATACAGTTCAGCTTCGGGAAGTTATTTCTGAGTAATGTAATTATTTGGATAATGGTAAAGTTATTAGAGGGCTTTACTAAATTAAATATCAAGATGACATAACATTTTACTTAATTCTGTGTATTGTAGGTCATGTATCCAGGAGCACAGTTTCTCATTAGAATGAGCAGTGTCAAAGGTCTTTCTCATTTTGAGAAGAACATTTTTTAAGATCTTTTTGCCTGCCTACAACAGGTCAATTCTAGCTACTGACACATCAAGGTCTGCAAGGTCACATTAGTTTAAAGAGCTGAGATGAAGGGGCTAAAAGGGGAAAACCAATGTTCTTTTTACCTCTGTCAGTGTGGTACAATTCCCATAATCAATCTCATCAGAAAAACAGGTTACATTTAGATAAAGTACAGTCCTCGTGACACCTGCTGTAAACCTCAGTGTTTATAAGTTACTTATTAATTTAAAAAATTGTTTTAATCTACTGACTGTACAGGGGAATATGCCATAGGCATATCTTCCCCTCTGGAATGGCTTATTTGAAATGAGACTTTTCAAGCTGTGCAACTGGATACGTGACTGAAACAGCTGTGATGAAAATTAGAATCATGTTGGTGTGTACTGCTCAAAGGCACAAGGGAATCGCTTCCCTGGTGTTCAGAAATAACTTTTTTTATCATAAAAAGTTTGACCATTAACAGCACAAAGCCAAACTCAAAAAAATTTACAGCACAACTAGAAGAGCCCAGGTTACACCACGAATCCGTGATCCAGCATAAATTTGGTCACTTCCAAACAAACCACCCGAGGTAATGACCCAGGTAATGACTGAGGTAATCTAGAAAAGCTCTGCTTTCTAGTCCATCCACCAAACTAATGGGTACCACACGTTTTACTGCTTCTCTTTAAAACTTTAAACACTGAAATACCAGCAATGAGTGTCATGTGTAAATAAATATTACACAGACAGCTCTGTTACAGCAGCTTCCTTGGGTTTGTGTTGAACACGGCTGCATCCCCCAGCTCTGCAGGCAGCTCATGCCCCCAGAAAGCAAAATCCACACATCTTCACCTTCCTGTGTCATAGTTTTTGCTGCTGGTTTCCACACCACCAGTTCTCTTCTATAGTGAATTTCTACCCAGCAAAGGCAGCATGGAAAACATTAACACGGAATCTGTGTGTTTTGTCAGTGCTGGATCTGACAGGCAATAACGAGAAAGGTACAGCTGAGGCAACAGCCACAAAAACATCCCCATAAACCAACCAAGCTCAAATCCAACCTGAGGACAGAGAGAACTACAACCTACAGGCTCAATCATTTGTTAAAAAGACATTTCCCATTTCATGGCCACGTTCAACACCTCAAATCAGATTTTCCAGAATTACTACAATCCTTTTTAGACCGAAGTTTACAATTGGTTTGTTTGGCAGATTTAAAATTTGTATCCCAAAGCTGCTGAGTAAGCAGGCTGGATCTGGGCAGGATGCTTCAGGGCTGCAACTCAGCAAACCCTAAGGTGCCCAAGGACAGAAGCATTAAGAATGTGCTTTTCTTTGGCAGCCTCTAAGAAGATATTTTCTGCACCTTGCCTCATGCTACCACCAGCAGGCAGGATAAAATTATTTCTTCTGAAATAAATTTGGTGCTCAACTTATTCACCTACATCAGCGCTCAGTACTGTCAACCAGTGTAACAGAATTATTCCTTTGCACCAGGTGCGACCCTCAGTTTCAAAATCCCAACGACATTCTAGTGGAAGCACAAAATAAAACAAAGATGATAGAGGCCGAGGAGCACATGCACATGAGCAGGCCAGTCCTGTCCTTCACAACCCCTGCGGCTCCTTTGCAAGTTCCTCCCAGCTTGTATAATAAAAGGCTTTTTTTTTTTTTTTTTTTTGTAAGTGCAAAGTACTTAGATCCACTGTTGCACACACCTTATCTGAGGTTCAGTCTCTTGCCAGTAACTAATAACGTTCTTGGCCAATATTATCAAAATTTTAATATTACTTACATCTTCAAGCTACCGTACAGAACAGATAGTTCTATTGTTTCCCCTTCATTGAGCAATACTTAAATAGATTAATTTGGGGTGGGCAAAGTTAATTTTCTTTTAGCAAGCAAACGTGGTTCCTATAGATGAAAATAAATATTTCCGTTGATATGCCAAGAGGCATTTTCCATCAACCCTTTTAATCAACTTCCAAAATGCGCTCAGCAGAGAACATCAGATTGGATCCGGTTTCTGCTATATCACACGGAACAAAGACAGAGCAGACACACATCTTTCCAAAACACTTCTACTCCACAGCTCTGCCTCCATTTTGGATGACAGACAAAGGGGATAAATGGGAATATAACGCCTTACTGAAGAGATGAAAAGCACAACTGAAGTCTGAGCAAAAGGTGCAGATAAACCCAGGAAGTGCTGCTGCCAGCTGCAGCCACCACAGGAACAAAGGAAACAGCGACAGAGCCCGCTTGCTTGACTTTGTTATAAAAATAAAATTTGGGGAGGGGAAAAAGGAAAACTGGCCGGGTTTCACATCGAGCGGGGCACTTTGCCCTTTAAGGGTTTCTCTTTAGCACTGGAGCCTTCCACTCGCTCCCAGCCTGGCCGGGGATGCTGAGGGCTTCCAGCGGCTCCAGCAGCCAGCGGGGCGAAGGCGACCCCAGCCCTCAGCCCTCAGCCCTCAGGGCGGGGAGCAGCGACACCCCCCGCTCGCCCCCAACCACGGGCCCCGGCCTGCGGGGAAGGGCCCGCCGGGACCCCCAAGCTCGCTGAAAACAAAAGCGGCACCGAACCCGCGCGTGTGGGCCGGGGGGTCCCCGCTCGGCTGCCACCCCACCCCTCACACGGTCCCGCTCCCCGGCGCGCTGCCCCCGCCCAGCCCGGCCGGGGCTGTCCTCGCTGCCGGGGCGGCTCGGCGGTACCTGTAGGCCAGGGACATGCACTCGAACAGCTTCGTGAGGGACGCGTCGATGCTGAGGCGGCCGCCGGCGCCGCCGCCGCCGCGGGCCGCCCCGAACTGGTAGGTCTGGCAGGTCTGCTCGTTGACCGTGTCGAAGTCGTAGCCCTTCTTGGGCGGGTGCTCGCTGTGCGGCGACGAGACCATGAAGTGCCCCGAGTGGATGATCTGCGGGCCCGGGGGCTGCCCCCGCCGCGGCCCGCACCGCCGCCCCCCGCCCGGCGACGCTCCGCCGTCGTCCGTGTCCGACGAGTCCTCGTCGGGCTCGGTGCGGGGGGACAGCGGCCCCGCCGCCCCGAGCAGCCGCGCCGGCCGCATGAACACGTCGGCGGCCATGGCCCCGCTGCCGCCGCGGCCGAGCCCGCGCCCGCTCTGCGCCGCCACCGCCCCGCTCCGCCCCGCGCCGGCCCCCGCCGCGCTTAAAGGCGACGGAGCGGCCCCGCCGCCGCCCTGCCCCCGCCGGGAAACGGGGGCGCCCCGAGGATCCGCTAGGGTCACCGAAAAAAGGAAAAAAAAAAAAAAAAAAGGAAGTCGCTGCTGCCCTGTGCCAGGAATGTCCCCACTCCTTCTGAGGATGGCTGTTTTAAGTGATTCAGCGGGGACTTCCATCCAGCAGAACAATTTTTTTTTTTTTTTTTTTAACCAAACTAAACTGCGAAATGCTCCACCTCAACACGAGGAACAGCTCCTTCACGTTGAGGGTGGCAGAGCACTGGAACTGCCCAGGGAAGCGGTGGATTCTCCCTCTCTGGAGATACTCCAAGCACACCTGGATGGTTCCTGTGTCACCTGCTCCAGGTGACCCTGCCCTGGGCAGGGGGTTGGACCGAGTGATCCCCATAGGCCCCTTCCAGCTCTAACGATTATGGAAAACATTCCTAAACTTAAGGGACTGTGAGGAAAACGAGATGTAGGGGACAGCCCACAAATGGCTGAAGAATGTTGAGAGAACAATTGTGCTAGAAATACTTAAATTGTCATTAATACACTAAATTGCTTATAATTTTCCAGAAGCAGTTTGCAAGAAGCCAGGGCAGCAGAGAAGCTGGAGACCTGCAGTCACAGAGAGGTCAGGACACGGAGCTTCTGCTGCCAGGCTGGTGGCTCACACCTAACTCAGTATCTTCCCAGTGGCACATAAAAGGAACCACAGTTGTTCCAGTGGAAGTAAAGGTCAGATTTCATCCTTCTCAAAAGCATAAAGGAAGCTTCTTTATGCTAATGTTAAGGTAAAATCATAGCAACAGGGCTGTTGTGGGGAGAGAGCATCATCCTACAGCACAAAACCCCATACACATATGTATGTGTACACAAAGTCAAGAGAAAAGATCTCAAACTTGCCCTGCAGTTCAAACCTCCATGACCAGGGGAGCAGTTGGATCCTAGGACACACATTCCAAAGCATTTATACTAAATTGCATATATTATTTCAGTTTTAGGACCTCACACTTGAAATGAAAAAACAGGCTCTTGTACATAGCCACACTCAGGAGGGAAACAGCTTCCAGACATTAAACAGCCACATGCTACTTTTTCTGGTGTGTTAAACCAGAAATAAGATCAAGGGAGACTTAAGAGATTGAGAGCAACTCTTGGGCAAGAAGAGGCATCTCTGCAATATCCCAATTACGCCCATGCAATGATCTGACATTCCCCATTAGCATGGCATCAAGACTGATCCCTGTGTTTAGGGAAGGAGTGGTAGGTCAAACACTTCCCCACACATGAAAGCAACAGTAAGGAATGACCACATCATGTGAGAGCTGTCTCAGATCTTTAAAAACCAAAACTTGCATTCAGCTCTTGGTCAGCATCATATGTGACTCAAATTCTGAAGAAAAGGCCAGTCATATTTAGCTTCAAATCTGAAGCTAAATATGACTGGCCTGGTTGCTGCTATCTTACATTACAATTTGCTAGAAAAGAAAAGAAAAGAAAAGAAAAGAAAAGAAAAGAAAAGAAAAGAAAAGAAAAGAAAAGAAAAGAAAAGAAAAGAAAAGAAAAGAAAGTGCTGCCTCCCAGCAAGACATTCTGAGAATATTTTAAGTACCAAAAAAAATTAAAACATTTCAAAACAACATTCACAGTTTAACAATACCTATTAAAAGTTTTCCATGTTGTTTGTTAAGAACTAAACCTGAGCTAAAAAAATCACATCAGCAGCAGCACTGTATAAAGTATTTCCATGACAACAGCCTGTACACTGACCTCACTAAATTCTAAGCAAGCCAGTGTTTCCTCCTGCAGGAAAAGACAGGTAACTTGTTAAAATAAAATCATTAGGTTGCAGTGCAATTTTCTAGGAAGAGTTAGGAGTACACCATCATTTAAAGAAAGGGCAGCAGCTTTAATCTACAAAAGTTCAGGGTTTTCTTCTCTGCCAGATGCAAGGAAAGGGGCATCCCTTAAAATAAATCCACTTAATTTTGGAGACAGACCTCTTGGTCTGCCCTTTTGAGATGAGCATTTAGGTGATCAGTAACAGTTGAAGACTGCCAGCAATCCACTCCTGCTTCACAGCAAGGAATTCCAGGAGGCACAGGGAAACAGAGGCCACAGCATCTTTGGAGTATGCCTTTTCCTACTGTTTTTCATCAATCCACAGTTCAAGGTGAAACACAGGCCACCAGCTTCTGATGATGTTCCTTCAAGGAACAACATCAGTTCCTTGAAAATAGGCTTTTAGCACAGGAGGAATTCAACTGCAATACACACTGTGAGCAGAGACATCCAAGCTGTTCAATGCCCACAGTGTATTCCACACCACTTAGTGGTGAGATTATCTTCCCAAATCTACAGACAGGAAGATAAGCATTCCCACACTGATGAGGGAAAGAGCTCAAGGGATCTTACTCACAGCCTGGGCTGGGGCTGAGGGTGGCAGTCCAGCCCAGCCGTGCCCCACTCCGTGCCCATCCTGCTCCCAGGAAACCACAGGGACAACCTCCCTGCTCCAGGCTGCCACTGCTCACTCCCTGGCACAAGCCTTACCTGTTCAGAGGCCTTTCCTTCTGGGACCCATCTTGAGTTACAGCCTTGCTTCTACTTGTCCTTTCCTCTCTCTCCAGTTCCACCCCGTACGGAACTCCTTGATACGTGTCTCCTGGTTTAATTCACTAATCTGGAGAAGGAAAAAAACCCAACGAAACCAGTTTCCTTCCCAGGTTAGTGAGTTTAAAGGGGCTGGTAAGGATGTTACCAGCACCCCAGTAAATGTGAGCCAAGGTGGGAGCAGGCTGGGGCTCGCCCCGCTGGGAGCCAGAGCCAGCAGAGCAGTCCAGCTGCCTGTGGAACTGCAGGCCACCTTGGGACAGAACACTAAAAATAAGCTGGACACTTTATATCCATCCTGAATGTAAAGAATCTTTCCAAAACTCTTCAGGAGTTTTACCCTTGCAAGCATTGGGCTCGAGCTTGTTTCCAAACTGAAGCACGTTTCCACACTCTGCCTTCCCTACCCCCTCCAATTTAAGGTACCACAACACATTAACCGAGCACCAAACGAGGAATTTGGTAAATGAATTATCTTAAATTACCAAATTATTCTGCAGATTGCTGTAATTACACTGGTCATATCTGTTTGTTGTTCTTACAACCACCACCTGCCCCTGCCCCACCACACAATTATCAAGACACCTTTGGACTTCTCAAAGGTGGATCATTTTACGTGTTACCAAACGAGACAACACCAGAGAATGCACATTTAGAAATACCATTTATAAAAACAGAAATTTATTGCAAATTAAAAAAAATAAAAAACCAAAACGAACCAAACGGAGATTAAGTTTCTTGATAAAAATCATTCACACAGCATTCATGTTGTGATTTTTTATTTTATTTTGAAATGAAACCATTGTACATTGTACAAACCATAACTACCGATGGAATAAATAAGTGAAAAATTATACTGCTGTACAACACACACACACAAATCATAAGATGGAAAACGATTAGGTATTGAAGAAAACAAAATTCTTTACACCTTCTAACAGGCCCTTAGAGATAAAGAACATTCCAAAACATGACAATGCTTATGTATGAAGATAGCCACCCAAAACCGATATTTTATACTGCCTTGTTGATTTTATTTTTTGTTGTTGTTTTGTAAGTGCCAGCACTTTTTGGAATGTTTAACAACTACTTTCCCAAGCATAAAAATTCCAAGGAATAGTTCTGCTATAAAATGTTTGGCTGAGTAAATCGATTATCTGGAAGGCCTTCCCACATGTTCCACAAACTCAGCTAAATTACTTGCTTGCTTCTAGTTGCCTTTTTTTTTCATATTTTTTGTTAATTTTATTTATTTATTTATTTGTAACTGAAGCTCCAACATTCAGCATTGTAGCAAGGAAGCACTTCTTGATATTTGCACTATTTCTAAAACATCAGCTGTATGAGAACTTTCAGTCATCTTGAAAAGAATTACATCTCTCCTCCTGCTCCATCTCTCAATGCTTTCAATAAACCCTTTTACAGTGAGTTCATAAAACAAGTTTTGGGTAGAGATAGGTCCAAGCCAAAAAAAAGCTGGATTCAGATCTGGTTTCAAACCTCAGTGGATTTGAATGCCATGTTCTGGTTTGGTCCCATCTGTACTTTCTGGCATTAAAATGTGTTCAATCACATCCGTTGGCCCATAAATGTTATCAGGCACTTCAAAAAAAGACTAATAACAGTCTTATACACTATTTTGGATTTCTTCATACCAGATAATGTCAAAGTCTCTTCCCTCAGAGACTGACAATAACAGGTCTAAGGAACCCAAATCTATCTGCTTGTTCAGTTGTCTGTTGTCACTAGAATCTCTGGTTAAAATAAAAGATCTGAATGCATTCTGTAGAAGCTGTAAATAAAGGATTTCTACCTCAGAAATAAAGCCTCTAGGAAGATGGTTATGATGCCTTGTCTCATTAGCCACAGAACAATGAACAGTTCTGAGCAGAAGCCACAGGAGAGAAAAGGAAGTTTATAATTAAACCTGGTTGATGTCAATAATGCCAATAAATGTTTCTATCTAATGAAAAATTTGAGGTATTTTTTAGTGCTATTTATATATTTTATTTCTTCCTAAAGTACAGGAATTAGTTCCTAAATGAAAAGTCTATTTACTCCCTTGGAAACGTCTACAAAATGAAAATTAAAAGCTTGCTGCGATGCACCTGAAGGGAGGGATTAGTAAACACGACTACTTGTCAAAGGTGGCATCAATTTGTTTTGTTTTAGCATTAAGAATAATGAAAAGTTAGTAAATCAAAAATATTTAAAAGTTTGAATCTTTCTAGATTTGCCCATTTAATATATCAATAGAACTTCTCACAAAATATCACTTAAATCTGAATGTAATATACATACAAATCAATCATCATGGACCAGTTATCCACATTTTAGGCATACACACAATTCAAGAGAGAATTCTACCGTTTCATTGCATATATTGTGCAAATTCAGTTTTTGGCTCCTCATTTCCTTATTTTCAGAATGTTAATGGACTTCATGATCAGACCAGAAATCCCAAAATCTTATTAGGGAGCACGCTGTTTTCATGAATGATTTGCAATCAAATTTTATTCAGTTAAAATCCAAAATGTTTTATTTCAACATAAAGGAAAAGTTGAGTGTCATAGGTTATTTGGGGTTCAATCCTACAAACATCTTATGGAAGGTCAGTACTGGCTCCCCACTCCTCCCTCCCCTTTTCCCTCCCCCCAGTTCCTCATTATATTTCCTAATAAAGTGGTAATTGCAAACGTAATGCAGTAGTCTAAGTGCAAGCCATTTTCACTATTGGAGAATTCAGACCTATATAAGCTTCACAAACCTAATTTATGAAAAAACGTTATCAACTGGAAGCAACTTTTTTTTTTTTTTTATCATCTAAAAAAGTATTTACAGTTTTTCAGTTTACAAACTACACGCAACCATCTCCAGAGCTGTGAGATCGTGTTTTAAATTGCAATTTCCACCTCCCACACCAGGAGAAGACAGAGCCAGGGCCCGATCCAGCAGCAAGGATGGACACGTGGATGGATGTGTGTGCATGGAAGTGGGAGATCAGGGGTTTTATTCCCTGGAAGTACAAATACCACTGGAAGACCAGACCCTCGTGACCTGATGCAGATGGTTCCACACTTCTGCTTGCCAGGAATTTGAGGGGAGCTGCACCTACCTCGTGCCTTTCCACTAGTTTAGTTAGCATAAGCACGCTTCAACGTTAATTGGAAGAGAAGGAACATTCCTAACTGGAGTTAGGAACTGGACTATGGAAACAACAAGGCTTATTTACAAGACTTGCTGAAAGAGAATAAGGAACCCCCCTCCCCCAGTACAGTATTTTCCTGGAACATAGAAGTAAACATCTCATAATGAAACAGTACAATGAAATCCAGTTCAGTGAAAACATGATATCAAAAAAGACCAATTGAAAATAAACTCACTGTGCATCAATCCCTTTGATCCTATTTATGTACATAGTGGAACTTTCCTGTAAAGCAAGTTGTACCCAGTACAGAGATCTGGACCTAATACTAAGTATTTTAAGTGCCTGTGTTATAATATCTATTCAGATCTGGACTATAAATGGTAAACAGATCATGTTAACTTCTGATGAAGTTAAGTATTTAGAAGACCAAATTTACAGTTGCGAATGCCATGCATTCAATAAAAGATCTCCACTATAGCTGCTAAAATAAAACATCAAGCTCCTTTTTCTCCTTGGACTCCAAGAGTGAAAATGGCTTCCTGATTTGTAGTTGTTTAAAAATTTAAGCACCAGGGATTTAAAACTTAAAAACGAAACAAAAACCCCAAACAAAAAAAGAAAAGAAAAAAAGCCTTACTACATGGCATTATGCAAACATAGGCCACTTTGCAAAGGAGACAGTTGCAAAACAACTTTTAAAAGTTAGCACTGTTTTCAGAACACAAGGCACAAAACAAAAGCAGACATCACGCCAGAACAATGAACTTCACATGAAAGCTAATACCTGACCTGTACCATCCTTAAATATCTTACAATGTTAAATAGAGAAATGAAAAAAAAATACAGCAGCAACATAATTGTAATTTTGACTTTAGAAACAGTGCGTAGACCCCTCCTGAGTTGTTTACTCCAACCAATTCAGAGACAGTAACTTAAAAGTTCTCAATGTTTGTTTCACAGGAAAAAGTTTTCAGTGTCTGAGAAGTTAAACCTTTGTTAGGCTTTCTTGGATTTTTGCTTGGTAACTTGAAAAGTTAGGAGTTCTGTCCTCATCCAAGAGAAGATGCTTAAGTAAGGTTGTTCTATAATTAAGCCCACTGATGTACCTTACATAAAAACTGACCAGAAAAATCTATAGTCTAAATCTCTTCAACATTTTGTTGGGAAGCCTCTACTTTCATCTTTTTAGAAGGTGGCACTCCTTCAGAGTCCTTAATGAGGGGGAAAAGAAAAACAGCCACGTTATCATTGCACTGAAGTTCAGGCACCACAAACATCAAACAAACAGCACCAACCAATTCCCCAGCGTGTGATGTGTCCCAGACAAAGCATCCCTGGATGCCAGAACATGTCCCAGTGGTGCCTTAAATCACTCCTCTACTTACATCTTACCTCAGCATCTTTGGACCTGTTGTCATCTACAAGGAGCAAAATTCTAGTTCCAGGCTAAAACCCACAGTGAATATTCCAAGGAACAGCCTCGAGGGAGGGTGCACTGAAACTGAGGACCCACAGGAAAACCAGGAGGAGCAGGGCTCTGCCTGAGCATCTGCACTTGTCCTGCCCTGAGAAGGGCACAACTGCAAGGATAATTTCTTCCTCCCACCCATCCAGAATTTTTCAGCATTTCAGTGAGTAAACACTCAAGGATCCACAAATTAGCTCTCCTAACTGCCATAAACATTTACCTTTATAGAAGGAGTTCTACTTCTGAATGGTCCTCAAAGGGTCCAGTAGGTTTGTTCCAAGCAATTTATTAATGTAAAATGTGAATATTCACTTAAAAACATGGTCTGGTTTAAGAAACCAAGAAATCCATCAGACCAATCTGGTTTTACTGTTCCAGTTCTGTGAGATTCAAGCAGCCAGTCACCTGGACCACAAAACCAGGTACAGGCACATTTAATACTCTATAGCTGCTTTACTGTCCTCACTTTGGAAATTAATGGAAATACACTGTCCTCCTTATATTTTCTTTTAAGTAAAAATAAACTTTTCCGAGATCCATGCAATCGGACTATGGCATTCAAAGTTACCTGAGAGTTTTTAGATGCCTCTGTAATTAAATCATTTTCTCCAGAGGACTGAATTTCTGCTTTCTCTGAACTATTCATGGAATTTTCCATTGAAGACTGTGAATTCTGTTCATCAGAGGTATCTGAAATTGCAAGAAATAATTTTAAGCAAACAAATTAAAAGCTTTCAGGAGGAGCTTTCCTGGATATCTTCCCATCCACAACATCCCCAGCACATCCATGTCACCCACACTGTAACCATTAATGAAAGCACACACAACAAGTGTATGAATATGATGAATTAAGCTCAAAGTCCAGGATCACAACCCAGCTGCTGCCAGAGCAGACCCTGGGATCAGACCCTAGAGGGAGCCAAGCTCCTGCACAGCCTCAAAGAGGATGTCTGAGCCCTCAGCAAAGCAGTCAGGACTGCAAGGGAATTCCTTCAAACCAGAAGCAAAAGGCTGAAGTGTTACAACTAATGATCTAAAAAATCAAAATTAATTCAGCCATGTATATAAAATCTTTTTTTTTTTTTTTGGCTTGATAAGGTATTTGAGATAGAATTTAGAAATTCAGCTAACTAGCTTAACCACTGAATTTTTAATTCTGGTGGACAGGTGTGAAGAAGTCCTCCAGCACATTACAGCTGTTTTTTGTTGGGTTTTGTTGTTGTTTTGGGGTATTTTTTCTTTTTTTCTTTTTTGTTGGTTGGTTGTTTTTTTAAACTCTTCCCTCTCTCAAAACAAGACTTATAGAAGACTCAAGGTTAAAGTACCCATTTACTTAAACAGGGGACAGGGGCATGTAAAATGCATTCCTACATCCCTGACCCAAAGATTATATGAATTTATTCCATATGAAGAGAAATGCAAGATCAAACAAAATTGCTAGACAGCTTTGGTTAATGAAGATGCCATAACCAGTGAGTAATGGATATTTTTGTGGTGTACTGTATAAAAAGCTTCACAAGCATTTCTGAATTCCAGACAAAGTGATGCCCATCATGAGCATCTCAAAGATCACATTCAGTGAACTCGGGCAGAATCCTCTTCCTGTCCATGTCTCACCAGAAAAGCATCTTCATGCTGATAAAGAAACAAGTCCCAAAGGTCCAAAGAAATCTGAGTTTTGATTTTTGCTGTGTGTCTCTCAGCCCCCACTGAGCTGAGGAGCACTTGGCCATGTTCCCATCTCCCTGTGACAAATCCAACCCCAGCTCACCACTGCTGTTCTCTTCCAGCTGCTCCTGATGAAACACTCAGCCTGCTGCTGACCTTTGGGCAAGAGGATCCATACCTTAAATCACCAAGCCTCAAGCTATTCCAATCCCTGCAATACTTGCTCACACAGCAGAATGCTTTGAATCCACCTGTTTTATTTAAGAATTCCTCATTAAGCATTTCTGACCACAGAAAGTGGCTTACAGGAACCTCTCTCATCTCAGTGGAGTAACATGAGATAGACAGGCAAGGTCATTAACCCTGTCCAGCTGAATAATGTCCCAACTGCAGGGCTCTGACTGATCCCAACCAGGTAGATAAATGTTTAATAAATTGTTTAACACAGCATTTAACCAACTGAAAAACCCTCACATTAATAACAGGAATTTTTTGACATTATGTCTCCCTTTCATTTTATAACACCTGGCTCTTAATCCAGAGGACTTGGTATGATTTTCCCTGAGCCTAAATTTAACCAGGGGAACATGAATGCTATCTAACAGGTTCACATAAGCAGGTTCAGACAATATTAGACGAAGGAGTAAATCCTTACTCTTTATTGTGGCCAAATATGCACAAATGGAGGTATTATTTGCTCTGATTTACTCCAGTTTGGTGATGGTTCTGTTGTCAAATTTTAACCGCAGTTAACAATGACAACACTTAACATATCTGACCACTCTGGCATTACCAAGATAAAAGTTCTAAATTTAAATTGGTCAGTGGATCTACTGAGTGAAGAACTAAATCAGGAGGGCATAATTAAATTGCTTTGGTATGGGAAGAATTCTGCAACCACATCGTTAGAATGGTGTTAAGGACATCTTTTATCTGTTATAATAGGACAAAGAAAGTTATCTTCCCAAGAATATAAATGCAGAGCATGTTTCAATTACCCAAAATACCATTTAAAGAGTGAGGGTCAGAACAATCCCTTAACCCATATGTATTTTTAATCTGTCCACAACTGCAATAGAATCTTGTCATGCTTTCAGAAAATTAGGACAGAACTCAGAGCTAACTTCTGAATAAGTAGCAAGCAGGGTTAAGAGAAAAGAAAGCTTGCATTATAGTTTACAAAATTAGAAAAGTAATTTCAAAGTATCTCACCTCTATTTTACTGTCACACTAGGGCATCAATTTCCAGAGATCTACACAAACTAATGCCTTCCAGGACTTGTGTGATTACATGGTAGCAGCCATTTCAAAGATGATTTTAAATTATTTATTCTTTCAAGACTGAGATTTGAGAACAATAAACCAGTATTTTGTTTGTTTCTCTCTGAAAAGATCCCTGAATGTCAGTGTGACCTTTCCAGTTGTATGAAAGATCACCAGTAGGTCACAGAAATTGTGGCCCATTTTCACATAAACGCCGAGAATTCAGAAACCATCTCTTTCAAATTATTATTTTCCTGTTCTTAAAGTGGATAAGCAAATAGGTAACACACTAAAGGATAACTTTTTTTGTTTGGCTTTCAAATGGCCCTCCCAGCTCACCTTCTGAACCAGGCTGCTCCTTTGCCTCTGCCTGAGTTTCGTCAGACTTGACTTCAGTGCCGTCTGCTTGTGTTGCCAAGTTCTGCTCTGGTGCTGGGCTGGAATTACTGCTGTTTTCCTGTTTTATTGGAGAAGCATCAGCTATTGAACTCTGGTTGCTATTGTCATCTGTGAACAGAAGAGTGAAAACCAGCCAAGATGTGACAAGATACAAAGCACACCTTAATTCTTCCGTATTATTCCCTGATAACATATGATATAATTAAGCTCATTAGGGATCAAGTCCAATCATTTAGACTCACACTACACATCCAACTTTTTTCCACACCAGCTTAAGGAGTTTTCAAGCAGTTACTAAAAATCTAATTCTAATTTCATACATTAAAACACAGTGTTTTACTCAGATCTGATGCAAAAAACCCCAGAATTTTGTAACATGAGTAAACCAGATCAACCAAATGGCAGTCTCATATAACACAGGGCTATGCAAGTTCATGCTGCACCTTTCCAAATACCCATCACTCCAATGTTCAGATAAGCAGATATTTTTGAATTGAGTCCTGAAGGTCAAAAAAAAAACAAACCAACCCAAAACCCCTTCAAGGTGAAATGCAACATCCAGTCCCAATATCAACAGTTTCTAGGTGATAATTGTCCAGAATATTCTCTAGCTTGGATCACAGTAATCCTCTGCAGCACAGATCTGTAGTTAACAGGAAATATTCTGCCTGTGCCTTCTCCCTGTGACAGTGGTTTAAGTAGCTCAGCTATTATTTACACATAGCACTGGGGTGCAACTTCCTTTAAGCCAGACTAGCATCCCTGGATAACCAAGAGGGGAGTTCCTGCTCCCTAAAGAAAACTAACCCTGCAAAATATTATGAATTAAGTTACTAGAATACAAGTCAATCCACCTCCCTCTGCATCTGTACAACCACTACATCCAAAGGACTTCAGGAACACAGAGGTGCTGCTGGGACCACCTCTCTCCAGAGCAGCCTGAAGTCAATTCAGATTAAGTTTATAACAAAATTGTACAGTGTGAAATTGTACAGTTAAAAACACTGGTGATAAGTGATAAAAAAGCAAGTAGTACATTCACCTCATGGATGAGAGAATCAAGACTTTAAAAAATTAAATTATCTGACCAAGGCAAAAGTAAAAAGGTTTGAAATAGATGAAAAATTAATCCAGATCTGCAAAACCCCTGCTCATTCCTTTAACTACAAGACCACACTTGCTGTCAGCACTGCAAAAAGCAACCATGAGGCAGCACAAATGCAAATAAAACTGAAATTAAAAATTTACAACCCACTAAAAAGTGATCCTCTCTTATCATCTCAAACAGTGCTGCGTTCTCAGTCATAATTGTTATCCAAACACCCAGAAGGTAAAAACCTGAAGCAGAGCTGAGCTGTGCAAGCTGCTCTGTAATAAACACCAGGCTAACACTCAAAAGTCACATATTAAAAAAAAAATTAAAGTGAAATAAAATTGACCTCATAGTGCCTGAATGGCAAACAAAAATGTTTTCTTGAGCAGTTAATTTCATCAAGCTGCAGCAGAAGGAAGGCACCACAGAACAGAGCTTGCTTTCTTGGCTCTTGCAGAATTCTCTTGACCTTAATCAGTAAGAGAGTTAATAAGTGCAAAACCTGCTTAAATTATAGTAGGTCCCACTGAACCTTTGGGGGA
Source organism: Pyrgilauda ruficollis (assembly GCF_017590135.1). Taxonomy (NCBI): domain Eukaryota; kingdom Metazoa; phylum Chordata; class Aves; order Passeriformes; family Passeridae; genus Pyrgilauda; species Pyrgilauda ruficollis. The sequence goes on from NW_024531043.1 coordinate 10,752,868, forward strand.
TTTTTGGTTCTTCAAGCAGCAAACTCTGTTGAGGTATTACTGCACCTGAGTGCAGTGCTCTGAATGGTAGATATTTCTAATTTTATTTTCATATTTAACTCCACTAACAATTTTTTTCCCTTACACTCACAGCCCAAATATAAATGGCATTTAAACAACTGTTAGTACATCCACAGAAGAGAAGTCCAAGGTACCAAGTGAGTATCTGATGGTGTTTTCCATTTGATTCAAGTCCATACATCAGAGCAGTGGAGAATCGGAGGCTGTTGGTTTACACTTTCACAGCAGTGTAAGAGGGGAATTGGGTCTGAGCTTCTCCCACTCACCATGCATGTCCATCATCCCTGGGGAGGAGCTGTTCTCTGGAGTGGTCACTTCAGAGCCACATTTTTCATCTTTGCCCTTTTTCTTATTCTTATTTTTCTGAAAAACAAAAGGCACCACACACAAATGAGACTACGGCCATGCAGAGAAATCCACGCTGCTGTGCAAAACCCTCCCCACTCAGCACTTCTGTAAGAACAGCTCACAGTCCCAAGTGAAACCTCCTCCTCCTCTACAACTAATGCTGTTTTTTCACTAAAACTGAAAGATGGATCAAGAAAAATCAGATTGAGCCAAACCAAAGAGCACAAGCAGCACAGCCCTGTGTGAGCTGTGGGTCCCGAGCTGCTCCCAGCCCACCAGGATGAAAACAAAGGAAAGGACCCTGGCATCCATCACGTGGGGGATCTGTGCCTGCTAAGGGATGCAGCATTTGCAATTAGGAGCTGACGTAATCAGCCTCACAGGAAAAAGAGCCAGCTGCACTGCTTTTGGAGATCCTGCCTGCTGAGGACACAATTCAAAGCCTGACTCCAGGAAGAATGCTGAGCCCACCCTTTTGGACAGAGACCATCCTCCAGTGAGGGAAGGAACTGAACCACAATCAAACACTGTCTGAGACTGCAGAAGTAATTCAACAAGTGATATCTGGAGGGACTTTTCTCTCTATTTTAAATAGATTACTAAGCTTATTTCTAAACTGCATTTTTACTTAGAGAAGCCAGATTTTACTCACTGATGCATGAGAAAGAGGTGAGAGCACATGGACTTCTTTACCTTTGCAAAATTAAAGGTCAGAGGGGTCACGATCTTTCTCAGGTTTGGTTTTGTTGTTTTTTAAAGGTAAAAAGGACACTTTTGCCACAAAAGAAACACTGAAAGTGACTGTGAGCAATTTAAGCTGACAGGTGTTTTTTAAAGAGGTTTAACCATCAGAGTGATGAGGTTCCAGAACAGCCTTCCACAACCAGGAGGAGGAAGAACCAATCTAATTGTAGTGCAGAGAAATGTCAAAATATCTATGGAGCAACATGTGAGGGGGGAAGTAATTTAATTTCTGTTCACCAAAATCAAAGACAACTTCCACTTGAAATGGGGGAAGGCACCGCTCTCCTATTTTAGTGAAAAGCAAATATACTGTCTGGTCCTTCAGTGGATGGAACTGGATATAAAAAGATGTCCACAACAAAATTTAATAGACAAAATTATCCCTATCTGGTACTTACTGTTAAAATCTACATGCTTATGTGATGTGTGAGAACTTCCAGAGCTGCAGGACAGAAACACTGCCAACATCAAGCCTGAAACAGCTTGAACTGAAACTGCAGCTGCACAACAGCCTCTACTTGAAATAAAAAGATCATGACTGTAGGACACCAGCATAACTGGTCTTAAACAAGTGTCCCAATTTCAGCAAATCTGGAGCCTCAACCTAGAGATGATGGCTTAGAAAACACAATTAAACTCTGCTCATAGAAACCATTATATAAACCCATTCTTCATAATAGAGAACCTGACTTTGGGATTGCAGTGACCTTGAAAATTCCTCCAGAAGCTCACTTAGAAATTCTGTTTCCAAGTCCCACAGCACCCATCCTGCAGGCACAGCTGAACAGCAGGAAAACTGCCAGAAGCCCTGAGCCTAAATATCCTAAACCCTGCTCTGCCTCTCACACAGTTAGCACAATTTCCCCCCACTATGAAGTATAAATAATAAAATCAAGACCAAACATTTGACAACTAGAAAGAATGGACAGTTTCCCAATTCCCAAGGGGGAACTTGAGAGAGATGCTGCCCAAGCACTGGAAGAACCCCTGAGGTTTACCACAACTCTGACAGTTCCTGAAATCTGTGGGACAACCAAAGCACAGAAAAAACAAACTCAGTTAAAGCAATCCTAATAAAAAAATAGGTCTCAAATTTGGAGTCAGTAAGACAAGGTCTTGTCTGAAAAACCACCATTTTACACATCTATTAATATAGAAGCTTTCTTCCCAATAGGTCTTCACTCATATTTCAGGTAAAGTAAAAGCACATGACAGCCCAAGGAAAGAGCACCAAACTTAGGATATGTTTTCTATTGTGTCATTAATTTACTGTGGTATCGTGTGTTAGTGTTCTCTCTATCACAATATTACAATTTATAAGAGGAGAGCGACAATAATTTTAAAAACCAATTTTAAGTCCTATCAACTTTGATTTTTACGTTTCTTTTTACGCCACACAAACAGTGCACACAACAGGATGCACAGACAGAACATTTGTCAAGAAAACACACATGACAACAGAAGCCGCTGCATTATTTGGCTGGACATCTTAATACAGATGATCCCAGCTCCACAGGATATTCCTACCCTCATATCAAGTGTTTTCCATCTGATTTTGAGCAAAACAGCAGTGATGCACACACAGAATATGTTCTCTGCCCTGTTCCAAACCAGCTGCTTTCTTTAAATCACCAGGCAGAAAGAGAGGAAAAATTATGCATGTCATAACTTTCCCTCCCTGCCTCCCAGTTACTTAGAGAAAGGTTTCAAACTCAGTTTCAGCTGCACGTTTAACAGTTATCTGAGAACTGATCCCAGCTGACTCCAGGGAGACTGTCGCACACTCACCCATCCACATCACTTGCTGTAGAGATCAACATCCCCCTGGAGCTTGCAAGACCCACACCAGCCCTAGCTTAAAGGCTCAATGAAAATCAAAGAATATTTCTTTTGACTTTGCCTAAACAGGAGCATCTACATCTGGAAAAAGCAAGACACTGCAGGATACTTACATCATCCACTTTAGGCTCTGTTACTGGTACCCATTTGTAAATCCTTAGGGATGTGTCGCCAACTGTCACCCACTTCTTCTCCCTACAAAATTACAATGCAGGAGAAGTTACACTTCAGATTCAGAAGAGAGTGATCTACTATTGTAAGTTGTCAAGAATTTAAACAGGCTATTAAGTAGGATGATCTCTATTACATCGTCTTTAGCACTGCATTGTGCAAATTGTTCTTTGCATTTCACAACTTGCTAGAGCACTGCTAACCTCCAGATTTCTCAGGGCTGTTACTTGACTGGGTGAGTAACTGCAGTAGCAGTAATAAGATCTGGATTAAAGATAAAGTTAAGAAGAACAGCAATTGAAAATGCAGATTTAATGCCTACAATTTTCACTTAAATTTCTAGACAGCAGAAGAGGGTTTAGACAGACCAGTGTGTTTTTGATTGTCATGAAGCTGTTTAATGGGATTAGAAATCTAGATGCATTTTGACCATCTGAGGTTTATTTGGGGGGCAGAAATTTGCTGCTGGCAATTTAATGCTCACTCCACACCCCTGACAGACAGCTCTGCAATTCCAGCTGTAGGACCAACAGCCTCACAGGGAGCAAACCAGTGCCGTGGTGCAGAATGCAGCCTCTGGAGAGCCCAGCTCTGGGGAAAGGCAAGGCTGAGCCTAGCAGAGAGGGGAAAGCACAGCCTGGCTGCTGTGTGCACACCCTGCCAGCCTGAATGGTGACACTGACAAAAGGGGAAGGAAATGTGGCTGCAGGGCAGCTCTGCCTGGGGCTCCCAGGGCTGGGGTGGAGAGGGATGCTCGGCTGAGGGATGCACTCCTTGAGCTCTGCACATCAGGGATTTAAAGAAGGTCCACAATGCCAGAGAAATTTCATCACGTTTCTGGGATCAGTTTTCAGGTCACAGATTACCACTGCTGGTTCCTGGGTTTGCAATGCAGCTCTGCAAATGGATCGATTAAAAGTTAACAACAAAGACCGATTCCATTAAATATTCAGGAACATCTGAAATTAATTTGGCATGAGATCTCAGGCTTCTTTTTTTTTTTCCCATAAACACATTTAAATAATAGATTTGGGATCCAGTTATAGATTAAAAAAAATAAAAAATGTTCTTTGCAGGATGGGAGAAGCTGGATGTGACTCCAAATACATATATTAATATATATGTGATAGCTCCATTTTTAGAAAGGGCCTCCAGAATCAAAAGCAGCCACACTGTACAAATGTCACAAACATCCTCCTGACTATTTGTTTTAGCTACTAAAGCCAATCTTACATTTTCCCTTTAGAAGAGGCATTTTTTCCTGTTTAATTAAGAACAAAAGCAAAATTAAACTGCATATAAATGTATTTGATACATTTTGGCTCTGTCCATAATGATATTTTAATTGAAGTCCAAGACTATTTCAAATTAATTTCTTTCCCACTGCTCTTCATGGAGCAGTGCTCCCTCAATGTGTTTAGACACAGCCATTTGGGTACACTAGGTGGCTAAAGTGTGTCAAAATCCAATTTCACTCTAATTTGGAGCTCTACATGCGATAAAAATGACAGTGGAGATGAGGGCATGTCAATAATGAGACATACTTAACTGTGAAGAGATGATCATGATATAATTTGGGGTTTTTTAAGGATACAATACAAACTAGATTTATTTCTACTTAAGAAAACCTTTGAAATTATGGAAATAAAACCAACTGGGGTTTTGTTTTGGGTGTGGGGAGAGGTGAATAAATGTGGGTTTTTTTTTTTAAAAATTAAGATTTTAGTCTTTTCCTATAGCAAAATATTACTTAGAGATGCTGCACTGGAAAACCAAAAGTTCAAGATACCTGTTAGCATCTCAAAGCAGCCTCACACAGCATCTTCACTGGACAGACTGTAGAACACAGGAGGAAACCTATATTAGTAATTTTTTCCTTCTAGTATTAAAGTTAGCCCTGACATTTTAACTCTTCTGAGCTTCTTACCACTTTAAGTTTTGATAACCCTCAGCTCTAGGGATTTTTTAACTGATTTCAATACACAGTAATTCAGACAACAACGGGAATAAGAATATTTTGTGATGGAAGTACACCAACATCCCAGTCCTGCAAACACTTATGGCTAAAAGAAAACCCAACATCACAGTGCTATTATGCAAATATTTTACTTGTGTAAGTATTTACAGTATTGACAGTTTAAGACCATGAAAGTATTAATAAGAAAAAAAGAAGACAACCTCCTCTAAAACTTAATAAAAGCATAGGTAGCACAAACACAAATTTGTTAACAAAGAAACGCAATGACTTTCAGACATTTAAGATCAACAAGGTAAAATCATTTCAAGATTTATGACATTCATTGCAAATTAAGCTTAGAATATTATCTGTAATACTTACTGCCTTACCATTTCAAAACAAAACCCAAAATCCAAACAAGCAAACAAAAACCCCAAACCCACTTCTACTCTGAACACTCACTTTTTAATCTTTTGTGCAAAGACACCATCCCAACCTGCTGATCAGGGACTTTCCTTTTCACTCAGTGAGAACTGACAATTTACTGATGCTGCCCATGGCAGCGAGTTTGGGAAAGGCTGCACAAATCACAGAAGATCCTCACTGGCCCAGTGCTGGAATAGGAATGAGGAACTCATGAATTCTTGTGCTCAGTCTGTTGTGAAACCTTAAATAGTTTCTTCACCTGTTTTCTTGTCTGCTGCACCCACCCCAAGATCCTGACCAGAATTCCACCCCCATCACTCAATTCCACCTTAGATAAGTGATGACTGAGCAATATCTGTAATTGCACCATCCCCTGTTATTCTCTGAAGGTTGGTCTCTGTGTTGATTGCTGGATGGGGAAAGATGGCTAATGGAACACCATCAGCCTGACACTTTAGCAGGCTAAAAACATGGCAATTATCAACTTTAATTTTCTATGTCTAGCTGATAAACTCCACAGTTTTACAAAAAAACCCACTTTTCCTGTTTTCAAAGCTCTCCTGTTTCTCCATGAATGACTCAGAAGTAACAACAGAAAATGGCAAAACTGAAATATATACAATAATATTTTTTCTTTTAATCTTCCACACTGAGAAGTATCTTCAATATTTTAGTTATAGTAAATTCAGAAACTAATCAGTGCAACAGAAACAAACCCTTACATTTATCTGAAATTGTGTAAAAGCATTTTTAAATTCTTAACTATATCTGCACAGCATTTAAAGGACAGCCAAGGGTACAAAGGGTAACCATTAGTATCAACACTTCTTCAGTGCTTATGCCTGAGGCATACTAATATCTCAGAACTTACATCATTATATACTCAATTCCCCATTCTAAATAACCCAAGACTCTCAAATATATTTATACTTTGTTTAATAACACTAAAGCTCCACAGATGAACATCAGATTCCACGTGTAAAAGTAATATATGGGTGAGCAAACACAACAGTGTATATTACACTTATACAGAAAGTGTCAAGGCAGCTTCTGCAGCAGCAGTGAGTGCCAGAAACATTTGATGGCAGAGACACAAGAAAGCCTTTACTGCCAATATATCACTCAAGGAAAGGCTTTCCCACTTGTCTGGCCTTTTCCCATGACTACCATTCATCACAGTGAGCTGCATTTACACACGGATTTGCTCCCACATACCCCATCTTCTGCTGGTGATCACGAAGTGACGTCATAATGCTGAATTTATCACATCACACTCACTTGCATTGCAACAGAGTTTGGTGAAAATCACAGAATTATGACCTCCCTGTGGGATCAAGCAAAAGAGAAAGGGGATGGGAAAGAATATGCCATTATTATACACAAAAAGTGCTGTCAGATGCACAAAAAATGATTTTTTTTTGAAGCGTAGGCTTGCTTTTCCGAGCACGCCTACTGCTGAGAAGATGTTTGTCTAGTGACTAACGTGAAGGAGCCCCAAACACACATGGTGTTTATTGAACAGGCTGCAAATACAATAAAATGCCATGCAGAGAGACTGGACAAGGGCATGTGGTCACAGACACCTTTTCTCCGGGTTTGTCTGAGTAGAGCACATTTGGGGAGTCCCCTGGAATGTTCACATGGCTTAAAGCAAGCCCTGCTTGGCTCCACGTGGCCACAAGCACCTTGCTCACAGCAGGGAGAACCACGGCTCACAGATGCCAAAACTCTACCTTCAGCTTCCACTGAAGTCAAGAGAAATAATCACAAGCCAGAATAAAGAAAGGTATCGTAATTCAAGCACAGTAACAGTGTGTTTGGGCCACTACAGAATTTCAGTGCATTCCTGCACATACACTGGGTATTTTTACTTCAACTGCCACTGCTTGAACTACAGTCTTAGGAGAAAACCCAACACAGACAGGCTAAAGCAGGGAGGTGATCTGGGAGCAGCAAACACCCTTTTCCAAAGACATCTTGTTAAGGAATTCTGTGTCATGACTCCTTTTCAGAGCAAAAGCCTATTTGAAGAAGGAGGCATGAGCAGCAAAACCTGCAGAAACTCAATCTCAGAGCACTACATACCACACAAAAGCATTTTAGCAAATCTGAATGGAGACAGTGAAAGGAAAAGCTACAGCAGCACTGCCTAAAAATCCTAAATAGCCACAGCTCAGGATCCCAGCCAATGGCACCAGGTAAAACAGCCTGTGGGGAATTTTCCCCTCAACCTTCTTCAGGTACTTTCACCAGTTGTCCAGGTTCACCTCTTCTTCCTAAGGTGTTATCACCTGACAGATCAGGGCTTTGATGGATCAGAAAAAGGACAAAGGACTCCTGAGAAATACTGCAATTCAAAGGGAAGGCAACACAGTGGGATTTCCCTAAAGTCAGGCTTACCTATCTATCCCCACCAGGTATTCCAGACCTCCATCCTTACAGGTCTGCACAGCTGTCCTAAAGTCCAGCAGTGCTATGTACCCACACAAATTATTTCACTGCCTCCCAAAACATCTTACCACTTGTACTTTCCTCCTGCTCATTCCTTGTTTCAGTAGATGCCTGTATTTTCCCTCATTTAATAAATAAAACTTTGACACAAACCAAGAGTGCCTTCAGTATTTTTCTAGGGCTGGTTGAGGGCACAACAGTTTTTGCCCCTCTCTTCTTGAGAGCCCACTTGGAATCTACATGTACCCATCAACCTTTAAAGACAAAAAAAAATCCTGTGCCATTAATTGAGACAAAATAATCTCAGAGGATTTTTTTAAATAGACTGAGAGAAGAATTTTAAGTACTGTTAAAGAAAGGCAGAACTGTTCTCTTACTGTGGAAATTTAACACTTCTGCCACACAAACACAAGGCAACCATGTATTCTGTAAGCCACGTGCTGCGTGTTTTCCAAAACAGATGCTCATTCATGAGCGTGGCTTAAACAAAGGAGATAAGGTTACAGTAATCTCAAGATAAAAACGTAACAACTTCACTGTTTACTACTAAGTTCCAGCAATAACCAGAAGTGCCACGTGCTCTGTGAAGGGACAGGAAGACAGGGGACCTGCATCCAAGCGCTGGCTGTCCAGGAACACTGATTTTCTGAGGAACAAAGTCTGTCCTGATGGAAGCTGCCTTCCAGCAGGCACATTCCCAGATGCGGCAGCACAGGGATTCAGGAGCACCAGGCACAGCAAGGTGCTGCACACCTGCACAGGTGGATAATGCCTTGGATAAAGGCACCGTCCGCTCGGATGAGTCCACAGCCTCATGTGTCTCCCTGCCCATCCCGGGCACGCACTGCTCCGACCACACAAGTCTCACAAAACTCCGTTCTAGGAAACGTCGGATGCAAGGTATTTTAATTTTCAGTGGCTGCATTTCCACAGAAGAGCTGTGGATGGCAACAAATTGCTCCTATTATGCAAATGAAACTGCACACTCGGAAATTGCCGATGTGGCTCTTCTGAAGGTGCAGGAATTGCTAGTGTGGAAAGTTCAATTTAACAAGCCAAGTCTTCTCAAAACACTGAAACCACAAAACACAGAATCCCTCTAGCTAATTTCCCGCTGTATTTGACTGCAGGTGGAGGGGGGTAACCATGAGATTCACCTTCAAATTATGGTTCCTTTAAAAATAAGAAAATTGCTTTATGTAAATACTTGTGAGGTGAACGCACAAAGTCTTATCAATACTTCTGACAATAATCAACAGAAACACTGCGTGACTGTACAGGAACCCTCTATAGCAAGCTGTCTATCATGAAGGCTAAAATGTAGAGAAATCTATTTATACCATAAGATTTCTGTTTTACAGAAAGAGCCATAGCAACTGGCATGATGGCAGAGAGTCCTTGCCAAGAAAAAAAATAAATAAATTAGGTATTTTGTTGAATGGCCAAGCTTCTGTCTCTACTCCTCTCTGAATTCCACAAACCAGGATTCAAAGGGAGCGTGCTGCGCTCATGAATGAAATACCTACAGCCAGAACAGTCCCACACATCCAACCACGCTGCAGCTGGAACAAAAGTCCTGTCACACCGCTGCACATTGTTCTGACCTTCCAAAGCCGGCCCAGCAGTCAGCAAACTGCACTTAAAAACAACACCCGAGTAGAAGAGAGTTCCTGAAACCACCCGAGCTGCGGAGCTGGGGCTGCTCCGGCTCCGACACAAAGGCTGGATTCTTTGAAATCCCCATCCCGTGCCCGGCGTTCCTGGACACACGTCCCGATTCTTTGTCCGGCTCACGCCAACGGGCCCATTCGTGTGCTCAAGGCCATTTAAAACTTAACAATCCATTTCACCCCAATACGAACACGTTCAACTCTGTATTTTGCTCTTTTTTTAACGAAAACAAAGCGTTAGCTGAGGAGGACAATAGAAGTGTCCCCTTGATTTCAAAGCTTCACACCAGCTGAGTGATGCACAGTAACAATAACGCAAGGGATTTCCCCGTGGATTCCAAATGTTTAAAGAAAGTATTTTAAGATACATGCACAGAGACTGCTGAACAGTCAGCCAACTTGCTGGAAGAAAGATTCACTCTTGAGTCACACCGGCACTGCTCTTTATGCCAGCCCAGATCCCCGGACCGACCATGCAGAGCACGGCGGCGACCGCCGTACTGTATTGTTTAAACACCTCGCGTGGGTTTTTCTAACAAAAGCAGGGGGAAAAAAGACAAAAGCGGGGAAATGCCAAAACGCGTGGAAGGCCTAACAAAAGGGACTTATTTCACACCGGGTATAACCTTTAATTTTATGATTTAAGAGAGGTTCCAGGGGCAGCTTGCGCTCTCTCCGGGAGCGTCCGTGGGAGACGATCGCGCTCGGGTTCGCTGCGCTTTTACGCGCAAACCCCGGGAACTTGCGAGGTGAAATCAATCCACAAACAGGCAACGACAGAAAATAAACTCTCGGGAGCCTCACAGGGGTACTCTTAACGTGTTTTCTTTTTTTCCAGAACACTTCTCCGAGCACTATTTCAACCCAGGAGAGCGGGCGGCGGAGCCACCCCGGGCCCGCTCCTCGGGCCCTTTGTAGGGGCCGGCGGCGGGAGGCGCCCGGCCCGACCCCGCCGCCCGCCCATGCCCGAGGCGCCCGGCCCGGGACCCGCGCCGAGGGGCAGCGGGTCGNGGCCGGTGCGGGGCGCGGGGGGACGCGGGCGCGGGGTCCCGGCGCGGCGCGGCCCGCTCACCATTTGCGCACTTTCTCGATGGCCGCCATCACCCGCTTGATATCATCCTTCGCCCGGCTCCGGGTCTCGGCCCGCACCGACCGGCCCGACATGCTGCTGGGGGGCGGCGGGCTCGGCGGGGAACGCGGCGCTCGGCGCGGCCGGCGGCTCGGTCCGTGTGTCGGGGCGCCCGCCCGCACAATGCCGGGGCTGCGCGGGGCTCGGCACGGCTGCGCTCGGCGGCTCCG
>NW_024531043.1:10764029-10841001 GCF_017590135.1 Pyrgilauda ruficollis
CGCCGTGAGGGGACGGCGGGTGGCGGGAAGAGCGGCCGGGGCGTGAGGGAGGGGAGCGGCGTCCGACCCCCGTGCGGCTGTCGGGGCTGAGGGGACACCGCGGAACCGCGGGGACAGCGAGCCGCCCCCGGCGGGGACCTGCGGAGGAGGTGCCGAGCGGGAAGGAGCCCGCGCGGGGGGGAATGCGGAGGCGGCCGCCGGCCCCGCGCGCGCGGGGCTTCCAGAGTTCCCGTCGCTGCTTTTCCTCGAGTGTTCGCTGGAGCGAGCACAAGACAGCGTTCTTTCCCCACTTCCACCGAGCTCCGGCCGTAAGTTACCTCAGAACTAGAAAGTTTATCCGATTTCAGCTCGCCTCTAAAGGGTCATCAGGAGCTGCCCATGGAGACGGTGGAATCTCCTCCCCTTTAGGGAAAGACTGGATGTGGCACTTGGTGCTGTGGTTTAGTTGACAAGGTGGTGACCGGTCAAGGCTTGGATCCCAGAGATCTTTTCCAACCAGATTGATTCTCGTGGTTCTGTGATAAACCAATGCAGTCTAACAGCATCAAGAGCACAAAGCAAAATCCAGTCCTAAAATCCAGGGCTTTTAAAAACCTCCAAGCACTTTAGATAGAGATAATACCTGTTTTTGTACAGGGCAGTGACAGACACCCATCCCACCCTTGCACCGGTTGCTGTGACAGACCTTGAACACCGGGATGGGTGATGAAGTCCCCTGTTTCACACAAAGCATAAATCCATAATTAGCAGATTTGGGGTTTTTTTCCCCCCCAGTGGTTATAAAGTTTCTCAGCTGCTGTAAATAATTCCAGTAATATCCATGGAACTGGGCTGCTTTTGAGCAGTGGAGGCTCAGCTCTGACAGAGATCCATGGAAGTACATGAGCATAAAGGCTAAATGAGTTACATGGGAGGTGATGCTCTGCAGGAAATTTGTCACAGACCTGTGAGCTCTGGTGTAGTATTGCTGGACTCCTTCATTAACTTCTCCCTAATGCACACCTTGCTGTTCGTGCTAATTGTACAATCACAGATGCTCTGAGTACACAACAGCGATCTCTGTTTAAAAAACATTGCTTCTGAAAGGAACGCTTCTTAAGGGGCTACATTATTATTCAAATTGATGCCGAGGATGATGTAAAGAAGGAAGCTGTTCAACAGCACTTCACTGATCTTTCTACAGCAACTTGTATCAGTCTCATTATGCTGTTTATACACACACAGGGCGATGCCGTCCCATTGGTATTACACTGCTAATTGGAATTACTACTTTCAGAAAGAAAGAGTCAGTTTAAGGGCCAAAAGAGAAGCGTGGTTTTAATGTATCCCACAGCATTTATTTCTTTACCGTGGTCCATTGGATTTATAATTATAAATCCATTCTAACCTGTCAAAGCGTTTATCAATGTATTTAATCAATACAATACTCTTACATTGCTCTTTTGCTGTCAGGTTTCACAAATGACTACTGTATAAACGTAATGAAAGTAGACTGCATCTGGCATAAACCCACCTGAAATGACTTCTGGGAAGCTTCCAGCCAAGGATGGAGTGGCCACCTGCTTCATTCTTTCCAGCCATTCCGTGTTTCCCTATATAGGTGTGAAATTACAGGTTTGTGGCATATGCCAAACTGGGGACTTATTCTAGAGTTTGACTGAAATGCAACTATGTGACCTTTACTTTGCAATAAACACAAGCCATAAATTTTGCAGATATTTGAGGAGAGGACCCTGGAAAATAGGAACAAACAGAAAATCTAGTGGCAGCTATGATTCTGAGCCTTTGTAGATCAAAGATTCTTCTGTTTCCTTCTGTTCTTTTTTTTCTGGTTCAGCAATAGGTAAGCCAAGAATGTCTGCAACAAATATCTCTGCTGTGATTTCTGCTGGAATTTCTTCTTCAGTCAAAGCTGCTGCACCTGGAGAGCAGTAACAACAACACAAGACACACAGAAGCAATGTCAAAATTGCTTTCCAGTAAAATTTATAAGCAGCCATAAGTGAATGAAATGTTTTTAAAGATATACAAAGGGATCATGACAAAGTGATGGTTTAATAGCTTAATACTTTATGTGTTTATATCGGGGATTAAACCTGTCAAATCTGTGTGTCTCACCTTGCAGCAGCTCCCTGCCTCAGAGGAGTCATGGGACAACTTTAACACTTGGTCGATTTGATGTGATTTAGGATCCTGAGGGATCCAGGGATTTCAAAGTTCCCTTTGGCAGCAGCCCCTTTGCTGGATGGGGCCCATTGCCAGTGACCCTAAACAGATTCTGTTCCAAACTGGTGGGGACTGGGACATGAATTGTACAAAATGCAGTTCCAATTACAATGAGCAATTAAATTCAGCCGCTTGGCTCAAATCAATGCTATAATTTGCTGTTCCAGGCTGGTGTGGACTGGGACATAAATTGCAGACAAATGTGGTCGTTACCAACAGCTCTGCTACAATGGGCACTGTGGCCTGGGTGAAACCAGCACTGGGATTTCCCTGTGTGTTTCTAATTTCAGTTCCAGCCAGCAGATAAACAGCAATGTAATCTTGTCAGGCCCCAGTTATAGTTCATTGTCCATTTATTTTTAGATACACCCGTGCAAGTGCTTCGTGGATGAAGGACAGTCTGTAGCTCTGTGACTATTTTTGCAATCCCATCTGAGCAGTTTTGACAGCTCTTGGCCTAACAGGGTAAATGGGTTTGAAATTTAAATTATTCCATTTGGGAATTGAAACAATCCTGCTTCTGTGCTGTGTGGAATGCTAATCCTGTACCTGTGGGATCGTAGGTGTCCAGTTCAGATCCTTCTTTCCTGGGTCTCCTGCCCAGCAGGGTGGTCAGACACGCAGCCAGCTCATCCTCTGTCATCTGCTCCCCTGTACAAAACAGAGCACCACCAGCCCACGGGTTATGGGGCTGAGAGCACAAAAACTCAAAAGCAACTCAAACTAAACAGGACAGTTCAAAAGAGGATCTGGCTTCTCTGAGATAGGGACATATACACTGCCAACTGGAACACATGATCCCAACGCAGGAAAACGTTGATCCTAAGGAAAATTGTCTTCTCTATAGCATTTTGGGGAAAAATGTCAATCAAAGGAAGAAATTCTGATGCAGACAGCTCTTTAAGCAACATTGCAGTAGTAGGGGCTTGAGCTGCTATTCCCACTGGAGAATTCCTGGCACAGACCACAGTCCATGTAGCAATTTTCATGCAGAGGAAGAGAAAGGTGGAGAAAAGTCTTGATTTAGTATCTTGAAATAACATGGACATAGCACTTGTTCCCAGTTAGTGGTTGGCTCATGCCCTGGAGCATGAGGTTATAGATCTGTTATGAAACTGCTCTATCTGATGTACCTATTTATGGATGTTCACACCATCTGTATAAATAGCTAACCTTTCTCACACTGGTTGAATCCGTGGTTTCCAAGGATCTTTGTGGCAAGGAGCCTTGCCAACTGATGTACTGAGTAAACCAGCATTTCTCTTTACCTGTTCTAATGCTCAGCTATACTTTTACACCAGAAGTAAGACAACAGAAATTTGTTATTAGCACTCTATGGCACTGGCCAGAAGCATATTAACACCCACATTTATGGTGTTCTCCCTGATTCAGCTCAGCTAAATCATCCCATCTTTTCAGTCTTTCACACGGGTACAGCCCAGGACCAATTTCATCCCTCCTTTCTTGTCTCCCTTTTATCGGTTTTATACTACTTTTCCAGAGCCTGTGTGACTGGAAAAGAGAACAGCAATTCAGATAAGGGCACACTGGGAGAAGGATACATTTTGCCAAGATCCATACTTATCATTTAACAGCTGAGATACCTCAGGCCAGCAGAGATTTCCAGAGCAGTAAAAGAAGCACAGCTGGGACAAGACATGTGATTATTCAATTTAAAATCTTAAGGCAGGTGGCTCCTCATGCCTGCCCTGGTTACCAGGTTCTCGTTCCAGAATAATTTCTTGCTGCAGGGAAAAAGTTCTGAAATTGCAGGCAGAACTAGCAAATATAAAACTGATATTAGAAACAAAATAACTCACCTCTGCACTGAAGCAGTGACAGGAAGTCTCCTCTGTCAATAACTTTGTCTCCCTTCTTGTTATCATAACCAAGAACCTGAAATGCTCTTTGTATGGTTTTCATTGACAAGCCAAGTGCAGGTCGATGATTTATATAAAGTTTGATAAAATCCTCTAAATTGATTTCTGTCACTTCTTCTCCAGTATCTGCATACTTGCTGAATTTTATTTCATGTATCATTTCTTCAATCTAAAGATCAGGACAAGGCAGATTGTTACATGTTTTATTTTGAAGAGCATTGGGCCAGTTTCCGATCCTGTGAATGCCAATGTCCCCAAACCGTGCATATGTGGAATATGCCACGGGTGCCAGGACCACATCCCAGGAGGAAGCTGCACTCAGCAGCTGAGGATGGGAATGGCCAACAGTTACACACCTGCTGACATGACAATAACTAGTAAACATGGGGGTTACACACACAGAGTCATTTTGTATTTCCTCTCTTGTGACAGACACTCGGTGACCCTGCAGCTGTTACCCGCACCTTGGGCACAGCTGTGTCTCCACTCTGGGACAGTGGGCAGGCAAACCACAAACCAGTAAACACACCATCTTCTATCCTTGCTCTGGAAGAACACACACGAGGGTCCCAGCAGAACCAGGCTGCACACCCTGACTGGATAAGAAATCTTATCTTGCCCTGCTCTTCCCCGTGTCTAGGGCGGCTCAGGCGCTGCACAAGCCAAACCTGAAATGTGCTCAGTGGGGCTGACACCCTGCACTGCTGGATCCCTCACACCCCTCTCGGACAAACAGGCAAGCACTGGCTGTGCTGGATACCAGTGGTTTTCCTGAAGTCTGGTGCTGTGAGTCAGCCCAGTTGGCAGCTGTGCAGATGTGTGTCCAAAAGGCAGCATCTGCTCCATGCCTTCATTGTCCTTGCAGCCCCTTCAGAGATACACGGGCAGCAGAGAGAATTCCCTGTGCCAACATGTACCAGGCCTGCTGCTCCCCGGGAAGGGAAGCTGATGCAAGATCTCCCCAGGGAGGACTTAGCATTCAGCCTTGGGCCTTTGTCCTTGTGTCACAAGTTTTTCCACTGAATGAAACCCAGGGAAGAGGGAAATCTCAGCTTTATATTTCTCCTGTAGCGAATGTCACACCAAGCAAGAACAGTCATTTCACTCTGCTCTGGCTGATCTGGGATTAGGTTTTATATCAACCCCACTGAACTACAAAAGAAAAACACCAATTCCCAAAAGCTTTGCTAGTCAGCCCAAGCTGCCTTTTCTCCCTCCTGCTTTTCTTTTATTAAAACACTCTAGAGAGAGACAAACCTCCTCTCCGGATTTATTACTGATTGTAGGTTGCCTGGTTTCACAACAGCTCAGCACCTCTGTTTCCATGCCTGAAATGCTGTTTATATTTTAATTTGGGGAAGTGTGGGGCATTATCAGTTATTATTCCAGAGACATTTCCCAAGGGAATATGTTCTTTCTGTCCCCAAGAGGCAAAAATTTAATAACCCAAGGAAAAGATCTAACACAGTATGAAGAGATAACACCTCAACTTGACACCAGGGCAAAGCAGCCCCAGCTCAAACACTTGCTGGTTGTGGGGGCTCCCAAGTGAATCAGTTTGGTGGTGGCTGTGGCAACGGTGCTGCCTCCCATCTGGTGGCTCTCCTGGCAGAGCATCCCTGGGCAGATGGGGTGGCACAGACTCACAGCAGTGCCTCAGCAGCCTGTGGGTTGCTGTGCCATGGAAGAGATGAACACAATCTCCCCCGCAGAAAGGCTGGGGGAGCTCAGTGATGCACCTTCTCCCCTGGGAGAGCCTCTCCTGCAGTGATGGTTGGAGCTGATGCTCAGAGGCCGTTATTCAAATCTCCTTGCTGCAGATGCAGTCATGCCAGGTTACACATTACAAATGAGGTTTGTGTACAGTACAAACTGCCTTGGAGAAATAGTCACACAAAGGGGAAGAAGCAGCACCCTTATTAAATCAGTTCTCCCTGCTGTAAAATTTTGACCCTGAGGTTGCCTTGTTGAACAACTCTGAGCTGTCAGGCTCCAGGTTTGCTCAGCCTTCTTCTGCAGTTGCCCAATTTGCTAGTAAGGAAACTTTTTTAGGAATTTTCTGCCAGATTCTGAGCACTACTATATTGATGCAAACCAGATAAAAATACATTGACAGTCAATAAATATATCCCAGAGCCATCCAGCATGGCAAGGGTCAGAATCTGGCCCTTAGAACACTTAGGAATTACAATCAGTCTTGCTCTTTCTTCTTTTAATAACAACAATAAAAACAGCTGACCCACCTCTTCCTCTGATGGATAAAATCCTATTGCTCTCATTACAGAAGGAATTTCCTCCAGGGGAATATGTGTTGACACCTGTCTGGTCTCCAGTGTTTTGATACCTTGGCTGCACAGCTGTACGTAGTAAAAATAGTCCTCCAGTTCCTGCCAGGGATTCAAACAAACACTGCAAATTTCAGTTACCAACAGGCACAGAAGATAAGGCTCCTTTAAGGGTTTACCAACAGTCACATCAATGAGATTGCTGTTAAAGGCTAGCTGGACAAAACATAAAGAAATGTCAGGCCTGTATAAATTAAAGTCCAACCAGATGTGGCCAGACAGTGTTCACGGTGAGCATAATTACCCTGAAGAATTTGCCTTCTCTGCCGCCATCCAGGAGGTTGTAGAATGGGATCAAGTCCTCCCCACCCAGGAAAGCAGCAGCATCCAAGGCACTGGCAGAAGTGAAGGAAAGAAGGTACAGGAAGGGTTCATGTGAGGAGAGCTTTCATGGTTCCCTTTCTAGGCGTTGTTCACAGACACTTTCAATAAATAAAATCCCTGGGCTTCAGAATTCAGGAAAGGAAAGCACTGCCTTGAACCTTGTGCTGTTTTATCATCAGCTGTGCTTCTACAGCGTATTTCATACTCAGGTTTTACATACAATAGCACAGTGTGGGAATTAATTATTACTGAATGGTCCTCTTGTTTAGTGGAATGAGTACAGGGCTGGGAGCCAGGAGCTTTTCCTTGGACTTGAACTTGGTGTCTGGCATTTGGCTTTTCTGCTTCCTTATAGAGACATTGAGGGAGATGAATTAGCTAGATCAGCATTTTGAACATGCAGAGAAGGCTGGGACTTGGTGTTTGCAATAAACCACACAACTCCCTGTTCCTTGATCCAACACATTTTTCCCCAATAACTCAGTGCAATCCATTACCCGACTTCCTCCGCCGTGGCGGGCGACGGAGTCACAGGTGCAGTTTGCATTAAACTGAAAGCGCCTGAGTAGCCACCTCTTTGTTTCAATTTCATAGGCAGTTGGAGCCAAAAGAATCCCTTTGGCTTGTGCAGATGTAAAAAGAAACCAAGGCTGGAAGTGCAATCATGGCATAGCACTGCCACATAATACCCCATGCCTGGCAGCCAGGCTGCAGCTTTCACACACACCTCTGTAGCTCTGCTTCCACTGGGGTTTTTTTGCAAGCTTCATGCTTTTTTCATAATTAAGTTATTTGGGTATTAAACACAGTGGAGATTCACAAGATGCCAGAAGCAGCAATAAAATGATAATTAGCTCATCAAAAACTTAGCTCCAAAAACAAATTACATAGAAATTCAATGTTGCCTGGACTCTGGCCAACCATTATAAAGAAGGATCATTTATATTCTATTGCCTTCCTTAAAATGTCGCTTATCCTGACCCCCGACTGTTTAAGCCACACAAAGTGGAAAAGAAAATAAATAAACCCATTGCTTTCCCATCCAAGTTTCCTTTGTTCTGGCACATGAAGGTGAGCTGGCTTGGCACTCCTTGGGCTTTCCTCAGAGCAAATGATACCTGCAAAATGTGTTCCCTGCAGGACCAGCATGTGTCTTAACCACAAAGCCTCTGTCCTAGGAAGGTGAAGAGCATTAGGTGCACACCTAATGGCAATCATAGGAGCTAGGGCTAAAAGCCAGCTCCCATGGAGTTATTTCCCAGAAACCAGGAGACACAGTGCTCTGTGCTAGGAGGGTGTTGTGCAGGATTTGAAAAAAAAAAAAAAGCACAGACTGAGGGAGACTATGTCTATCCTAACATGTCTATCCACACTATCCTAACTCTGCCATGGACTAAGCTTCCTTGCCAGTCCCTGAAGTGTGAAGTGGTTCCATGGTGACCTGGCAGTTTTCATGCCATTCACAGCTGCCTTGCTCCATTTCTATGTACAAATGTATCTATTGGGCACCTGCAGCCATGAGGGGAGAGCCTGTGCCCCAAACATGTATTGCATTGAGCAGCTTTGGTCCTTGACATGCCAAGAAACCAAAATATCTATCCTGCCTTTGCTGTATTACCCTCCTGTCATGTGGGAGTACATCTGGCATCACTGCCCAAGGGATCTGGCAGAGGGAAGCCTGCAGAGGACAGTGAAAGAAACCTGGCAGGATTCATCACTGATGCTCTGGGCCAGAGCCTGGAGATCCTTCTTTGTTAAAGCAGCCTCCACTCTTCAACCACCCCATTTATTGCAGGCCATTTATCCATGTAAGCAAAGCTTTATAGGATTAAGGTGGCTTGTCCTAAATTCAGTCTTCAAACACAGTGGGGATTTCCCAGAGAATTCCTATTCCATTTGGAGAGCAGACCTTTTGTATCAGCAGCTGCCCTGGGTGCTCCTCCTGCAGCCAGTGCTGCTCTTCTGGTCCCTGCCTCACCTTGACCATCTCCCATCACACTGGTCAGGCCCTCACAAGTATCACAAAATTCTCTGCCCAACTTCTTACCATTTGGGGACCATTTCCCAGACTGGAGTATTGTTCAGGCACTATGGCCACCCCTGTGAGGTTTGCTGGCTTAATCCCTCCTACATCACAGAGAGGGGAACAAAACCCCCAGAAAATGTCCCTCTTGTTTCAGCTGCCACCCCACGTAGCTGCTTGGGGCCCAATGGGTCGGCCAAGCAGCTGTGGGAAGCAGTAACAAGATTCCTTTCCCTTTCCTGCCATAACTCACTGTAGGTTGACTTTCCATTTCATAAAAGTGCGCTCCTTCCCCCCGGCTGTAAAGACGTAACGCCCGTCGTGGGAGACGGCAAAGTCAGCGGCACCGTCCGGGTGGCAAATGAAGGCTGAGGACTTGTGGGGGTTGCCATCGACAGGCAGCATCTGCAAGCCCACCTGTAAGGGAACAGGGAGTCTGGGAGGGCTGGGGGTCCCACTGGGGCAGTGCCACATCTTCTTCCCCAGGAGCTTGCTCAGCTCTGAGGCAGGACCAGCCTACACGTGGTTTCATCTTCAAGGAAATTCCCAAGGGGCCACCAGCTCTGCAAGGCCCACCAGCTGGGCAGGTGGGGCTCCCTACCTTGTCCTTTGTAATGTACACCAGGTAGTGTTGCTGGGGATCTGCAGAGCTTGTCCGAGGGAGGATTTGTATCTTCTCCAAGGGGGAGCCATAGGTTGGTCCCAAAAGGGTCTTTCTAAAGGCAAACAATGTATTTATACACTCTAGGCCACCCAAAACATTTTCCCCCTCTGAACAGCTTTTGTGTGGAAGGATGGGTAGATATGGGAGGTGTGCAGAGGCTTTGTGCTACTGGCTGAGAGAACAGGATAGGACAGGGTCCCCAGCTAGAAGGGACTACACTGGGGCTCAGAAATTAATGTAGTGCTCAGGGATTATTGTGCTTTGCTCATGTGGACCCCAATCTCTTTATCTGATGTCTAACTGCTACATCTCAGGTCCAACGTAGTGAGAAGACCAAGATCCACCTGCAGCCACAACCTTGCTAAATGACACATCAGTGAACAGCAGAGAGGGCATAAGAATGGAGTGACCTGAGGGCTCTAGAGCCATCCCAAGATCTGCATCACAGATCGAAAATCACATGCTCATGGGTGGGAGTATGGTGGTCATTAGACCAAGGAGAACACAGAGTCAGGGGGAGGCTCCCAGGCTAGGTACCTGCACATTTTGGTTCTTGTGTTGTAGAGCTTCATTTTGTAGCAGTTGTTGGCAGTGAGGAAAAAGGACTCGGTGCCGAGCTGTGGGTACCAGGTCAAGCACAGGGGCACTGCAAACTGCTCCAGCCTGTCCCTGTCTGTGACCACCAAGTGGTCCTTGATGCTGCTGTTCAGGTCATATTCAACCTGGAGGGAAGACAAGGAAACACAGCAACTCCCCTGTGGTCTGCTCTGCACCCTTGACCTTGTGGATTTGCATCTCCTGGAGAAGCCACAATAGGAGAGCCTCAGCAGCAATACCAGGCTGAGAAACAACCCACACCAGTGGAGCTGGTGGGGAGAAGGTTGGGAGCCATGGAACCAAACATGGAGTCTCCTTTGATGGCCTTGTCCAGCCCCACCCCTTTAACCACAAATCTTCCCTGTCCTTTAAACTTTTACATCGACCCACCAGCTGCCGGTCCTCCCCCAGGCTCAGGAGCCTGGGCTCGTTGCTGTCAGAGTGGACCACAAAGAGGATGCTCCGGATGGGTTTGTAGTGGGAGTCCAGCCCTGCCAGGTGTTCCCAGCATCCGCTCCCATTCTGCAGGACTCTCTTGTAAACAGTCACTGAATAATTCTCATCCTGCAACAACAGCACAAAGCTCAACGAGGGAAATCTTTTTCTTTGTACAGATCATCACCAGTTGCTACAACCTCTGAGCCAAACTGCTTCAATGCTGCCTCAATACTGCTACACAGAGACATGGGATTGAGGGAGCAACCCCCTCCCAGAGCACCAGCCAGGAGGAAATCCCTGCTCCAGCCCCTTCTTCAGATGGATGCAGAGCTAAGACCCGTCACTAAAGTTAGGGACTGGGCGCTGCTAGCAGCGGGTCTGCGGAGCCGCTGTGACTGGTGACGTTTTTACAGAGTGACTCTTCAAACCAGGAAAAGCATTCTGGAGTCAGGAAGCCCCAGGGGAGGAACAGCCCTCTGCCCTGCTCTCTCTGCATTTCAGTCACCAAGCCCCAGGGGAGGGACGGCCCTCTGCCCTGCTGCTCTGTGCCTGCAGGATGGCCGGCAGTTCCCAGTCCCTCCCAAAGCTGCCCCGCGAGCAGCGCATGTAAATCACCGAGCGGAAAAAACAAGCTTACAGCGGTCGCGAGGTACTTGGAATCGTGAGAGAAGCTGATGTGAGTCACGGGACATTGCGAGAACTGGAATTCCTCGCAGATGGACTGAAGGGAAATTGCATCAAGGATGTAAACGCTTCCATCAGTAAAACCAGCAGCCAGAAAATGACCTGGAAAGCAGACCAGAAACCTCTCACGACACCATCACTCCTCCCAGGAAAGCCAATGCTTGGCACATGGTCAGGTCACAGGGCTGGGATACCTTCAGGATCATAGGATAAGCACTGGATGCCAGCCTCAGTGAATATCCTGCTAACGAGGTACTGGGTCTGCTTGTATTCCCACACCTTCAGCAGCCCACAGTGACTCCCCACAGCCACGAGTGGCTCCTGAGGGTGGCAGGCAATGGCATTCACAGCTTTCTTCGCCTCTGTCATGATTCTTTCAAAGTTTGTGCTGTCTGTTGCAACATGGAACATGGTTGCATCAGAGGTTGAAAGGATAAAGTTCCTGTTTAGCATGAGAGAAACAGAATTCGATGAATCAGACCAACTGGCTCACGTCCCTGCAAGCTATATTACACATCAGTCTCTTTTTGGCAAGTTAGTTGGACAATCACTTATATTTTGTGATACACAGTATGCAAACGCTCCTTGACCTGGAAGGCAAGTGACACTTTGTATTCATGACCTGGGAAATGGCCACGGGAAGACACCGGAGCCAGTTCCATTTTCTACTTGGCTGGGCAAGCCAGAAGATTAATGACATCTGGGGAGCTCCTGCCATTTGCAAGTCACTGGTGTGTGAGATGGACAAGTGAGCAATTGGAGATACTCTGAATGGCCTTTTCACATGTCCCCATGCCACCACTGTCAGTGGCTCCACGTTGACCATGCTGCCATGGCCAAGGTCAGAGGGCAGTTTCAGTCCCTGTCTGCTCGCTTGGCCACGCTGAGCAGCGCAGCAGAGAGGTTTCACTGTGTGACTGGTGATGGGTGAAGCAGGCAGCAGGATAATTATTCATATTACAGCACAAACATGTACAGTTTCAGTCTGCCTGATTGAGAGTTTGGACCCAGTAAAAGGGACAAGAGAGGATCACACAGAAATTCCAGAGTGGTTTGAGTAGGAAGGGACCTTAAAGATCATCTTGTTTCGACACCTTCCACTAGACCAAGTTACTCCAAGCCTCATCCAACCTGGCCTTGAACAATTCCAGGCATGGAGCATCCACTGCTTTTCTGGGCAACCTGTGCCAGGACATCACCACCCTCACAGTGAGGAATTTCTTCCTATATCCCATCTAACCCTGCCCTCTGTCAATTTTAGCCATTTTCCCCTTGTCCTGTCACTCCATACCCTTGTCCAAAGTCTCTCTCCAGCTGTTTTGGACCCCTTGAGGCACTGGAAGGTGCTAGAAGGTCTTCCTGGAGCCTTCTCCAGGCTGAGTGTGGGAGCTGCACAGACAGACAAGTGGGGAAGCACAGCCTCTTTGCCAGCTGTTCCATGACAGCCACCAGTTTGTGCACATCTGGCCCAGGCACTGATGGACTCTGCACCCCTTGCGTGCCTTAGCTGGGCTCTCCAACCATTCCTAATCCCACCAGCCTCTGGGATGAGCTCAGGCCTTCCCTTTCCCTTTGGGAAGCCAAACTGGCCCCCAGGACACTGCTCCAGGCTGGAGAAGAATCTGTCCCACATGGCTCTTTGGAAAACATGCATGTCTAAGAACAGATATTGCCAGGAAAGCCTTTACAGGAGTGACAGACATGTGGTTTGCAGGCTGGATGGAGCCACACAACAGCTTCATGTGGCCTGCAGACTTCCTGGAAATCCTACGTCACACAGAGGGACAGAGAGGGGCTGTGACCAGTTAGTGTGGTACAACCCTGTGCTGGTGCCACAGCCCCAATTAGCTTGCCAAGCCATGATAAAATCTGGATACAGCCATGCCTGGGAAGGGTTTAAGGGGGGTTTAAGGGGCCCAGTGAGAGCTGGAGGCTCGGCATTAGCACTGCCTGGTGTGGTGGGTACCTGACAGAGAAGCTGATCATCACCGTGCCTGCACTAACGCCATGTCTGTGCCAAGGCATCACCTGCAGCTCAGAGTCTGGGATGTGCTGGAGCCCACCCACACTCCCTCCCTCTCCTGCCCAGGAGCCTGGGCACAAGGCTGAGTCCTGCTCCAGACCAGGCAGAAGCTCATGGAGCAGCTCTCACTGAGCACCTCCCCAGCTTTCAGCTGCAAGGCAAACACAGGAGAAGATCTGGGTTTGTAAAGAGACACTCACCTGGTGAGAAAAGGCTGGCTGCTGCCTGGGAGGTCACTGGGAGGATCCCGAAGGATTGTGGAGAAGGAGATGGACTGGATGGGACCCACTTTGTCGTGGCTGTAGATGCTGAGGAGCCGCAGCTGCCCATCGTAGAATTTAACCTGCCCTTTCACATCACCTGTGGCTATACAGCTGCAGGGAAGGGAAAGTTATTAACCAACACACTGACTGACAACTCCTAATATTTCTTGGAGAGCATCCTTGGGTGGAAGTAAATCTCTTCCCCTTTCTCTGCACAAGCACACGAGCAGAGCCCTGCACAGATGTGCAGGAGAAAGCCAGGGTTGTGCAGAAACCAGAGGTTCTGCTGTGACCCTGCCGTGTCTCCGCCGTGTCCCCAAGGCTGTCGCGGCGTTTAGTGGCTGTCTGCTCCCTCTGCCGGTAGCAGCCAGGAGCCTGAGCCACTGTCTGAGCTATCCCAGGGGAGCTGGCATCGCATTACCACTACTTTTCAACTTCATTTCCACCCCCAGACAAATCCATTGCTGGAAAATTACTCATAAACCAGCAGCACTTTCCTGCATGAGTGACCACGCTGCTAAGTGACTTAAAACTCCAACATTTCTGCCACTCCTACAGCTGAGCTACCTGAGGACTGTACCTACAGCTACTGAAAAGGGCTGCCCTGTTACCTCTCCAACACCTGGAGCACGGTAAGACTCTCCTTCTGCATTGCCACCACCTTGGCAGCTGTCACTCCGTGCGGTTTGGCCGGCAGTTCCTCGGGGAGAGTGCGGGGATCGTCCATGTCCCACACCACCAGCTTCCCGGCCGAGGTGCCCGTCAGAGCTTGGGTGTTGTTAAAATGGAAAACTGACTGGCTGAACTGTCCCACCAGGCACTTGAAGGTCTGTGGAGACAGCAGCCAGGCCGTGTTTTCATCCCAAGTCTGGCTCTGCCCTCCTCAAGCAGAGAGGTTTCTGCTTGGTCCTCATGGCATTCCCTTCCTGTCCCATGGCAGGACAAGAGACAAGAGCCTCAGGAGAAAAAGCAGTGAGGCACTTTGGGGAGAGAGAGCTCTGCTTGAGCTCAGCTTGGACAAGCCTGCCTTGTCCCTGTCTGAGGGGGACAGGCCAGGACCACTGTTTTTGCTTAAGGGGTTGGGGAGGGACAGTGCTGCTGCCAGCAGGAAAGCCTAGAGGGTGACATGCTCTGGTCCCTCCCTGCTGTGCTCACCTGGTTGCTCAGGAATGGTGTCCCGTACTGCAAACCAGAATCATCCTGGAGAAAGCAGAGAAAACATCCAGGACAGGGATTTTGGAGCCAAGCTCTGCAGTGGCAGCATGGCCCTCCCCACCATCTGGGCACTGGCCCCACACTGTGGTGACCAAAGCAGGAAAGGCTCTAAGGTCTTCCAGAGAGCACAAAACATCCTCTCCCTCCACCTGCTTCTTTCCAAAAGCTGCTGAGTGGCACAAGGCCCATGGGAAAGCAGGAATGGGAGAGGTGAAGAGCATCCCTGCCACAGCTGGGCCTGACCAGTGTGGGAATGGAGGGAATGTGACACTCTGTCCAGACCACTTTGGGATCTGACAAGGGCAGGGAGCAGGGAAGGGACAGATCTGCAGAGTGACCCCAGTTGGGGACAGACACCCAGCCCCTGAGCCCCCACCACCTCCTTTCTGGCACCAGAAACACGACTTCCCATGTCCCTACTTACCCACAGGTAAAATATCACCTGGGTTTTGCTGTTGCTGAGAAACTCATGGGGATTCTGAGGGTTAAAAATGACATAATCCTGAAATTCAAAGAATTGTATTAGCACCAAGCTGAGCTATGCTTTCTGCTTATTCTTCCATCCAAAACCACTGCTTTTATCCAAAACCACTTCACCAGCTGCACTGAACTGAAATCAGAGGACACCCCATGCCTGTCAGGCATTAGAGGAACAGGGATGAGCCCTTGGGATGCTCTGCTGCATCAGGGTGCCCCAGGGATGGGGTGTGATCCTGCCCCCCTTGGCATGGTCACTCACCTGATACCCAAACTCAGGCTTCAGCTCTGTGCTGCACATGGGTTCCTCTGTGAGCAAAGTCCATCTCCAAACACAAACTTTCTGAAAGAGAATGGGAGAAAAATCCAAGGAACACTCCCATGGCTCTCTGGGAGGTTTGGGGAGCCAGGTGAATCCAAATTCCCACTGCAGGGAATGATGTGGCCTAAAAGACTGGAGCAGGCCAAAACCCAGCACAGCCTGGCAGCAGAAAGCTTAATTTCAGGAAATAATGCTAGAAATTGCTTAGATGAAAGTGATGAAGTCAGAAGCTTTTATCCCAAATTAAGATACATTTTCTCAACTCTGCAGCATTAACTTTAATGAAATCCAGGTCTGTCTTCTAATGGCTCAGCAAAAACAAAGCATCACTCTGCAAACCTGCTCCCCCTCTCTCCATCTGAATTCCCGCCTCCTCTGTGCTGCACTGGAAAAAACTTCCCAGTGTCTATCCTGCAAATCTATGAAAGAGGAGATACTCTCTTTACCTGCACAGTAGCAGCACTAATGGTCACCAAATACTTGGCATCCTGGGAAATGGCAATGGCACAGACCCCGTCCTCTGAATGACTCTCAAAGATGGTGCGCACGGGTACCCTGCGGAGCAGAGATCCCCTGGGTGCTCCTGGCAGCACGGGGGGTTCCAGGCAGTCACTTGGCAAAGCCTGTGCCACAACCCACCCACCCTGGTCTGTGTGGAAGGGATGGAGGGAGGGAGGCTGCAAACACTGGTGCTGCCTCAGGCTGGTGCTCAGTGTCCCCTCCATCCCTTCCTCCCAAGTAGATGGCACTGGGAAACAATTCACCACGGATCTTTGAAGATCCTACAGCATGGAGATGTGATGGAGATGTACTTAGTCTGGGGGAGCTCAGCCTTATCTCAGTGTCCCATGAGTGTAGGTGATACAAGGACTATGAAGGACTTGGTTTGGTTTTGGTTCCTTTGCTGCTTTTTAGTCTGTCCCTGTGTTCTCCCATTTTACTCTCAGCTGAGACTGGAGTCTGAGTGATTTACTGGACACAGGGGGTTTCCAAAAGAGGAGGTTCCTGGGAGCTTACCCAGAATAGGAGTCCCACACGATGATCATAGCATCTGGCCCTTGATCAGCAGTCGCAACCCAGCGTTTGTCTTCACTCACACACAGGCAGGAGATGACATTTGTGTGGCCCTGGGGGAGGGAAGCAGCAAAGTGCCTTGGAGGCTGCAAACCTGGGGCTGTTCTGTTCATACCTTTTGTATAGGCTGCTCCTGGGTTTGGTTATAGGTGACCCCTGAGCACAGGGCCCCAGAAAGAGAAATGGAGGGGAGGGGTTCAGGAGAAGGGGAGAAGGAGGAGGGAGATGCTTGGCTGTGCCAGACCTGCAGGTGGAACTGCCTGTTCTGCAGGATGTCGTGGATGACCACTGTGTGGGAGGAGACATACAGGAGCACCCGGTCCTCCCCGTCCATCAGGCTGTGCACAGCCAGGCTGCTGTTGTAGCCAAACACCCAGGACAGGTCCTGCAGGAAAGAGACAGCTCCTGGCCCTCAGCAGCCAGGACAAAAAAAAGGCACACAAGGTCTGTGGGGTGACGGAAGAGAGCGGGGCAGGAGTGCTGGGTGCCATGTGGAGCACCCTGGTGGCACTGTGCCTGTTGGTACTCACAAGGGGGTGAAAGCTGCTGTCCCTGCTCTTCCGGAACAGCATCCCCGGCATGGCTGCCCACACCATGCTGGCAGAGCCTTTGTGCCGTGTGTGCTTCTCCCTGTAGCCTGACAGAGGGCTGGAGATGGCTGCCTTGGACTCACACAGTGCTGGGGGTGGCTCAGGGGGTCCAGCACTCTCCAGGCATGATGCCCCAGCAGTGCCTTCCCCAGGGTCCCAGCCCAGGTGCTGGGCAGGGTGTCTGAGATCCCCATACCTAAAGGAGATGACCGGGGACATGACGGTGACTCTTCATTATCCTCTGGTGCTCCGTTCTTCTCCCTGGCAGCAGCAAGGGGATCCTTGAAAAGGGAGAGAGGTTTTGGTGAGTGCTGGCTCCTGGGCTAGTCTGTATGGGGACTGCCCTGTGGCTACTAGGAATGAACCCCAGCATGTCTCAGATCCCATGGGTTCTGTTTCCACTGGGATCTGCCCCAGACCCTGTCTCAAACAGGACTTCCCATGGTGCTGCCCTCACCTCATCAGGCTGCACATCCATCTCCTGAGCCGTCTGTTTGTCCTGGGACATCTCCCTGGGCTCACTGCTTAGTGCTGCTCCTCCCTCAGTGGGTTACTCCAGCGTAACTTCACATGGACCATGCATCCACACCTTCACCCTCCTCCCAGGGAGCTGGGGTGTGGAGATGCTCTGAAATACTTCCCAACACACACTCTTCCCGATTTGCCTGCACAACCACCTGGAATTGGGCACAGCAGGAGAAAAGGGCACCTGTGAAGCTGGGAAATGGGTCCCAGAGCCCCTTGTGAGCTCCCACACTGAGCACAAACGCGCTCAGTACAGCGGTTACTGCAGCTGAGCGCAGGCTCCCTCCCTTGGCTGCCCGCGCACCGCGCCGGGCGCGGAAATTTCCCTTTCGGATGGGATTTTGTCACAGTCCCTGTGAGCACTGAGCTGCTCCTGGGCGGCAGCTGCTTCATCTCCGGCTTCACGGGTCTGGACTTGAGCCAACACCAAAACCTTGTGCAGAGAAAACTTTCACGGGAGGGCAAAGAGGCCCTGGGAAAAACCCTCCCGGGCCTCGGCAGGCGGGACGGGAGCGGCCGCGATCGCCGGGTCTCACCGCGCTCGCACCGAACCGTTCCCAAGACCCCTCCGGGCTTCGCTGCCTCCTGCTGTCCCGAGGGACCCCCCGGAGACCCTCCCGAGGACTCCCCCCCGCTCACCGGCACAGCGATCCCCGCGTCTCTCTGCCTCTGCGACCGCCGTTCCCAGGCAACGGCCGCACCGGCAGCACCGGCTGCGCCACCGGCTGCACCGGGAAACAACGGGAGAGAGGGGAAATCCTCCTCATCCTCACCGGCTGCACCGGGAAACAACGGGAGAGAGGAGGGAACTTCCTCGCCCCCACCAGCTGCCAGGAAGAGGCAGCGCTGGCCCCCAGCCCAAAGCAGGGACCCGGAGGAGGGAACATTCAGCCCTTCACCCTCCCCAAGCCTAAATCCCGCTCT
The DNA here is from genome assembly GCF_017590135.1 of Pyrgilauda ruficollis. NCBI lineage: Eukaryota > Metazoa > Chordata > Aves > Passeriformes > Passeridae > Pyrgilauda > Pyrgilauda ruficollis. Next base: position 10,782,624 of record NW_024531043.1, read on the forward strand.
TGGCTGTGACAGAGTCCCTCTTGGCATCGCCGGAGCCATTCAGGACCGAATCTTCACCCTGCCCGAGGAATGGGGTGAGGGATCTTTACCCGACGCCCCACACAAGGAGTTGCAGGCAGCTCTGCTCCAGTGGCTTCCCTGAGCAGGACAAACGGAGTCAAAGCGAGAAAAACCATCCCCCAAGCCCTGCCAGTCCCCCACGGTCCCCAGCTCTCTGCCAGGACAGCACTTGCACAAGGAACCCACTCCCAGGGCTCACTTCAGGCTCTCACTTCACCCCTGCAGATAATCAGCTCCAAACGCTCCCGGCTGTTGACCTCAGGCTTGCTGTTAAGCTCAAATAGTAACAATTTCTAAACTTAATGTTTTTCCTTCTGCCCAGAAAGAGCCTCACACCCTGCTGGGAGCAGAAAGATTTGTTATTAGCTCCCATTATCTCCCTGACTCAGAGAGGCTGCCCCAAATAATGACTTCTATGAGAACAGAGAGAGGCAATACTCAGTTTTATTGCTTTGGGAGACTATTTTGAAGTTCAACTGGAAATAAGCTTTAAACAAACCAGTCATTCCTGGAATCCCTTCCAACAGTTTATGCATCTGTGGTGGTTTAGGAATGGTATTCCCCAATTTACTGTTCCCACTGAAAACACCCCAGACCATGTGCCACCCACCCACTCCCCCCACTGCTCCTGCAGCAGGATGGAGAGGAGAATGGGAGGCACAAGAAGGTAAACCCTGTCCTGGCTGGAACCAGGAAACACCCCAAAATCAACTCCTGCAAATAAACAAAATTTTAAAAAATTAAAAGAAAACAGAGAGAAGCTAGATTAGGAGTGCTTTATCATAACTATATAAACTACTAGAAGTTCCAAAAGCAGAATTATAACCCCTATTCTTTACCTCATTGTGTTAAAATAACTGGGCATTTCAAAAATCCTTTCAGTATGTTCAATGACTTTAAAAGTTGTGGCAACATGGGGAAGATGTATCAAACTTGCATATCTCTTGCCTGTCATCTACTATGACAGGCATCAAAAAGTGCTCTAGGACTTTTTAGCATATATTACACGATATTCGGTGAGGAGTTTTAAAGGGGAGAAAAAAGGAATGCTCTGTTATCACCAAAACAGAGCATTTCAAGCTCTTTGGAGCGTGTATCAAGGGAGATTTGGGTCTCTCTAGAGCCTTATTCTAAATTGATACAAGTGGAAGAGATGAGAAGCCACATCTTGCAGCTCTGCAGGTTCCTCCTGACAACCAATGCAATTCTGAACTGCAGAACTCTGCCAGAACCCTTCAGGCACCAGAGGTCACAGCAACACCACGTAGGGAAGTTTTCAAACCAGATCAGAGTCCAGAAAGCGGCACAAGCTTCAGCTTTATTGTTCTCCCAGCCATGGTCATCTTTGTAAAGGAATGATATTGCAGCTGAAAAAGAAGAGGGTAGGAGGAAATATTAAATCTTCATTTCTCAGACAGGCACAGAAGACCTGACAGGGCTCAGACCCACCACAACCCTCCTCCACTGGTTTACCAGACAAACCAGCCACTGAGACCTTCCTGCCTGTGCTCATGTTTGATGGAACTTGACTCCCTGTATCCCTGTGCAGAAGCAGCAGCCTCCAGCTCCCTGGTGCCCACCTGTCAGGTCTGTGACAGTGGGCAGTGACACAGCCAGGGCTGGCCCTGCTCAGGAAATGTGCCCTGAGCTGGTGAAAGCCTCTTCCCTCCAGCAAGTGAAACAGTAGCTCACCCCAGGAGGCCCTTCCCGGCCCAGCGCTTTGGAGTCAGCCCCACGTGCACCCTTCTGCCACCACGGATCACAGTCACACTCAGGGGTCTCTGAAAGAGAGGAAAAAACAAAAAAAATAACCAAAATATTTCACTTTTCCATCACAAAGTCAACTCCCTTCTTTTGCTGAAGCACACGAAGAACACTAAGCCCAAGGAACTGTTCTGCAGCAGTGCCCATTCCCACTCCTGTGGCTGTAACTGAAAGAATGGAGTGTTTTGTGTGAAGTCATCTCCAGAGATCCCTCACTTCCACCACCAAGCACTTAATGGTTGTGGCAGCTTCTCCAGCCAGGCCACGAGGCTGGCACAGCAGTGCTGCTGCAGGGAGTCCCCAGGGAGAACAAACAACGTGATGCTCACACCTCTCAGCTCTTCCCTTCATGAGCAAATAGCTCAGTGCTGTGAGAGAACTGCACAGACTGAATCTGACACTGTTTCTGACATGGAAATGATGATTCCAGAGATCCAAGTTCCATAGAAAAAGCTGTGGCTAACAGAGACAGGCAAGAGAATGCAGTCACAGCAGGAATGAGCTCACCCCCTCGCTGTGCTGCACCACCGTGGCAATGTTCTGCAGGTTCTGGAAGTTGTTTGCATTGACAGATCCAAACTCCACAATCTCATCGTCAACTTGAAGTCCCTGGACAGAGACAGAAGAGAGATGAGAATCTGCATTCTCCAAAGACAGGTAATATCACAGGAGCATCGCCCTTCACCCAGCCACAGGGAGAGAGATGTGCTACAACACCTCTCACACTCAGGGAAGTGAACACCACTACAGCCACAGGGAGAGGTAAGTGTTCATTCCTCTGTTCTGTTTCATGGGAAGAGAAATACTGAGGCTGGAATGGTCAGTGAGGTGTGGAAGGAGCTGTGGGGTGCCAGGATACAGCTCAGAGAACACCCATCTCTTCCCTGTACAGTGACCAGCTCAGAGAACACCCATCTCATCCCTGTACAGTGACCAGCCCCTTCACAGGACATCCCAACATGATAAAAAGAAGGGGCTGACACCTTAATCAAGGCCCCAGCTTATTCCCACTTATTAACAAGAGGCAGAGGGAGCCATGAGCTGTCTGGCTCCAGACAAAGCCTTCCCCAGGAGCTGTGCCCGACGTACCGAGACACTGGCAGGAGAGCCCGGGGTCACGGAGTTCACTTTGGCAAAGGCCTGGGGCAGGCTCTGGCTCTGGCTCATGGCCTCGGCCAAGGCCTCTGCCTCATCCTTGGCGTGCTTCTCCTTCTCCCGGGCGTGCAGCTTGTGCAGGGCTTCCTCCACCTGCTTCATCAGGGCCTTGTGGTCATTCTGCAAACCTGTGGGTGACACCATGAGCACACAGGGAGCTGGAGAGGCTTCCCCCAAAGGGCTCTCAGCACCTGCTCCCCCCTGCAGCCACGCAGAGCAGTGCCCTGGCTGTCTCTGATCTCAGCAAGAACCTCTGCTCTATCTGCTGGGGCCTGGTGCCAGCCCAGCAGATGTTTATCAGTAAAAGTCAGACACAGAGAAAACCACCCTACAAATTTTGGTAAACATGCAAAGGCAGAAGGGCTGGGAGGCCCATGATCCCTTAGCACTCAGTGAGCAGCATAAGTCTTCTTTCCATTAAATCACCCGCTGTAATGTATGTATCCATCCTGAAAGTCAGGGCACTGGGAAAGCCTGGGATGAAATAAATGCCAAGCTGTTTTCTACCCAAATTTTATTCTACAAACAGCACAGAAAGGCTTTGTTGTGTTTCACAGATCCCAAATGGCTCCGCAGCAGTGGCAGAATTTCAGTGCCGCTGCAGCAACACGTGTTCAAAAGCATTTTACTGACTCAGCCCCGGCGCAGCTCCGAGCACTGAGCAGAACCACGGGGGAACGGGCTCAGCGCAGCCCTGGGCTCCGGCTCTGAGCAATTACAACGAGCGCCATGGGGGTTTCAGAGAGATGAGGAATTACAACGAGAGCCATGGGGGTTCCAGAGAGCTCAGCGGTTCCGCGGGGTCCGTTCCCGGGCAGAGGCCGCGTTTGCCCCGCACATCCCGGTTTCGCTGGCTCATCCCGCGGGATGGGGGCGCGGCCCGGCCCCGGGAAAGGCCCCCCCGCCCGGTCCCCGTTCCCCGCTCACAGATGATGTTGTGCCGGGCGGTGCGCACTTGGTACAGGTCGATGTCCGAGCGCGGGAAGCCCTCGGCGTCCACCAGCGGCTCGTGCATCCCGACGCCCTTTTGCTGTGAGGGAAGAGGCGGCGGTTGGGAGAGGGCCGGGCCCGCGGGCCCGCACGGCGCCCCCCGGCCCGGCCCGGCCCTGCCCGGGCACCGACCCCCTCCAGCAGCTCGTAGCACGCCTTGATCTGCGCCTCGATCTCGTCCTTGCGCCGCACCAGCTGCTGCACATCGCTGACGGTGACGGGGCGGCCCCCGCCGGGCTCCGCCATGGCCGCGGCCGGACGGGAGCCGGGACGGGCGGGGGCGGGGCCGGGGGCGGGGCCAGCGGGGCCGTGCGGCGGTGACACGGCGGTGACACGGCGGTGGCAGCAGAGGGGTGGCACAGCTGCGTCACTGCCACCGCGGCACACCGCTGTGGCGCTGGCATGGGGTGGCCCAGCGGTGTCACCGTTCTGGGTCACGCTGCTGCGGTGGTGCCATGGGGCGGCTCTGTTGGTGGCACACAGCGTTGATGGTGACATGTAGTAGCACAGCGGTGTCACCACTGGGTGACACAGCCGTGGTGCACGGTGTTATGTCCCTGTCCCTGCTGCTGGCCCCTCTCCAGCCTGTGGCCCGGCACATTTGCCGGGCGCTGCAGGGCATCCATGTCCCAGGCGGTGTGGCAGCAGGGGACAGCCCCACCCCTGTCCTCCATGCCACTGGCCCAAGCCCCGTGTGCTCATCCTCTCTGGCCTTGCTGGTGGCTGCAACTTCCCAGCACTCCCAGTCAGGTGGAGTTTGTGCCCTGCTGCCTCCCCGGCAGGGCCAGCTCTTGCCCCCTCCTCCTGCTGTCCCACATTTTGTGTCCCTGCAGCGCTGGGCTCACGGGGGCTGAAGGTGGCACCGCGTGGCCCCGTGCCCAGACCCCACCACGCACCCAGCTGGGCTCTGCAGGCTGCCCTGGCCCAGCGCTGCCCAGGATGGCATGTCCCCAGCGCGGGGGCAATGTCCCCAGGGGCAGCGGGCGGGCCGGGGGATGTGCTGCCCAAATTGCGTCACCCCCCGGTGACCTGTGACACACACGGGGTCCCAGCCCTGCAGAGCCTCACGTGCTGCGCTGCCACCCTCAGCACCCTCCACGTCTCACCCCGCAGTGCCACCGCCAGGGCTGCAAGGACCCGTGACACGGCCCCGGTGACAGCCAGCCGCCACCCCCGCCTGGGGCAGCTCCCGGCCCCAGCCAAACACATCCCTGGGTTGGCGGCGGGAGAAGGTGGGGCCGAGGAGGAGCCTCCCCGTCCCGTTATATTGAAAGCCCCCCGTTCCCGCGCTCTCTTGGCTTCCAACATCGCCAGGTCGCAGAAATGGTGAGGGGCAGCAGATGGGAATTAGTTCAGACACCTGGGGCTCCATGGCACGGGACACTTTTGGAGATTTAAGCTCTGCTGGAATTCTGATTTTCCAGTGACTGTGCTCAGCAGAGCTGTCCTCACAGCCTGACCTTTGGATTCAGCTCCCTGGGGCTGCTGTACCTGCCTGTCCCGCTAATGTCTCTCTTTTCTCATTCTCTTTCAGACGTCCTACACAGACAAGGGGGAAAAGGTAAGAGTTGTGTCCCTGTCCTGCCCCTCTGCCTGGTGTGAAACATCGGTCATACTACTGCAGATTATGTCAATTCCTTGATTACCTGTTGAAATGAGAAGTAAAACTGCTCTGGGCCACACAAGATCCTCGTGGTAAATTAGTATTAATCACTGAAATTTTTGGTTTGGGAGGAGAGTGACAGGCGATGATGGATGTTTCCCAGTCAAGTCAAGCCTTAAGCAGAATCCTCATTCCATGCAACATTTATTTCCAAATGCTGCATTTTTTGCCTCCTTTATCAGTTTTAAAGTGTTTCCAGTGCTGGGTGGCCTGTGCCAGTTTGGGCAGTGGTGGGGAATGGAGCAAAGGGGGATCTGTCCTGGCGCTGGTGGTTGTGTAAGAACTTTTGTGGAAGAATTAATATTTAACACAGTGAGGTTTGCAGGTGGGCAGCTCGCTGGGATGGCCACTTGTGGAGAGCACTGGGAGAACTGGGACTGTGGCTGTGGGCAAAGGCAAATCGGTGCTTTGTACATTCCTGCAGTGCAGGATCCTGTGGGACTTGACTGTAAGGCACTTTGGAAAATCACCATCTGGGGGTTGTTCCACCCAGTCAATCCAGATGCATTTGCAGGAGATGCATTTTCAGGGTCCCAGCTGCTGCTTCCCCCTGCTCCAGAGCCGAGCAGTGCTGCAGGAAATGCAGCAGCAGCAGCTTTCAGCCCCATTTTCCTTTCCTTTTAGCCCCAACGAGGCCGCTTCATCCACTTCCACTCCATCACCTTCTGGGTCGGCAATGCCAAGCAGGTGAGAGGCTGCGGCCACCAGGCACACGAGTGAGGGGACAGCAGTGCCAGGGGACAGCAGTGCCAGGGGACAGCAGTGCCAGGGGACAGCCATGCCAGGGGACAGCAGTGCCAGGGGACAGCTGAGCCAGGGGACAGCAGTGCCAGGGGACAGCCGAGCCAGGGGACAGCCGAGCCAGGGGACAGCAGTGCCAGGGGACAGCAGTGCCAGGGGACCCCTCCCTTGCTGGGACAGGCAGGTGCTGCAGGCATTGGCTGCCCAGGGGGTGTTGGCTCGTCCCGGCAGCCCCCGGGCCGGGATGTGCCGGTGTCCCCAAGCCCGGCCCTGGCCTGGCGCCGGTGGCCTTGGTGGCCCTTGCGCAAGGCGAGGGGCGGCTGCCGGGGGTGGGACGTGGGACGTGAACCAGGGCACGTGGCCGGGCTCAGCTGTGGCCACCAGCCTGCAGAGCTGCATGGGCTCGTGGCAGCTGGTCTCCATCCCTTGCCCTGGGCAACTTAAACACCTCTGTGCTTCACACCCAAGCTGCTTTTCACCCAGCCTTGCAGAACAGGGCACATGCAGAAATGTCTCCTGCTCCATGGCAGCCCTCACAGAAAGTTCTGGAGGCAGCACTTCCCACTGAATTTGGGCTTTTTCCTCAATCCTGGCCCTTTCTTGCCTCTGTTTGTTCCCCCTGGGCTGCTGGAGGAGGTGGAGAAGCTGCTGCCTGTTCTCACACACACACAGGGCAAGTGTGACTTGCACCTGCCATGGTGGCTGTTCTCCATGGCCTGTGGGCCACCAGCACTGCAGCTTCACCCTGAGGGACCCTTCCCTTCTTCACACTCTGCCCACAGGCTGCATCCTACTACTGCAACAAGCTGGGCTTCGAGGAGCTGGCCTACCGGGGGCTGGAGACCGGCAGCAGGGAGGTGGTGTCACATGTCGTCAAGCAGGACAAGGTAAGGTGCCGCTGCCAGGGCAGGGAAAGGTGAGGTGGTGTCAGACATGAGGGTGCTGCCAAACCCACCATGAAAACCATCACCTGTGGCTCTTCACTTCATCCTCTCCTCTCCTCCTCTTCCTCGGCAGATCGTGTTTGTTTTCTCATCCGCTCTGAACCCAGGGAATGAGGGTAGGTGTCACTGGGGGGGATGGAGGGGGAAATGGCTGTGGCAGAACAAAGCAGTTCTGCTCATGCCTGTGGCTGTTCCTGCCTGGGGCAGAGATGGGGGAGCACCTGGTGAAGCACGGGGACGGGGTGAAGGACGTCGCCTTCGAGGTGGAAGACTGTGACTTCATCGTGCAGGTGGGCAGCCCCTCCCTCCACCCCCTCCCACACAGCCCCCCAAAACGGTGAGGGGAGGCAGGGAGGGCCTGGGGATGTCTCTCCCTGGCCCAGGGGAGCCGTGGCTGGACAGGATATCTCTCCTTCTGCCCAGAAAGCCAAGGAGCGTGGTGCTGTGGTGGTGAAGGAGCCGTGGGTGGAGCAGGACAAATTTGGGAAGGTGAAGTTTGCAGTGATCCAGACGGTGAGTGGCAGGGTAGGGCCATGGAGCTGGCTGCACCTGGGAGGCCCCTGCACAAACAAGGCCCCAACACAACCGCTTTTCTCCCCCACAGTATGGTGACACCACCCACACCTTGATAGAAAAGCTCAACTACAAGGGCCTGTTCCTCCCTGGGTACCACCCACCCCTCTTCAAGGACCCCCTGCTGTCCAAGCTGTGAGTACTTTCCAGAGGCTCCTGCCTGGCTCTTTGCCATCGTGTTCTGGTGGAATATCACACCGAGGAGCTGGACAGGTCTCCAGTGCCCTGCCCTGGAGCCCCCTGGCTCTGGGGTACCCCTGAGCCTGGCTGAGACCCTCCTTGTCTTCCCCCCACAGACCAAGCACCAAGCTCAGCTTTGTTGATCACGTTGTGGGGAACCAGCCTGACCTCCAGATGGTCCCAGTGGCAGACTGGTAAGAGTGGGGAGAGCTGCTGGGAGGTGGGATGGAGCAGCAGCACAGCTCTGCTGGTCTCACTGCTGCTGCCAGGGCTGATGAAGACAGCAGAGCTCCATTACTGTGGGGATGGAGCTTGGATGTGCCCCTTGTGACCCGGGCAGGTACCAGAAGAACCTGCTCTTCCACCGCTTCTGGTCAGTGGATGACAAGCAGCTGCACACCGAGTTCAGCGCCCTGCGCTCCATCGTGGTCACCAACTACGAGGAGACCATTAAGATGCCCATCAATGAGCCAGCACCTGGCAAGAAGAAATCCCAGATCCAGGTGGGTGGATGCTGGTGGTTGATCCATGTGGCTGCCTCCACTCCCAGGGGGATCTCAGTGAAGGAACAGGGGACCAAGTGTCAGTGATTTGGAGCCAGAGCAGACCTGCTGTGCTAAAGTGACTGCTAGAGAGCAATCCTGGCTCTGCTCGGGTCTGACAAACCCTGGGGGAGAAGCTGGGCAGAGCCAGTTTGCCCCATCTCATCAACAGTGTCTTTGCCATTCCATGGTGCTCCTGGGCTGATCTTGCCTGCATATTTTTAAGCCCACACCCATCTCTTCAGAGCTGTAGCTGTGCTGTCACTACCATGGTGACTTCTTTTCCCTGTAGGAATATATTGATTACTACGGAGGGGCCGGAGTCCAGCACATCGCCCTGAACACCCCTGACATCATCTCAGCAGTGAGTGCAGCCCTGTGATCCCCTGCCCTGGGACCCCCTGCCCTGGGATCCCCTGCCCTGGGATCCCCTGTCCTGGGACCCCCTGCCCCGGGACCCCCTGCCCTGGCTGGGCACAGTGCTCATCACAGGATGCACCATGACCCTGCCAGGGTATAAGGACACAGAGCTAATGGCCTTTGTGCTGTGGTTGTTTTACAACCAGCATTAACTGCCCAGGGAGTCAAAGGGACCTCCTGCATCTGTGAGCTGCCTGTCCCTCCAGATTAAAGCAATTGGGGTCTGCAGGGCCCTTGGTGGCACCTTTGTCCTTGCAGGGTGCCTGGTGGGACACAGACAGCCCAGACTGCCAGGCTGAGCCCCACAGCCCATCACCCACCTTCAGCTGGGGCAGGGGCAGGTCTGGGTTGGGCCCAGCTGCTGCTGAGCACCCAGGTTTGGGCTCCTCTCCAGACCAAAGGGCCTCCAGAGCTATCAGTTAGGTCAGAGCAGGACAAATTATCCTTGCACAGCTCTCTGCAGTGCCTGGGAGGACATCTTGGACCTGCCCATTCCTGGTGCCAAAGTGAAATGATGAGGCAGGTTCTCATGCTTGAGGTTGGCCAATGCCATGGGAAAGCATTGTCCTGACACTGCCCGTGCCAGGAAATGCTCCTGGCACAAACCCCTGCCAAACTGAGCCCTGCTGGGTCTCCCCTGCCTTGCAGATCACTAACCTGAAGCAGCGGGGCATGCAGTTCATGGATGTGCCCTCCAGCTACTACCAGGTGCTGCGGGAGAGGCTCAAAACTGCCAAAATCAAAGTGAAGGAGAACATTGACAAGCTGGCGGTGAGTCTGAGAGGGAAAAGGCCTGCCCAGGGCTGGCCCAGCTCCCCAGGTGCTTTGTAGGGATGTGAGTGACACAGAGCCCCACCTGCTCCTCTCTGGGTCTTCGAGCTGTCGCCTCATTTCTTTTCTCCAGGAGCTGAAAATCCTGGTGGACTTTGATGAAAAAGGCTACTTGCTCCAGATCTTCACCAAACCAGTTCAAGACAGACCCACGGTGTTTCTGGAGGTGATCCAGAGGCACAACCACCAGGTTGGTTTGAGGCTCTCCTGCTGATCCTGGCCACTCAGGGCCACCAAGGCCTGGTCCCTAACGGTGCCGTCCCCGCAGGGCTTCGGCGCCGGGAACTTCAAGTCTCTGTTTGAAGCCATAGAAATGGACCAGGATGCCAGAGGAAACCTGACTGTGCTGGAGCCCAACGGGGAGACCAAGCGGATGTAGGGGATGGCAGGAAGTGCTGCCCTCATCCCAAGGAGCTGAATCCCAAATGAACTGGGAAACGCCCCATGTTTTGGTAAATAGCCCAGACTTGAGTGCCACAAACCCAGGGAAGCCACTGCCAAGCTGGACAACGTAAAGGACCCAACACCTCTCCCAGCCCAGCCCTTGGGTGACTTCCTGGGAGATGGGGTGTGGGAAATAGCAAACACACTCTCAAAAAGCAGCTTAATCTGATCCAAACCATGGAATTCTTAACAAAGGGCAGATTTAAGGCATGTGCCAAAGACATGCAGCTACAGAGGAAGACAGAAGAAACAACTGGGAGTGCTCACATTTAGTCCATGCAAAGTTTTAATTTTAGCTACACGGGAAGCTGAGAAAGCACGGAGGCGTTTTCCTCTCTGCACATCTCCTTTTGTAAGATTTTGGTTTAATTGCTTTTAGACTCAATCTTGAATTTGAATTTGCTGAGAATAAACATGGTTTTAGGATAGCTCCAACACTCTGGAATGAGAATTAATTGTATTTACACATTTCAGCCTTCCCAAGGCAACAGAGTCTTGCTCTAATACCTGTAAATTCCTGCATTAATGATGGGTTGGGGTTTCTCCCATGTTTCCAGCAGTAATTGCTGGCATTGGCAGCAATTCCTTGGCTCAGATCCTGGCTGCATGTGCAAAGTCCCCTCTGGGTGTTGTTCTGGTGCTGTCCTTTGCACGGGGAATTCCTCCCCAAGGCAATAAATCCCTTTTCTGACCTGGCCTGAGTGCCTGGGGAGTCCCTGTGTTCCCAGGGGCTGCAGCTCCAGCACTCCCTGTCCAGCCCTCAGCCCAGCTGACCCTGGGGTCTCCCCCTGCTGCACAGCCACCCTCCTCAGCCCCCTGTTCCCTTTTTCCCAGCATGGGAGCTCCCAGACCCTGAGCTGCTGAGCCCTGAGCTCAGGACAGGCTCCTGTGACCGAGTCCTGTCCCCAGCCCCAGCCCAGCCCCTCCTGGCTGAGCCCCCAGCTGTGGCTGTCCTGCAGCCCTGTCCTGTCTCTTCCACCTCCTCCTCCATCAGCCATTCCACTTGTCTCTGCTCCAGGAATTTCTTTTTGAATAAAAGCTCAGAGAGGCCACCATGACCCCCCAGCAGCAGCCCCCCTTGTGGGGGGTACAGGGACCAAACCTGAGCAGCTCCCCCTGAGCAGCTGCCCCTTCTCTGGGTCCAGGGAGCAGAACTAATCCAGATTTCAAACAAGCACAGAATATCCTGGAAGGGACCCACAAGAATCATCCAAATCCAACTCCTGGCAATTTGAATAAACTGATTTAAGAAGAAAGAAAGCAAAGAGCCTCTGGCCACAACAGCCTCACACATCACTGACCCCCCACCTGGTGGTGAAGGGCTTTTGCCTCCATAAAATTAAAAATCAATAAATAAACAAAGAATATGAAATCAGAGCAATCCAGGGGAAGAGGAGGAGCAGGGACCTCTCACCCTGAGGTTGGACATGTTTGGGACTCCTGGTTCACTGTCAGGAGAGCTCTGCTTCAGCTCTCCAGGGCTGTCAAGATTGTAAATACTGAGACATTTCTTGAAGTTTGTAGACTAGAATCACTCACAGATTTTTTTCATGCAATACAATGTTGCTTAAATTCATTTCCTGCTCACCAGAATTAATATTTTCAGTAAACTTTGCTGCAAATCAGTTCTTCACACTGTTCTTGTTCTGCATCTGCCTCCTTGAGCTCTCACAGCTCCCAGCACAGGTCTAAGAGCCAAGAGCTGCCCTGGTAATATATTAAGCACAACATAATTTTTCTGTAAGAAAAGTCAGTATATTTATGGTTTGCTTTATAAAAGTTACTATAATACAATGGTACATAGTATTCAATTCACAAAAATATGAACAAATATATACAGCATGACACATCCACAACAAAAACACTTTCTTCAAAACAAGATACATACTGGTGACAGATTCTATATGCACAAAACATCCCTAAATTTATAAATTTGCTTAACCAAAGAAAAAGCAGAAATCCTAAATCTTCAAAGCAGAGTTGGTTTTTTTTAAGGAACTTAGGAAAAAAAAAATTAAATTTATTGCAAACAATTTGATCTGCCTACTTTTAAAGGAGGCCCTTGATTTCCACGCTGGGAATTAAAACCAGAAAACTGCAAGAATTGGGAGCTGGGTGTTCTTCCACTTTGCTTCAAAACTGCCCCATTGTTTTACAGTGTCCTTCTTGATGTGCTTTCACTTGGACAAATCCTACAGTGGCAATTGAGGAAACTCATAAAAACAAAACAAATATTAAACTGAAAAAATCCAGTTGCTAATTTGCTTAAATACATTTTAGGGTGTCTATTAGACTGTACACATTTCCTCGCTTGAAATAAATAGATTTTGCACATTAGGTTTCAGACTGAGGGAGGGGGGGAAAAAGAAGCCTTGACTTGGCAATTTTTTGTCTTCAGTTTCTTAATGCTTCTAATTGCATCTATTTATTTGACAAAAAAACCCCGTATTTATACAGAATTTACATTATACAAAGCTTGACACAAGCTGTAAATGCCACCAGCTCCTTTGCTATACTCAGTCCTTCTTCCTCCCCATCTTGACATGATTTAGAGCTGGAATCTGTTTAAAAAGAACTCCAAATTACAATAGTCACTTTTAATAAACTATTTACATGCTCTTGAAGTACAAAGAAATCAGCAAAAAAATTTCAACATGTTTCTACAAGAAACAGTGTTTGAAGAGAAGATTCTTGAGTTCGCCTATGTACAGAAAATGCATTTTTTTATACTTCAAAATCCTTTTTTTTCCTTAAATTTTTATTTTGTACAGAAATGCACTGAAATGATCCCTGAAAAAGGTCACAAAAACCAGAACTGAAACTACTGTATTTGTTGGAGTTTTAAGATGATGGTTGCTTTGTCTTTCCTTGTAGAAATAAGCTGCTCTGTACAATATAAATAACTGCAGGATGAGCCCCAAGCCCTCCAGCCCCACCCTGGAAGGTGTGAACCCCAGGGATCCTGTGGATCCACACCTGCCCCCTGAACTCCCACAGCTGCAAACCAAAGGCTTAAATTCTATTTCCATCATTTTGCTCTGTTCTCTTGGGTCGTTCCTCCCAGGGAGATGGAATTTTGCAGGGAACACTGTAAATGTCTGTCTCTTTTTTTTTGTCTTAGGCTCAAACTGAATTGACAATAAATTTGGGGGTGGGATTTTCAGTGGCCAAAAGCACTGCAGTCCCTGTCAGCAGCTCGTGAGGTTCCTCTTATCCCTGTCACTGCTTCCCCAGGGAGCCTGTGCTGAATGTGACCCACACAGCTCCTGCCCTCCCCTCACCCAGCCTTGCCAAGCACAAGGCAAAGGATCTGAGGCAGCTCCAGCCCCAGCTGTGGCTGCAGGGCTCCCCTGGCAGGGACAGGGCACCCGTGGAATCACTGCAGCAGGCCTGGCAGTCCTCACCATAAAGTGATTTGTTTGGAGGTCAGGCAGCTTCCCAGTCCAAGACAAAATATCTCCCAGGAAGGACTCTGCAAGCCAAGATTTATGGGGGGGAAAAGAGAAGTCTCAGGTTTGGCTTTGAGACCAGACTAACATGATTTTTCAAAGTGCTGCAGCTACAACAGCTCTGTTTCTTCCTGGGGAAGTACTGAGAGATCAGCTCTTCTAAAAACTCACATTATTTGTCTGGGATCCTAAAAGGGGATGAATTACAGGCAGTTTCAGAAGTACCCAAGTGATTTAGGTGCTCACGGTCTTTGGCACCCAAATCCCTTTGGTGCTCCCAAAACACAGGGTGAAGGAGCTGAAGGTGACAGTGACCTTCCTCCCCACCTTCCTCACCAAGGATTAAGGCAAACTGCAGGGGCTGATCCCATCCAGAGCACAGGGCTGGGCCAGCTGGGGTGTCCTCCCCCCCACAATTCCACCATTAATGCACTGGTTTGATGGAGCAGAGGGACAAGGCCAAGGACAGGGGCTTCAGTTCTGACACACAGGAAACTTCTGTGCATTTCCAAAGCCTTGCAAGTCAAAGGCCAGGCTGTGGAGATGCCAACTTGAGTGCCAACACACTGAATCTCAAAAAATAACTAAACTGAGCAGCTGGTTTAACTCCCAAATGCCATCACTGCAGCTCCAGCCAACATCCAGTGACAGAAATTTGTGCTTCTCATGATTTTGGGTTCTGGGTCACCAACACCCAGTTGCTGGAGAAATTTAGGAAGAAGGAGGAGAAACAGAACTGAACTGAAAAAAAAAGCAGAGATGGACCCTGGACTGTCCAATCTCAGAGACAATTTGCTTGCCCTCAGACAGAAACACAGGTGGTATTAAGGCAGCTTGCAGCAGTCTGTGCTCCTGCTCCCTCAGGCCTTTTGTCTGGAGGAGAAATTCAGAGGCAGAGGTCTAACCTACAGTACAGGCTCCACGCTGCAGTGCAGGCCTGGCAATTCCAGGGAACAGCTGAAAAAACTTCCAGGAACTTCTTTTGCAAGGTTGTCACCTCTGTGGAGGTTTGGAAAGAATACAGGAATAGAGCTGTGCAATTTGTTCTGTGGGGAGAAGGTGTTTAGTTATGCAGATAATCTTCCCATTTCAGAATGACATTGCAACTTCCCCTTACAAGCCAATTAAAAAGGGTTTAGTACAACTAATCTCTGCTTTTCAAGCAGGAGAAATTCAATGCTAATTGAAAAACTGATCCTGTCTATACCTGAATGGTGGTGTAACATTTCCAGATCTCATCCAAAGAACATTTTTTTGGTGTTTGGTCCCATTTTTAAATGGAACCTCTTGAAGAACTGCAACCTTCACCTCAGCACATCTACAAGGATAAAATATATTGAGAAATCATTTTAAAACATGCCTTCCAAATTTAGAGAAGCAATTAATTTCCATGCTATAGATGGGGGGGATAGGATTGCTTTCAGGGACACTTCTACCATGATTTTCTGGAGGGACGGGACCACCCCTGGCCAAGTTACTGAGTAACAGAGGGAGGAGAGCAGCAGGGCACAGCTTGCTCCTATCACAGGAGGCATCTCCCACATCCAAGGACAGAGCAAATACTCCACATAAAACACTGGAAGGGCAGGGAAATGCAGATGAAAGTGAGAAAAAATGAATACAAGTCACTCATGAGCCTGTTTCCCATCCACAGGAAGAAAGCCCTGCTACAAACGTGGGCCGTAGTCTTTGCTTGCAAGCAGGGCAGGATTTCTACAGCGCCAGCAGGGGCTGAGCTGTGCACTTAATCTCAGCCTCTCCTGCAAGCAAGACAAGCCCATTCCCAGGAATGGGAACCCCAAAGGCCACACGATGCTACAGCTGCCCAGCTGACTCCTTCCTCCTAGTGACTGAAGTATCCAAGGGTTTCTCACGTGCAGCTGCAGAGGTTTTGATCCCCCATGGACCAGCATGGCATAGAAAATGAGAGGGGAGCCCAAGGAGGGGAGCTGAGTCTGGCTGACCTGACTGTGCCCTGGGGTCTGGCTGAGGGGCCTTGCTCAGGCTCATCCCTAAGGAAAAGGCAGGACAGTTCAGCTCTAGTCTCACTGGACACATTTCCACACACACACACACACCCCCCAGGCACGCACTCATTCACACACCCTCAAGCCTCTGGCTTGCTCTGTAACATCAACCTTACATTTATTTACAGCTTACTCTGAGAAATCTGTGCAATTTCAGCCAATCAAGCTCCCAACAAACCCTATATGGCATTTTCAGTCTCTGCTTCACATTTAAACGTTGAATGTCTTTTTCAACCAACGAAAACTGATGAGAAAAAGGTAGCAGCATTTATGAAACGATGAAGGCTTTGAAGAACAATTTAAAAAAAAAAGGTACCATTATCCCATTATGGAGCATTACTTCAGGGACTCAACAGAGAAGCTAGTGTTTGGATAGACCATGCCACAAAAGGTAGCCACCTTTTTGTGTGCGTGTTGGATCTGAAAAGGAAAAAGCACCTGAAACATGAACAGTCCTCGTAAGCGTGTGCGCTTTTTGCTTTCACTCATGATCCTGGCAGAAGTGCGAAACTTGCTTGGTTTTCTTCCAATGCCCTCGTCCTCGTATCGCTTCTCACGCATGTCAGCAATGACCTGCGGAAAGCCCAGCAGGCTCAGGCACAAGTGACCTGTGAGCAGCCACCTCCTCCACAAGGCTCCCTGAGCTCTGCTCACAGCTGCCAATGCCCTCGTCCTCGTATCGCTTCTCACGCATGTCAGCAATGACCTGCAGAAAGCCCAGCAGGCTCAGGCACAACTGACCTGTGAGCAGCCACCTCCCCTCCACAAGGCTCCCCTGAGCTCTGCTCACGCCAGGCAATGGGGTTTTATAGGATCCCCATCACACCCAACTGGAAACATGGAAGCTCAGGATGGGTTCTTTAAGGGTTCTCCTGAGTGCTCAGTTTCCATGGATTGTTGGAATTCCCACCCTGGTACCTCCAAACCGTGCCAACCTGCCCAGCCCACAGAGCTGACACCTCCAACCAGGACTCCAACCCTCACTGTCATACTCAAGGGCTTCTTCCAGGGCTGGGTTTTGCCCAGATTTCACCCACAGCTTACCTGCCTGATGTTCTGACCCACGTACTCGATCACCATCTCATCAGCTGCAATGGGCTCCATAGCAAAAAGGCCCCAGTCGTGAATGTGGCTCTTGCAGAATTTTAGTTTTTTCTTCCGAAACTGCATGAAGAAAACACCCCAAAACCCCAACCCTGAATTAGCCACAGCACAGAACAGGAAAGGACGTCTGTGGGTCCAGAATCTGCAGCAGGGGGGATCTACCTTGAGCTGGTTGAACTTGAGCAGGTCGCTGTCGCAGCTGCCCGTGAAGGAGGAGAGGAGCCTGCGCTGCTCTGAGCGCCTCTCGGAACCAGCCCGGGTGGAAGCGTGAGGTTGGGCAGGGATGCTCATACCCTGAGAGGACAAATGGGTGATCAAAGCTGACCCAACACCCTGCAGGCTCCCTGTGAGCAGCCCCTTGTGCTACAACACATCGCCACAGAACACCTGACATCAAACATTAGCACTTCCCACACAACCCCAGGACAATCAAGGAGACACAACAGCTTCCTCTCCCTGCCTGCCAAAAGGCAGGAAGCACCTACTGTGTGTGACAGTGTCAAACCAAATCCCATTCACAGCTGGCACTCTGGATTCCTCACCTGTGTGTCAGCTGGAGGCTCCTCTGCAAAAGCTCGGCTATTGTTGAGGTATTTGAGTTTGTCCTTCTTATCAATTTTGTAATAGCCTTCGCTTCGTGCACAGCCCGTCACGTGCTCCCGCATCCCGTCATCACGCTTCTTCTTCTTGGGGGTAGAAAAGCTGGTAGGTGGCAAGAGGTTAAGGAGAAACACAGCCAGAGGTGGATATCAGACTAAACTTGCTACAGTTGCATGGAGCTAACACCAGGAGCCTGGAAAATTTGGAAGGTTGTGTGGGGTTGCAAAAGAGAACATCATTACTGAGATGCTGCTCAGCCCAAAGGCCTTGGGAAATCAGCTCCTTCAGACACACATTACAAACCTTCAGGTTAGAAGGCACCTTCAGGGCTTTGGCTCCTGGAAGGACAGTGGAGCTCTACTGCTGCCAGCTCACCCCACAAACACAACCACGAAGGCTACAACAATTGAGAGTGACCCAAAAATGCTTCCTGTGAGGGAAAATGCATCCTTGACACCAGAAAAGTGAAGCAGAGGGACCATAAAGATCAACAGGTGATGGCCTCAAAATCAGAGTGCTGAGGGTCTGCTGCAAAGCAGGTGAGCCTGCAGGTACTGTCACACAGTGTGACACACGATGAACTCAAGGTGATTTGGAAGCGGCTTAAAAAATGAACATAATTTTGCTGTTACAATATAATCCTTATCAAGAGGGAAAGAGATTTATTTTCACTATGGGTTTTGTTAGTTATCACCGACTGCTTTAGGTGTTTGGGCTTTTTTGGTTTTGCTTTCCCGTCTTGGAGGAAGCAAGGGATGAAGATATCTGAACTTCACAATCTCTAGCAACACACAAGGTGGTGTGTTTATCTTCTTCAACACATAAACCTGCACATCCTTCCTGAGAAAAGTACTGGACAGTTCTGAGGTTTTTAGGCTCTGCTCTGGAGAACACTACTGGTGGCTGCACAACAGAGCCCTGATGTGCCACTTAGGAAGCACTGATTTTATCACTATTTCAACCTCAAAGCAACTTAAAGCTGCTAGAAGCACTAACTCATTGTTTTGGGCACAGATGGTGAGATTATTTTTACAGCAAGTTTTAGCTCCAAATGAAAGCTCTGTATGTGCAGACTAGAAATTCCACAGGAAAGCTGGAAAAAAATTCTGGTTACATGCAGACAGAAGCTTCTCAAACTAGGAAGGAAACCTCCCCAGAAGAGGTGCCCACAGACTGTCCCTGCACTTCCAGACTGAACGTGCAGCAGGAACAGCCACTTCTGCAGTATTTTTGTATTGCAGCTTCAGAGAATGAAACAGTCTAAAACTGCCTGCTCATCCAAGCAATCTCTATTCCTGTAAGCAACTGCTTCTCCCACCAACTTCTCGTGCATCTCACACGTGCTGCCAACACAGTGAGAAAGGATATAAGGATGGAAAACCCACAGGGTGTCATTGAGCCAGTCCATACCATTGTCCTGCTGTAACAAGCGGTCGTAGGTGATGCACATGAATTTGATATCCTCCTCGTCTATGCCCCCGTTCCAGATGTCATACAGAATGGTCATCTCCTCAAACTCGGAGCGCGGCCTGAACTGCGGCCGGGGCGGGGAATACTCGGGGGAAGGGATCACTGGCAGCTCCTCAGATGTCTTCTTCTGCCTCCGCCACTGCCGCTTGGGCTTGGCGTGAGCTTCTTCTTCCTTGATGTCCTCATTCCACTGGTTCTCCAGTTCCTTGAATGGCAGTTTCTCTGCAACTGTCTCAGCTGCTATTTTTTCGTGGAAACCGTCATTCCTGAAGTCCAGGGGGACGGCTTCAGGGTCTTTCAGTCCATAGTAGGCATCAGGATGTCCACTCAACAGCTCTTTGCCCACAGCACCTTCCACCAAGGCCACTGGCATGGGAGGAGGTTCTATGGTTTTGCCCGAGTACACATCCAGCGAGAGGACAGAAGGTGGGGACCGCCTCGGCCGACCCGGCCTCCTTTTGGGAAGAACAGAAGGTGGTGGTGGGGGAGGAAGAACAGAAGCCCCAGGGGGTACTTCTGGGGAGAGCAAACCAGGTTTTACTTCTGCCTTGCATTCCTCGATGGGCATTCTTCCATCTCCATGCATGCACGGCAGGGCTGCTACAGGTATTGGCTCATCAGGTGGCAAACCCATGTCCATGTGGAAATCTGCTTGCGGGGGGCTGGCAAAGGGGATAGGGGAAGGAACACTGTTCATGCTGATCGTAAGGGAAGCACCAAGAGGCTCTTTAAAGGTTTTCTCTTCTAGCTCATCCTCTGACTGTTTCTTGCCAGGCAGAAGGCAAGGAATGGTAGCACCAGCCTCTGGGAAAGTAGGCGTGAAATTGAAATCTCTCCCAGGAGTCCGAGGAATGCCACTATTAATGCCAGGAGATTGGGATGGGTAGGAAAAGGGGCTCCCTGGGACTTGAGGGGAACTGAGGGTCAAGCTGCTTCCTGTAAGGGGAGCGTCACTTCCTGGCGTGGCTGGAACAGTGTCCGTGCTCTGCGACTTCGCAAGGGGGTGCGAAGACTTGGCCAAAATGTCCCGCCCGGGAGTCCTAGGAATCTCCTCTTCCACGGATGTTTTGGTCACCATTAATTGTTCAGGGAACTTTTCTGGAGGGACTAAAGATTCTTCCTTGCCAGGAGTCGACGGCAGGGGAAGCATGGAGGATGGCACCTTGTGGGCTGGCAGCAGGAGAGTCTCAGTCTCCGGGTGGATCATCACCTCCCGCCCGGGAGTGCGCGGCAGCCGCTCGTCCTCCTCTGCTGCCGACGGTGGCTTTGCTTTAACTCTGGCTTCCAAGCTGCTGTCCTCAGGCTTGCCAAAGAAGCTGCTTTTGCTGGGCAGAGGTTCCCCAAAGACTCCCCCTGGAGCAGAGATACAGAGAGACGCCTCCTCATCTTGAGATTCAGGCTTTGGACCTTCCTGTACCTCTGGCTCCAGCATGGAAGTGGGTTCGGACTCTTCCTCTGAAAGGGGAACAGAGAGGGGAATCAGGAGCTTTGCTCCACTTGGTTACTTGCCACTTGCTAGTAAAGACATGTTTAAGATGCCACAATTAACAAACAGCTCAATTCCACTGGGAGGCTTTAAAACTCCAGTGCTTTACATTTTGGAGGCACAGAGTGTAGAGTAATTAGACACGACCACACACTTTCCTAATGGACCATAAAAAACCCACACTATTAATTTGAGGATTAACTACGACACAGACCAGAACGAAGGCTTCTCTGCTTTCAAAAGCCCTGACAACCTTTTGTGCAGACATTAAAGGAATGAGAGGACTGTGGGGTGAGGACTTTGGAGGAGAGCTGTCAGAGCTCAGAGCTATCACCTTTTCTAATGTGGGAACTAAACTAATTGCAGGCCAAGGAGCACCCTCAGCTCTCCAAGGAGGGAATGGGGAAGGGAATAGCAGAACACTCCTGAACAACACATGAAGCAAATGGGAAGCCCTTGTAATGAATGAGGACACACTCAGATGGTATCAATGAGGCAATTTATATGCTGCTCTCCCTGCAGCAGCCTCATTTGTCTGGAGTTTATTTACCCACTTAGGGCCAGGTCCAAAAGGAATCAACGGTGAATCTTGTTAGACAGCTCAAAATAACATTTTCAAGCGGGAGAACGAAAGGAGGTGAAAATGCCTGGAGAGTTGGAAGGGAGGCATTCCCCGCTTGTGCTGAACAAACCAGGGCTGCTGGAGAAGGGTCTGAGCCCTGCAACTCCTGTATGAGCTGGGTTGCTCAAGAACAATGCTACAGTTTGAGTTTGTTCCCACAGCTTACCTGGAAAGCTCCTTACACATGTCAAGTTGCTCAAATGCAGGTGCCTCCAAATTTATGTTCTTGCAGCACACTGGGCTGTTCTAGAAAGGATTAGTGCAAAACCAGTTCTTCTTTGCCCTGCCCAGTTCCACATTTTACCTCTTTGTGATTTTCAGATTTTACAGCAGTCAAGGAGTGACACCCTGTGCAGGGACTGGATTTCCAGCTCTCCAAGTGGCAAAACACTGCCCAGTCCTCAGACACCAATGCTGCCCAAGGCTCCACAGCAGGCCCCACTAGATGTGCCCTTCCTGTTGGCTCCAATTTTAACTTTCAGATTTCCCCCAGTTGCCAAATTACTCAAGCTTTATGCATCTCACTCCTGTTCTAGTAAAAGGTTTCCAATTTCCTTGGGTTAAGTACAACTCTGTATTGATTGAAGACAATTCCCTTCTTCCAGAAAACTAGTGAGTATCACTCATTTAAAAGGAGTAGGTGACAAAACTCCCCACAAATAATATTAGGAACCATACATAACTCTGAGACTCCACTCAGAGACCTGCCCCATGCAGCTTCCCACATACTGCTTTGATATTAAAACCAAAAAGAGCCAGTATGACATTCCTGTTCTGTTTTAGCAGCCATGGCTTTTCTATCTTGAGCTTCAGCCACCACACCACCCGATCAGTCACCCTCAGACGATGACAACTGTTCAGTTCCTCTAGGACTCCAACTAAACTGGCCCAGGATAAGATTCTGGATACAGTAACCACAGTATTTTTAGTAGCAGATGGCTCATGTAAAGCTCCTTACTAGGAAGGAAAGTTCAGCACAGACCTCTTTCCCTGTACAGATAATCCCAGACCTAGAGCCAAGACTGGAAGAAGAAAGAGAACAAGGGAAATACAAACCCATACAATATCGGATACTGGGAGAAAATTTAATTGGAAACATAATAACAAAACTCCAAAGCACATGGAAGGGCATACCTGGCCTGCAGATGGGAGAGAGTGCAAGCTTTGTCTCCTGGTCTCTTTCCATAACCAAATGTTTCAGAGTTTCAGCAGCAACAGAAGCCCCCAGAACTTGGCCACACTCACTTTCCCCTGCCTTGATTTCTCCACTGCCTTCATCTTTCACTGCCAAAGCTGGCTCAGCAAGTCCCAAGCCTGTTGCATCCATGTAGTCATCCACAGGATACAGGTCCAAAATAGTCTCCCTCTCATCATCAGGAAGCTCATGACCAGCAGGTTCATGCTCTGGCTCAGCAGCCATGGCTTCTCTGCCTTGATCTTCAGCCACCTCTTCCTCCTCTTCTTCCTCCTCATCTTCATCATCATCATCATCCTCCTCATCTTCATCATCCGAGTCTGAACTTGACTCGAATTCAGAGGAGTCCTCACTCTCATCAGATGATTCAGCTTCAGCCTTGGAAGATGAGGGACTTGCTACATCTGCAAGAACAAACTGTCTTTAGTTCTGCTTTCTGCCTTTAATAATCAGTCAGGGGCAAATATCCCTTCCACTGTAAAAGTGTGGAAACAGCATCACCAGCACAGGTGGGTTTGAAGGAATTGGCCTCCCAATTCACTTATTTTTGCAGAGATTTATAAATCCTGTCCCTGGCTGCTTACAACAATCACCATACAACATGTGAGCAGTAGTGCTGCCTGGCACCTTCCCCCCTGGGTCTCTCAGTGTAGTGTATCTTTTACTAAGATTTTCTTCTGCCTTTACACACAGCCTTAAAAAGTGAAAACTACCACCTTCCAGAGCAAGAACTGAGTGATAGGACAGAGTTATTAGCAGCCAATTTACCCTTTTCAGAAATCTGGTCCCTTCTCCCCCCAGCTACTCCTGGTTCACAAAACAAGCACACATTTAGCTGGGCTTGGGACCAGTGCCCCTGTGGCTGGGTTGGGCTGAGATCACTAGAGGGCTCTAAAGGGACCCATTGACTGAGGGATCATGGAAATCTCACAGGTATTAATTAAAAAGATCTCTGCATTATATTGTGTAAAACTGCCCAGTGAAAGGAGGTCACAAAGGCAGAAGGGAGACCACAGCTGACCCAAAGGTGACACTTGCTGCTTCCACTGCAGCTCTTACCCTCCTCGGAGTCCTGCTCCTCCTCCTTGTCACTTGTGTCTATGCCTGTCTCCTCCTCATCATCTTCATCCTCATCTTCATCGTCATCTTCATCCTCATCATCTTCATCCTCCTCATCCTCCTCTTCCTCCTTTGCAAGAAAGCATTGCCAAAAATGAACAGTGCCTGAGCCTGTGACCTGGCTGTCAGTGCTGTAACCACCAGGGACTCTCAGGGAGGCTGTCAGAGAACCTGAAGAGGGAGTGACCTGACAGAGGCTCTGTAAGGATGGACCCCACCAGGAGCACTCATCTCCTAGAAAAGGGAACCTTGGCACTTGGCATTTCCAGGCCCCCTTTTAACGACAGACAGCACTGAAACTGCAGCCACACACCAACATACCTTGCCAGGTGCTGCTTTCACCAAGCCTCCCTCTTCTTCCTGCTCCTCTTCCTTCTCTGAAGATGACTCTTCTTCTTTCCCTGATGTCTCATCTCCCTCCTCTCCCTCACTGTCGAGCTCCAATGGCCTTGCTGGTCGCCGTCGCAGCCCCACTGCCTCTGCATCCTTCTTTGACAGGTCAGATGTCGTATCAGAAGCATCCCTGTCCCTCTCCGACTCTGAGGAGCAAAAGCAACAGAAAATTACCATCAAGTACCTTGGAAAGGACAGAAAGAGTTAACTACATAAGGGAAACAACTTCTTTGGGAAGATGGAAGTTAGGAGCAATGTGCCCATGTGGTGTGAGGGTCCCCAGGCTTACAGAGACTTGCTGATGTCACAGTGAACAGTGCTGATGGCAAAATGTGGGTGGCCAAAGCTGACACTCCCTAGGCAGAGCAGACAGGAGACACGGCACGAGTGAGGTCAGGACAGGTAACCTGAATTTAATGTCTTTTTGTTTCATTTTTTGCTTCAAAACCACTTGTTAATCTGAATCGACTTCTACATGAACCCATGTGCAAAACAAAGGGTATCCAAAGCTTTGTCTCCTCTTTACTCTTCCCTGGTAATAGGAAATAATGTTAAGATATTTTCAAACAGATTTTTCTGGCAAATAACTTTGGTTTCTTTCTCAAATCAAATGCAGAGCAAACTGTTACATGCTTCCTCTTACCACACCCCAGCAAGCTGTGAGCACACCCCAAGAGCCCATGAACCCACCTGAGCTCCTTCTGTTGGGGCCCAGCACAGCTAAAATAGGTTATGAGTTATTCTTAAAATGTGGGTCTTAAACTTCCCACCAGTGAATTTCAGATAATTGAACCCAGAGGGGCCATGTCTCAGCTGATCAGAGCTCTGTGAGAAGCAAGGTTTGGCTCAGATCCTTGACTCTGTGTTTAACTGTAAGCGAGCACACTGCTGTGAAGTTTAAAGGATTCAGCTTGGTGGGGTTTGCATCTGCTCCTAGGTTTCAAACAAATGCACTTTGCAAACCTTCATCTTCATCATCCACAGAAGTAGAAGGCCGGATTCTCTTCTGATCTCCCGCTGAGGCAGCTTCAGGTGGCTCCTTTCTTTTCACCTGAACAAAAGACACAATTAGCATTTCTGAAAGTTTAGAAACAGCAGAAATCAACTTCTTCAGCAAATTGCCACTTCTTTACTTTGCTGTGGTCACAGCAGAAACCAAGGGCCACTTCCCAGCTCTTGATCTCTTTATTTGCTTGCAAACAGAATTTCACTCTGAATTAAACTCTAACCCCTTCAATTTGCATGAAAACACCCTGGGTACCAGCATGGTGCATGTCATCACCAGGTACTTTGAGGATGACAGAGAAAACTCTTTTGACAAATCCATGTGGCTGAGATTGTAGTAGAACAGAAAGAGAGCCTAAGCCCATGGCATCTTAAAGAACCTCAAAGCAAGTTTTACTCTAAATAAAGACTGGAGAATCTCTCATCCCAAACCTTTGCTTGCACCTTCTGTGCATTCAAAAATCCTAATTTCAGGGAAGCCCTCTACACTCCCCTACCCCAACTTCTTTTAAGATACTTTTAATT
This sequence comes from Pyrgilauda ruficollis, assembly GCF_017590135.1. Classification (NCBI taxonomy): domain Eukaryota; kingdom Metazoa; phylum Chordata; class Aves; order Passeriformes; family Passeridae; genus Pyrgilauda; species Pyrgilauda ruficollis. The sequence continues at coordinate 10,807,926 of NW_024531043.1, forward strand.
TTTTATGCAAATGCTTTTCAAAATGGATAGCCTGTGCTTCTGAGGAGACAGAGTTTAAGCAAATTTCAGGTGAGACTCAGCTGCCAAACCATCAGAGATTCCAACCAGAACAGTAGCTGTGTAAAGCACCATGAGCATACATGTAATTTCATGATCATGCTGAAATGCTGTGTCCTAAAGACAGGCAAATGTCCCCTTCCCCCTGCAGAGCAGGGAGATCCTCTACAGACAACTCACACAAGTGGAGAATGAAAAGCTAAGTGAACAGAGGGTCCTTGCTCTGGTTCTGGGGGGTCAGAAGCAACCCCCTGAGTGAACACAGAGTGGGGTGAACAGCCTGAGGGCTCTGGGGCACAAACCTAGCAGGGTCTGTCCTCCTAAGGCTCCTCTGGGGGATGTCAGCACAAGGAAGAGAGTTTTTGTTTTCACCTTGAAGGATGGCAGCCGGATGGCCCCTCGTAACCCAATGCCCAAGCCGATGGCCTCGTATCCCAGCCCTTCTCCTTTGTTCCAGTTCTCCAGGAGACAAGAGGCCATTCGATCCTTTGGCTTTGGTTTTTCCTCCAGTTCTCCTCCAGACTTCACTGGAGTGAGAGACGCCTGCAACAGAGAAGGCACATTTGAGAGGGGAAGTTTCCTGGGAAGGACACAAAGTCTGGAAAGCATTTAAGCAGTCGAGGTTTGGGAAATATCACTGCCCTGCCCAGGCTTCAGATTCTTTGAGGGCATCTGAAGGTGTCCCACACCTGAAAGGAACTAGAGCTGCACAGAATAACACAAATAACTTGAGTGTGCTTTAGGCAAGTCAGCCCAACAATGTGTTATCTACCTTCCTTCTAACCCACATAACTGAAAGCAACTGCAGACCTTCCAGTTGGGAACACCTTCCTTCTGTTGAGTGTAAGGCCAAATATAGTGCATCAAAAACCACACACATCCCTGTGTTTCCTTAGCAACCAGAGCCCCAGTCCACAAAACCTGTCAGAAGGCTCCAGTCCTGGGAACAGGGACATGAAAATATTTAGGTGAAACACCAAAGGGTCTAAAAAATAGACATACAGCCTCAACAAATCCTTTTTCACCAGAGCTGAAGTGTGAAGGAAGAGCAGGAATTCAGACCTCTGCAGCTGGGGAGAGGTGGACAAGCCAGGAGAATGTCACACATGGCATGTCACACTCTGCCCAAGCCAGAGGCACTGGAGGTGACACTCACCTGCATCAGCCCAGGGCACAACACCCCAAACAGTTTCTCCTGCACACCCTAACAGAGGTCACACGCTGAAGTGGGCTGTAATCACCAAAGAGGCAATCTCCTGCTAATTAGGGGCAAGACTAATGGGAATATCAAGCAGAGAACCCAAGCAGCAGCACTCTGTGGTCAGGATGCCTGGTTACTCCTGGCACTCTGCTACATGCACCTTACTCAGGCTGTCAAAACTAAACCCACCACTAGATCTGGGAACAAAGAAAGGCTTTCCCCTAGCTCAGGCAGAAAAGGTCCATGGAATGTGCTGCCTTCCCCAGCAACGTGCTCCTCTCACAGCTTTCACCCCACACATTTTCCACCCTGCCTGACCCAGGACACCAGATTTATCCTTGAGCCTTCCCACCCTTTACCTAGGGCATGATGCCTCTTGGATGCCTCTCAGCTGCCAGAGTTGGAATCAATCAATCAATCAATCAGCTGCCTTTGATGGAATATAGCAGCCAGAATCAGTGTGATGGCAGAGCACACGGGGAACTGACCTGCCACCAAGGAGCCCAGTAACCCCCTCCTCACACACACAGACACCAGCAATGGGAAGGTACAGTTAAATATTCAGTTTAAGCTGAATATTCATATTTTGTTCTCTGCAAAAACAGGCAACTTGTGCCTGAGGAGTCCTGTCCCACCCCAATGCCAGGGGTGCCCAGTCCTAGCAGAAAGCTCTGAAATCTATGAGGTTTTTCTGCACACAGCAGTAACACATGCCCTGGAGCAGAAATGGTTCTGGCATCTCTTTTCCTGGACAGAAACACACACGTGGTTTTCCATGCAGCAATTTCATATTTTCAATTACATTGCTCACATCCAACATAACCTGTGGCAAAGACTGTGGTGAGCTGCTGTGGTACAGTCAGCTTCCCTTCCCAAAATGGCTTATAAACCCCAGGTGAGGGAAGAACACCCCAAATCCAGCCATAACTTGGGATGTAAGAGAGCCTGAAGATCTGCCTCAACTTGCTTCTGCTTCTTCACCACAGATGTCTGGTTTAAAACAATTTCCTGAGTGTTTCATTTGCTGCTTTTGCAACTATTTGCTGGATCTGTTTCCTTCATTGCCCTGGAAACTCAGAGGCCTCCTCCAAGACTGTCAGCACACGCTTGCTGGCAGAAGAAAAGCTCTGAGCATTAGTCAGGAGGAGAGGGACAGGGTTTCTGCTGCACATCAAGCCAGCCAGCTCTAAGCCACAGTAAATTACACTGTCACAAAACAGCTGTTAAGCAGCAACATTACCAACCCCTCCAGAAAGCCAAGGAGCTCTCCCAGGCACCAGAGTTAACACACAACTGGTTTACAGAAACAGGTGGTGAGGATACTGCTCTGAAAACTGACCTCTGAAACAGACCTACCTGCAGGTTGTGGTTTGTTTTGTTATTTTTACAGTAATTCACTGCAATGGTAATTTTGAGGCTTGCATTAACCTTTCTGTAGCGTTAGGCTTTTTGGGTAGTGACAAATTCACCACACATTAGATCACAGAGTTGTTTGCTGGCTGAGGTACACTTCAAATTGGGTGAGAAAAGGATCAGAGGATTCATGCAAGTTTTCTCAACTAATCCCTGGAACTCTTGGAGTATTTGGCCAATGTTCAGCTTTTGAGTTAACTGCTGCTTTGTACATGCACTGGGGAGGGGGCAAAACTGGAAATACCCACAAATCTCATTGCACAAAGTGGGGAACACAAGACAGAGGCTTGGTGGTTTCAAACACTCCTCTTGCATCTGACCTTAGTTTTTCAGAGCTAAACTTCAGCTTCCTCTTGTACATGAAAATTTAGGGGTTTGGTTTTTTTAAAGTCAGCTCCAGACCCCGCTGACCCCACACACTGGCCACAAGCACTAAGAACAGCTCTCCCCAGGACCCAGGACACAGCATGTGAAAACCCACTTTTGCCAGACGTTCCTTCTTGTCCCACCAGTCATCAAACGCCCGGAACGCCACCACCTCGACCATCTTGCGATTCAGGTCCCTTTTCATGATGGCCTTCAGTTCCTTCACTATGACCAGGAGAACTCCATCCACAGTGGCTTTGTGGGGATCTTCCTTCTTCGGCTCATAACCCGGGGGTGGAACCGAGGGGTCAAACTTGGGCAGAGGTGGCCACTGCTGCCCGCGGGCGAGAGCGGCTCCCATCGAGAACGGGCGGTAGGGAGGAAGATTCACGAACTGCATCCGGCCCGTCATGAAAGGCGGGTACTGGTACGTGTTCTGTGCCTGCATCATGCGGCTCAGCATCTGAGTTTGCATCTGGAAGGACATGGGCATGCCACCCCACTGGTTGCCCAGGACGCTGATCATATCCACCTGCATGACCGGGAACATGCCGGGGTGGAACGGGGGCAGCGGGGGCAGGATGTGAGGCGGAGGCACCCCGGGCGGGGCGGGCAGCGGCGGCGGGGGCACGGTGACGGCCGGGTGGGTGGGCGGAGGTGGCGGAGGCAGCGGAGGGGGCATCGGGAAGCCAGGCTGTGGAGGAGGAGGAGGAGGAAGAGGAGGGAATCCCGGCGGTGGCAGCGGGGGGATGGACGGGGCCATCACGGCCGTGTTGCTGACGGAGGAGTTGACCACAATGGTTTTGGCACATTCCGCGCTGGTGATGGGCGCAGGGTTGGTCTCGTCGTCAGAGATTTCCATGTCCTCCCCTGAGGAATGCTGACCCTGCCACAAAAGAGAGAGAAAAGGTGACGAGCACATTCTCTTTACATTAAATACCACAGCGCTGGGCTGCTTCAAACAAAAGCTAAGTTTAACACACATTTTAATTGGGAACGGAGAAAAGCGAGCGATGCTCTGAAAAGACAGGGCCCACTGTGCAGCTGGTGCCTATTGAAGCTTTTCTCTTCCGTGTCAGACCTCAGGAATCAGAGGTAAAAGCTTTCTAAAAGAGCATCAGCACCAACTGAACAAAACCCTCAGCTTCTATGGAGCAGGAGGAATTGCTCCCATGCTTGCTGAAATATACACAATCCAAACATCCCCCGTGCAAGATACATTATCTCTTATTTGCATCTAGTACTCCTAGGTACATTACACCATGAGTTTTTATTCCTTAGTTTTTCCATGCACAAATAATTATCCTGTTTTTTAATTATAATCCCTGGCTCATTTGCTGTCAACTCCTAACCTCTAATTGTGGAAACACAATACCTCCACAAGGTTGCGGATACTAAAAGTTGTCTTGACTAGACTAGACCACAGCAATTCACATGGGAAAAAAGAACCCCAAATCTGGTTAAATTGCTTTTAAACATCGAAGTCATAAAGGCTACGTCTTTGAATCCCAGCATATGTTGTGTTTTGGGACAAAATGAATACTTTACTAGCCACAAGAAATACAGACTTGTAGAAAATGCTAAAACTATGTCCTACTTCTGCTGCCAAAGGGATGGAAACTGGATTAAAACAGAGGGTGCCAGCTTGCTCTGAAGTTTCAAAGCTGCCTGACTAGGTCTTGTACAAAAGAGAAGTGTCAGGAACTACCTCTGTCCTCAACAGCACATGGTCACACCTACACACTGTGTCCTACAGGCACTTCAGTCCTCAAGGTGTCTCCAGCACCAAGAATCCACATGCATGACTGTCACATCCCTGATACGAAATACAGTAACCAAATACTGCTGGAAGACATATCCACAGGGTGACAGTTTATCTAGGAAACATGAATGGGGCTGATCTCTGACTAGAGTGATGACAGCAGACAGGACAGGGTTCCTGTAACCTCCAAACAAATGTCTCACATTGCTGATGTCAGTGAAGAACCCCCCTGTGTTTCTCAGCCCAGGGCACAGCAGGGATGCTCCTCCTGGCCAGAGCCCTCCCACTGCCCTGGGAGCCAGGAAGAGATCTCCATCAAGTGCCTCTCTCTGTCACAATCCTGGCAAGAGTTTTGGAACCTGCTGGCTGTTATCAGCCAAATTTGACTGTAGATCTCAAAGATATTTATTGTTTGCTCCACATTTCGTGCCAGCAGGTGCCTCTTCTGTCTGCTCTCCTAACAGTCTCCCCAGTGTGAAAGGAAAGAGCAGTATCAGACACTGGAGAACCTGGAAGTTCTGGGAAGAGCTGCTGAGGAGCAGACTTTGTTGGCAGTTTTCACATTGAAGCCGCTGTGATTTGATTCTTAACCTGTGAATTTCTTACTGGCGTATGCAAACAAAAGCAGGAGCAGCTGAGTTGACTCTGCTACAAACTGTCACTGTGTGAAACTGAGCAACCACAACTATCCAAATCACTCCAAATGTTTCCCGTTTTATCAAAGGTCATCTCTGCTACAGCAGCTACCACCAGAGAGCAGGCTGAGCACGATGCTTGCAACAGCAGCTGTGCAAATCCTCCAGCCCTGGCACCTCCCCTCGCCCTGGCTTCCCCGCATTCCTCCTCTGCAGCACGGACCCACCGCCTCCCGCAGCGCCTGGGGCACCCCCAAAAAGCCACTCACAGTTTTAGTGCCCAAAATGCCCAGCAAGGAGACACCATTCACCTGGCAAACCCTGAGCAAGAGCTACTACTGAGCCCTGGTAATAGTGATGGAGAGGGGACTTCCCCATAGTCAGTCACTTCAGTGCAACTGTGCATGCAGGGAGACCTCCAAGGGCTGTTTTGTAAACCCTAAAATGAACAGCTAAAACAGAAGTAGAGGTGATAACCCATTGCACCTGAGTCCCTCCAAAGCCCAGTAGTATCATGCCCTTGAGCTGCCCACATCTGGCTCACACTTCTCAGTGGGTCTCACACCCTGCATCCTCTCCCCTGCTGCTCTATTGCCGTCACGCATCACGTCCGAGGATGGAGGGGGATAAAAGCACATTCTGCAGTTTCAACCACTGCAGCTCCAGTGAAAGGAGCAGAGGAAGAGCAAAAAGGACGGCTGTGGCAGGTGTAAACAAGATTCCTGTGAAACAGACCCTGGTTTTCAGTAAATGAACACAAAAGGCCCTGTTAAAAGCACTGGCTCCAATTGCAAACGCTGGATGATGCTAAAGGTTGGCGCAGGATAGAAAGCCAGGAGTGTTCAGGCGACCAAAGACAGACAAAATCAGCTCCAAGTTCACATTCATCTCATCTGATGGGATATGGAGAAAAGTCACCCCATGAGGCCTCAGGGGAGACCAGCACTGAGCAGTGTCAAGTCACAAATTCTCCCCAGTCCCTCCTTCAGGACCTTGCATCCTCCCAGAGCCCTCCCAACCTCCCACCCTGGAGCACCAGCAGCTCCCAGCCCGTCCCAGCCCGTCCTGCCACGTGAGATTTGTGTGATCACCCAGATCCCACTGCCATCCACACCAGCCTCTCATCAGCCTCAGTACCAATGACTGGAGTCCTGCCTGATAAATGAGGCTGGTTTTCCCCCTTGAAGGAAACATCACATAGAAAAAGCCAGTCCTGAAAGTGCAGAGAGGTGGCAGGACTAGCAGGATTCCATGCTTCAGGGCACAGAGCCTCCTTCATCCATACATGCATTAATTTTTACTTTAGCTGAAATGAGAATTGCTAAAGCAATAATCAGTGTTTGAAAGATTTTTTTTCTTTTTTTTTCCCTTCTGGTGCTCAGATGGGTCCACAGGAAGAAACAACAGATTCGCTGCTTCCTACAATGTTGGGCTTCAACTCACCTCCACTTGCACATTGCACACAGTCTGTGCTCCAGTTTTATCCCAGGCAAGATGGATAGGGAGAGAGAAGGAGATTAAATGGCTGGGAGAAAAGGATCAGAAAAGGCACAGGGGGTAGGGGGAAAAGAATCACAAGGTTAGGAAAGAGGTCAAACCAAAAGATCATCTACAAGGAACTCTTTAAAGAAAGTTAAGAGTAACAAATATTTAAAGCGGATGACTTTCCTGTAACTGCTTGTATCTAAGGGGGAAAAATGTAGGCACCAAGTGAAAGAGATCAAGGTACAGATAGAAAAAGCAAGGGGAGACATAGAAAGATCTTCTGTTATTTGAATTTCTTTTCATTCACCTGTCTGAACCTGGATTTACTATGGTTGCTACCAAATACCTCTCAGGGTAGAGCTGAAAAGCACCTGTGCTATCCTCTCAAAGAAACAGCCTTCTAGCTGGCCTCCCTCTTTGCTCTCACAAGCAGAAAAAAGTGAGCTGATAGATGACATACATACTGCTAGGAGAATGTCACAGCCATCATTGTCAAAAAAAACCCTGTGTCAACCAGTCCCAGAGTTCACCTGTCTGTTTCTGAGGTCATCTTGTACAATGCCACCAGAAAATCTCTCTTCAGCCCACTGAGAGAAATGCCATTTCCAGCTAAATTAATTTGTGCTGCCATCTTTACTTTGGATTAATTAAATTAAGAGTTAGCAAAACAGGTATTTAATTATACGCATGACACATTTTTCCAAAGGTTCTTTAATGATGCAAATTTGTTGGGAGAGATTCATGTCAGCGTAACTGGTTATAAATGGCCTCATTCACTGTTCACCCAAAATGTTAATTGCCACCTTTAACACCAGCAGAGTGTGCAGAGACTCTCTTAAGTTAAGTGAGGGAACATCGTGGGATGCCACTCCATCAGCTGGAATAGCGACAGGGTATGGATCCCACCTCAGAGCCATACCCAGCGTTTTGCAAGCAAATGTTAAAATCTCCAGAGATAAGAAACTACATCCTCATATTTGCATGCAGACCTGGCAGCTTCCAGATGTAGGAGGCTGTTCCATCCCCTGCCATCGGGGCAGTGACTGGGACCTTCACTGTACAAGCTGTTCAGTACCTTTCTCACAGGCAGAGAAACTTCCATTTCCTTCTAAAAGGCAATCTGATAAAAGAAATTACTCAGAATTTCAGAACACATTTTGAACACCATCAGCTCACAGCTCATTTCACCGAAACATTCTGCTGGGTACCAAGTTACTTATATTTGAGGTAGAGAACTGTACCACTGAACATAGCAACTACTCTGGCATTACTTGGCTGAGCACTGGTGCATCAAATAATGAAATGCAGGATTGATGGCATTCAGCACAGTACAAGGGCATTAGCCTTCATGTTTTTCAATAAAGCTAGAACTTTAAAGAAGAAGGGACTCTTGGACAGAAAAGTTTTCCTAACCTGGTTAAACAGTCATCACTTGGTTTTGGATTAAGTCCAAGCAAAGGTTGAAAAAAAATTCACAAGTGATTATCTCACACTTCATCCTTATAAAAAAGCAGTTAAAGAAAAGCCTTCAGAGGTGAGGAGGAGAGGACAACTGACTGAAGAGGGTCATACACCAAGTCACTAACACTCAAGAAGAGACTCCAGGGTCCCTCTGACCTCCTATACCCCAACTCCAGCTGCCTCCCCACGCTGGGCTCTCACCAGGCTCCTCACTGCCTGTGCTCTGTGTTTGACAAGGGAAACAGCCATGATCCCTGGGTGAAACCAGCTCACACAATTCTCTTCCCAGACTCCTTCAGCAGAGCATATTAAAGAGAATGAGACATTTCAAACCTGCCACATTTCTTATGCCACCATCCTGAACAAAAATGAAGCCTGAGGTCACCAACTAGACACCTGCAACTCCTCATCCAAGACAACTTCACTGAAAAACTCCTTTCAAGTTTGGCCCAGAGAATCCCACCATTCACTCTGCTAACAGAGCAAACACCAAATACCTCTTGCAGCCCAAAATCTGCAAACCCAGCAAGGGCTCCGGAGAGTATTGCTTTGCTCATTTTTAATCTGCTTTTATCTTGCAGGCTCCCTGTTCTAGGCAAAGCACACATGGCTCTGAACTGCCTCTTGTCTTGCTGGGAGACCACGATGACATGGCAGAGGGACCGTGCTGAGCATTCCCACCTCGCCGTGTCAGGCGTGAACAAGGCAGACTCGGCACCTCATTTACAATGCACACAAGTATTTTTACTTTGCTAACCATAATTACAGCCCTGCCTCGGGAAGAACACGCTCAAGGGCGGTGCTTTGCTGGCAGACACGGAGTACAGGAGGGCAGAGCCACTCCAGGTGGTTTGCCAGCAGTCCAGCAGCAAAACCACAGAGCAAACTGCTGCCTGCACCTTCCTGGCTGAGCTTTCCAACCTGGTCAGGTCACTGTGCTGTCCCGAGTGCCTGTGGTGGCTCGTGGTGGCCAGCCCACCACCACCACAGCCTGGAATCAGGTTGCTGCCTCCTCCCCGTGGGTTAGTCAGGTCTTTCAACCTCCTCTGGGCAGCTGAGAGGGCTCCTGTCCTGCTGCTGCAGTCAGAGACCGCAAGGGCAACCACAGCAGCTTCTAATTGCAACAACTTTCTGGTGTTTGCACTATAATAAAATGCCCAGCTCAGTAATTGGCAAATGGAAATATTTACACATTACAAATCAGTGATTATAAAATATCTCCAGCAACATGTGATCCTGTATCTACAAAAGAAGACTGTAAGGTTTTTATATAGTTATATATTTATACAGCACTTCATAAATGAACTCACAAGCAAAGGCTGCAAACACAGAGATCAGAGTGATGGACTCGATGCTGTGTCCCATGAAAAGGGGCACCAAAAAGTCCCTAACAGAACAGGGATTTCTCACAGAAGGACAGACACTCCTTGGATGTTTTGGTTTCTCCAGTATCAGTTGCCAAAGTACCTCTCACTACCTGAAAAGGAGAATTCAAGCTCTCTCTCATGACAATATCCCACCTAACACACACACACACACACTGTTGGCTCAGCTTTGCTTTTGGTCTGGTACTTACTTGCAGCACTTCTTTGGCACAGGCAATGCTCCCCACACCTACAGGGCTGCCCAACAAGTAAAACAAGTGACAATAATATCCAAGTGCTCATTGTAAACAAACAGCACTGCAAACACCAGCCCAATTTACCCCACTTACTTTCCTTCCTAAGGCCAAGAGGGAACTTTGAGTTGATCTCTCAAACCATAGAAGGATAGAAGGAGAATTCCCTGGAAGACTCTATTGGTCCCAGAAGAGGGGAGAGGGATGAGGAAACACCATGTGCTTGCTTGTGTCTCACAATGTGCTCCATCAGGTGCTGGTCCCTAATTAGACCATCCTGCACATGGGAGATGCCACAAGTAGGGATTTGGAAGGATGACAGCTCAACTGGGCTGTCAATGTAGGGCAGGAAGGGCTTTTGAGAGGAGAAGGCACATGAGGCAAATGCTTACAAAGGGAAAAGGTCTCCTCACTCCCAGTATTTCCTGACATCAGGCACAGAAGAATATTTTATGTTTTAAGGACAGCAGGAGAGCTGGACAGCTGCCCAACAGTCCATGCCATCATCAGAAAATCTAGTGAATCAAGATGACAAAACAAGCTAAAATGACTCCTGTAGGATGGACAGCAGTGCCAAAGAGCAATCCAGCCTCATGCAAATCCACACCACACTTCCTGCAGGCCTTCACATGCACTGAGCAGCTGAAATGGGGCTTGACACTTCGAGGCCCTGTTTCAGACTCCAGAGGGGATTATCCTGTCTCCCTGCAGGACAGTGGAATAACATCAACATCTCCATGGAAAGGAGCTAAGCAGTAGCTTAAATCAGTATTTCCCAAAGCAAAGCCCTTGATGTGACACAGGGCTTGAAATGGTCCATGCAAATCCCCACCAAAAACAGGAGAAAATTAATGCAGTGATTGAACAGGAGTACTGTACTTGACTGTACAGAGGATCTCCAGTGGCTGTAGGAAATGATGCATGGATTCTTCCTTCCAGAAGTCAAAATAGATCCTGGAGTAAGAAACACCACCCTAGGCAGCTGCTAGGCATTCCCACAAGGCTAAGAACTTCTTTCATTCAGCGTGGTGCAGGGAAGGACAGACAATTCTAGGTGAAGCAAGAAAAAAGAGATGGGAAGCCTGTGTGGTACAGTCTGAGGTAAACAGATCTTACTGATCCAGAAAAAAGGTAACTTGAAGAATGTGATTCCAAGGGGAGAACACTAAATCATCATTCAGTACTTTCAAAAATCCATTCTCTTGGTAAGACAGTCCAGTTTTCAATGTGGATTTCAAGAACCCACTGCAAGAGCTTCCTAGGACAGAAATCCTCAGAGCCAGGAATCAAGCCAATGGGAAAACAACTACCTGATCTGCCCCAGCAAAATCCTGAAGAGATGAATTAGCAAAGAGAGCTATGTTAAGGGGGTTGTTGCTTTGTTTGTTAGTAAGCCATCCACAGAGAGGATGGCTTAATTCAGGTCTTTCTCCCTCCCAAGACAAGGAGGCTCCGAACTGCAAACCTCATGGCATATGATGTGGTTACACTGGTCCTGTCAGCAAGATCATTGAAGAAGGGATATTTGGAGCAGCCAGACATTACCTCTGGGCTTCCCATGCACCACAGACTCTCTGGTGTCTTCAGGGAGAGGCCAACATAACATCCTTGGGGTCTGCATTCAGCAACGCTGACACTGGAAACTTCCAGACACCCAGAGATCTGAGCGGGGACCAACACCAACACCCAACTGGGCAGGTCACAAAATACAGTGAGAGTGAGATGGGGAGTCCCTGGCCCCCAGCCCAGCCCAGGGAGGCCTGGGCAGCCTGTGAGTGCCCCCATGTGAGGCTGCCCACACAGCCCCTCCTCATTCTGTGCACAAATCCGAACTGGCAGGGCGAATGTGTGCCAATTCAGGGCCAGTGTCATGTAGCCACAGCGTTTTTCATCACATATGAAACACCCTAAAATTGGATTTACCATCTCATGGAACCATGGTCTTTTCCCTCAAGTCTTAAGTAGATCTTATTAAGGGGGGGGAAAAAAGGGGTTTCTTTATGGGGGGAGGAGGAGGTAGGGAAAAGGAAGGAGGAAAAGAGAGGGGTGTTAACATTGGGAAGCCATGTAACAAGGCAGGTTCTTTCCACAGCAATGGTTGTTCTGGTTTTCCTGTTTTAGATGGGGGAAGGGACAGCTGAAGAGCTATTTGCAATCTAACTTCAAAGGCTTTATTTGGCTGGGAAGCTAAGTCATGCATAAAAGGATGGTAGAGTGGCAAGAAAATACCCCCTACAGATAAATTAGTCAGGGAATATTCTCTGCTTTTCCCAAAGACTTTCATACAGCCTGACTGCCTTTACCCAGGTAAAGCCCTTTTCAGACACCAGGTTCAGCGATGCAGAGTTCTGGGAACTAACCAGCCAAATCCAACAGAGGAACTGAACAGTCTCTCTGAAAACAGAAAGGCACTGGTACACATGCAGTGGGCTTCTCTGTCCTTTTCTGACACCTCAGCTATTATTTCATTCTAAGGTCTGTCCACATACAAAAGATGCAGAGCTCGAGGCAGCATCTCCTTCTCTAAAGATGCAAAGGAAAGCAAGGAATTCAGAAGAAATCACACTGTACACAGACAACTCACTTCCCAAATGATTCTGTAACGCTGTCTTGCTCTTCATACTGGTGCAGAAATGCACCCACATTTCTAAAGAAGGTACTTTGCAATCAGAGATAAAGGGAACTGGCAACATTAGATCAGAGTCCACCTATAAGTAGAAAAAAACCCACCCTGCAATAACTGCATGTGCAGAGTACACAGATCCCTCACAGTTCAGTGCCAGGCAGAAGCTCACGTGCCAGCCCCTGACCTCACCCTCATACTTAAACCTTAGGTCAAATGGAGCCATGAATTCAGATCTTGCTACCAAGAGGGTGATAAGAAAGGAGATAGGCATAGAAAACAGTCTAGCTCCCCAGCTGATAGCAGCTTATTGAAGAATAGGTTGTACACATGCTGTATTTAAACAGTTCTAATCAGCACAACTAGGCCAGTTTGATACTTTTCCCCTTTTATACAGTACTACTGTACCCCTGGGTATCTGAAATCACGTGGCTATCACAGTTATGGCAGCATTTTCAGTGTCCTGTTCAGTGCCCTCTGCATTTCAGTGTTAGCACCAACAGTGGTTTCATTTGCAAGACCTGGATGTCCCCAAAACAAAACCTGTGCAACACTGAGTGTCTACAGAAGGGAGGGCAGAAATAAAGGAATTTTGGGTCTTGAAAAAGAATGGGCAAAAGAAGTTTTTGTTAGATTATTCATCAGTCTCATCCTTTAAGGTTCTCCTGCTCATTCCCACCTGTCCTCCACACTGCTCTCCTTCCAGCAGCTCTGTTCTAGCCCAGCATCAGCTATTTGAAAAGAAATATGCATGAAAGCAGGAACACACTGTTAAGAAGATCTTTAGGACTTTGTTATCATCCTAACTGCAGTCATGGTGGCTGCATGATATGGTTTCAAACAAGGAAACCTGTGGCTTTCTGTTCTGGAGACAGCCACCACGATCACCCCAGACAGGAAAATAGGACATCTGCTGCATTTCTGAATTCCCACAAAAATTGCTGCAAGAGAAGGTGGTTCAGCCAGCCTGCAGGATCTTGACTGACAAAAAGCATTTACCCACTTTGGACAAAGCCCCCACTGGAGGTGGCACAAATGCTCTGGGTCTGCTGGACACAGCCTGGAGTGGCCCCAGGGAATGGGAGGCTCAGGAGACACAAACCCTGCCCGGCTGTGAGTGCTTCACAGCAGTGACCACCAGCGTGAGTGGCACCCTAATGAGCTTAGCAGCTCCTCATTTTCTGAGCATTACAACACAAACCTAACAAGTCCTTCCCAGCAAAGCAGTAGATGCACTAAAACCCAGATAGACCACAGGAGATGCTTCACTCTGAGGAGCCTATTTCCAGCAGCTGAGTAGATGTTCTTCCTTAAAAGTAAGGATGAGACCAGCAAGAAACTGTTCCCCTTTGGTAACATTTCTCTTCTCTCTGGAGGCAGCTTGAATTTTTCACTGCTTTATTTCCTGATTAGATTTTTCTTCTCTTGCTGTACTCAGATTTAACTAAGTGCATGCAGTTAGAGAGGACAGAATCAGGCTCACCAGGTGAGGAATGTAACATATTAATTAAAACAATAAAAATCTTTTTCTAAGACAAAGAGCAAGAAATACCTCCAAGTTGTCCTTTTTCAAAACCTGCTCAATGAAGGAAATGCAACTTTTTCCCCCCTTTTTCCACCCTTTGGGTGATAAAAACATAATCCTAGTGGCTGCCAGCTGCTGACTGATCCCTTAACAAAAATAATCCCTGTGCAGAACATAACATTTCTCATGGCCTTCAAGAAGACACCAAACTTTTACTATCAAACTATCCCCACTGTATGCAAAATAAATTGTAAAACCGCAAGTGCTCTGAAGCACCAGAGTGGAAATACCCCCAGCTGGGCTGCATTCCCACTGCCATTTGTGCAGGCATAAAATATGCAAAAAAGAGAGGAGAGGTAAAGTGTGCTGATTTCCCCACCTGTCCCCTAATTAGCAAGCAGGAGGTTTAAACAAACACATGAAAACACTTTTCACCTAGAACAAAACTCAGCTGTGCACTGCACTGTCACAGGATACTGCACAGGCTCAGGAGTGCAGATGGGTTGAATAATGGATTAGATGTTTGTGGAAGACAGGTCCAGCAGCAGCTACTGAGCTGAGCATTGCTAATCTGCTGGGCAGGAGGGACCCAGGGGAGCTGCTGCAAGGCACCCACTGCAGACCCAAAGGAAATGACCCCCAACAACACAGACAGGCAAGGAAAAGTAAAGATGTGCCTTTTCCTTGCTTACTCATGAGAAAGTCTGAAGTCTCTCCTGCTCTGTCTTGCCGCAGAGCTGTAATCAAGCTCTTCCACAGGCGACTGCTCAAGTGGAAGGGCAGCGTGTCCACGGTAGAGCTTCCAGCAGCCAGCACCAGGTGATCCATGTTCTGCTCCTCAGACCCACCACTCCAGCTCTCAGGCTCTCCTAGGCCTCCCCATGTTGGTGCCACTTCCTTTACTCACTTCTTTACTACCTGCTTTAAAGAGCTTTGCTAAAATGCTCGAGATGAGTGAAGCCCTGCAGAAGCTCCCAGCAGCACAGCATCACCACAGCCCATTCTTGAGCAGACACAGCTAAACCCCTCTCCATCACACAGCTCTATATTGGTATTTTTAAAGCAGCATTCCTATTAGACTCGTTCATTAGTTTGAAGTTATATATGAAGCCTTAAAAAGCCAGGTTACTTATTTAAAGAGTTATGTGAAACAGTTGTGAGAAAGGCACAAAACCAGGCAAACACAGCTCTGTGCTCATGCATTCCATGCCTGTTCACTGATCCAGTGGCCAGCTGGAAGGCATGGGCATCTTTTTATTTTTTAAGCAGTTCTGCAGGAGCAGCTGCTGTGGTGGTTTGCAGCTCATCATTTATTACTTAGCACCGTTTGGCCTCAGCACCTTTTGAAGCACCAGAGCTGCACAGTGGTCATTATATCACCAACCACCATCAATACATCTCACTGGACATGATTCTAAAGTTATGCCTCACTAACACAATTGCACCATGCAGTGCTCTTGATACCACAGCTCAGTTAAAATAGTAAAATTACTGCAAAAACTGACCCTTCTCTGACTGCAGCACGCGTGCCACAGCAACAACCCAAGACAAAGCCATGCAACCAGACTTCCTCAAGCTGAAGCCTGAACATCCAACCCAGCAGGGTTCACAGGTGCCTGGCAGCCAGGCTGGGTGCCCCCAGCACAATGCCAGCTCCCAGGGAATTTAAAAGCAACCCCAGCATCAGGAGACCATCCTCCATCAGGGCTCTGCTGGGCTGCCCCTTGCCACCAAACCCTTACCACCTGCCTGCCTCTCACGGACCTGGAACACACCTCAGCTTTGCAAACCCATCTACTGTACCACTTTTCGGAGGTAATTTGGGAGATACATCCCACCTGACACTATATTAACAAGCAAATAAATTTGTTGAGATTCCCTTGTCAAAATTAATCCCTTCACACACGTCTCCATGGCATACATTCCACTGGTAGATTGCCCTTTAGGTATTACTGCAATTTGAATAATTTCATGCAGTATGAAGGATTTTCATATTTTCCAAGTATTCCTTTTTCCTGACAATAGCAAAATGCTTGTAGCACCATGATAACACTTGCTCACATTTATCTGCATCCTTCAAAGACAATATTTCAATTATCTGCACTGGAAACTCTCAGCCACATCTGCTGACCAAAATGCCACATTTGGCAACTGCTTAGCAACAAGGACAGGAAACAGTCCCCAGAGCCACGTGCCAACATCACACCAGCTCCTGCTTCCACCAAACAACACTGCTATCACCTCAAATAAGTATATTTTCTTCTGCCTGGGATACACAAGGCACCAGAAATAACAAGCTCCTTTGGGAAAAAGGAAATCTGGAAAAAAGCTGCCTGCTTCAGCAACCCCTCCCCACGCTCCACAGGGAACGTCTCCCTGGTGTGTGCAACACATGTTGATCCCGCACCACAGGAGGAGGACAGGCTGCTTGGACATAACATAAAACTGTCTGCTCACTGCCAAGCACAGTTCTTGTGGAAAAAATCTGGATGTAAGAGAGCAACTCCCAACCCACATCACCCACAAAAACAGCAGACATCAGATTCCTTCATCAGGACAGCAAAAAGACCCAGGAAAAACAAAACCCCATCCATTCTTGATGTCACCCACCCTGCACCATGCTCATCCCTCTTCTTCCTAAGGCTCTGTGCCACTGCACTCAGTGACACAGGGAATCTGGGCAGCAGTGAGCCTGAGGACATCCCACCTTGAATACTTGAAGGTGCAGGCAAGGAGGTGAGACAGGAAGGACTCGACCTTGGCAAGACCATCTTTGTTCCTCCTCTTCCTCCCCTCCATTCTCAGAGCCTTTTTCCTAACTATCTCCCTGACTTACTGCCTGATACTGAGAGAGATTGGGCAAAATGCAGGTGAGCTGGCCAAAGGTGAGTGGTAATTGCACTTAGCACACTGTTATCGACTCCACAGAAATACACAATCCAAACACAGCCCTCCAGAGCAGCCAGCAACTTCAAACGCCACCAAAAAGTGCTGAAGTTGAGGGAAAACTGCAAGGTGAGCTCCAGCTGCCTGACCCCTTTGCAGGCAAGCCTGCCAAGCACGGGCACTGCTGCCAGCTCCGTGTCCGCGCGGTTTCGGTTCCGGTGCCCCCCGTGCTCAGCCACTGCCGGAGCCCAAGCCACCAACAACTTCCTCTACTCAAACTGCTCCTAGAGCAATACCCTTGCAGCAGCCAGAGGAGCAAACCTACTCCACCTATTCCAGCCTGGAGAGAAATGAGAAACCTCAATCTGCTGCCTTGCTATTTCCACTTCATGAGGCCTGTCTGCACTGCTGGAAATGTGTGAAAGCAGATGCTGACCTTATTTTAGCACTATGCAAATAAAAAAACATTTTTAACTTCTTTTTTTTTTTTTCTTTACCCTTTTTTTTTTTTTTTTTTTTTTTCCTTTACCATTTTCTTTCTTCTTTGTTTTTTAAAATATTTTGTTTTTAGAAGCACAGAACGTGAGCAAACTTTTTGTCATGATGAATGGGCATTTCCAATAGCAAGCACTGCACTTTCATAATAAATCCTGAGACAGCAGTAACATGTCTGGGTCAAAGGAGCCCTCGTGGGCAGGTATGTGATGCACAGAGTTAACGATCTCACAAGTTTCATTTTGAGTTCTGCCCCATCTTCACTAGGTACAAACAAGTACCCCAAACTGAAAATTAAAATTAGCAGAAGTGGGGTGGCAAAGTCATGGGCCTCAAAATTGATGCAGTATGGAAAAAACATTCTACTGATGAACTGTATCTATTTAGAGGACTCCAGGAAAGGCACCAGCCAGCAGAAATTTGAATAAGAGCTCGTCTGCTCAGTGCTCTGTGTCAGACACAGACACATATAGAACACAGCGGCTGCTCCGGCATCTTCGCAACCAGACCCAGAAATTAGTGCTGTTCTGGCGGCTGCCAGCACAATATGTTAACAGCAATTATTTTCTCAATATTTCTACTGATTACCTAACACACTGGCACGTTTTCTCAGTGTCACTGCATGTTGCAACACACGCCGCCATCCAGTAACTTGTCTGCATTCCCTTGGTCACTTTTCACAGCCATCAGATGCGAAACGCAACTGGAATGATAATGGGTTGGAGAAACTGTGAGGAAAATGTGTCACTTCAGTGTGAGGCTTCACAGCCTGCATTTATGACATCTGAACATTCAATATCGTCACTGCTAAATCCTCAGTGTTGTAAAGAATAGGAAGAGCTCTGCAAGCAGCAAAAGGAAGATGGCTAATGGCTCTTTAACTGTGGATGGTCTGCAGAGCTCAGATTTGAAGACGTTATTCCACCATAAGTTATGTGCTATGGTTAAACACCATCATTTGGATCTAACTTTGCAGTGCAAGGGCAACTACAGATTACACAAACACAAAATAAGCAATGCTCTACCTATTAACAAGCAGTCCAAGTATACACAGCCAGTCTGCCAGGAACTGAAAATCTACAGAAAGTCACTGGTGGAGAAACAGGACAAACTGAGCTAGTGATGAGAGTATTGTCAGCAACAGTGATTTATAAAAAGGAATGGCGATGTCAATTCTATCAGGTATGCAAAATGAAAAAGCCTCAAAGCCTTGGCCCGGTGTGAGAGCAAAAGAACCACTCAGCCTCCCAACCACAGCCTGCTTTCTATTTTTCAGTTACACTCCAGAGCATTTCACCATTTCCAGCTCTGTTATCAACCAGAGACACGTTCTCTCACTCTACTGGAGTTGTTTGGTATCCAGAAAACCAAACCACAAACAGTCAAATATTTTTCCATTCAGGTTTCCTTCCCCCCACAAGCATACATGCATGAGGGGTGTATCATCAGGAATGCCAGGTGGATCCTATGCAATACTGCTCTGAAAAAGTGATGGTAAAAACTGACACTGGGCTTGTTACCTCTTGCTCCTTCCTCTACCAAACATTTGTCTGGTCAGGCTCTCTGCTCTGCTAACCACCCTGCAATGAACTCCAAGAATCACATTAGAGCCAAATACAAAAAGTCAAAAGTGAAATACAACTTAGCAAAAATGAACGGACTCCTCTGCTTCATATAAATTTTTGTAGGAGCAGCAGGTTGTCATGTGGTAAATGAATCAGTGTACAAGAAAGCAGTCCCTGCCTGTGGCCTTCCAGCATCAATTCCAAAAAAAAAAAAAAGGTAAAATAATAACCTGCACTTCCACTGCTGTGAGAGCCTGGACATCCTTGCCTTGGTCAGGTTATTTAGGAACTGACCCTTATCTCCAGGGCAGAGCTGCAGTCCTGCCCCAGCCTGCTCCCTCCTCAGGACTCAGTGGCTGAACAGATCACTGAGCTCTCAAAAGGGCCAGTGGGCCACTGCAGTGCCACATTTAAATCACCTTTTGAGGGATTTGTGTGCTGCCTTTCTCTTCTGAACAAGCTTAAACTCCACAAGATCCCCTGAAGTCCCTGTGGCTTCTCGCTGCTGCTGTGCGTGGGTCAGGGAGGGCAGAACTGAACCCACAGCTTAAGCAGTTCACTCTCATTTTAATTTCACAGGTTTAGCATGGCTGGTGTAATTCACATGTAAAACCACAGCAGTCATCCAAATCTCTGCTGCCTGGGCATTGGCTGGCTGCATTTCTGGAAATTCATGGTCATAACATGATACCTATTTTTTGAGTTTCCATTAGGAACCGGTTCTGTCAGGCATGATCACATTTGCAAGAGCTCAGGAGGCAGGAAAATTTGAAAAAGTGTTTATGAGACTGGGTATAAATCACAGCTCTCAGGTTTTTCTCCCTTCTTCAATTAAAAGGCTACATTCAGAGCAACCATTTCCCCCATCTACTCTCCCCATCTCCCTCCAGAAATGATAAATCCCACTCCAGCTGTAGACTGGATCCCAGGTGTACCCATATATATTATATATACTAACAGCTACCAATGGGCATAAGGGCCCTTGCACAGTTACTGTGGAAACAAAGGTATCAAATTTCCTGGCTCTTAAGGATCTACCCTCTCAACCCTAATGTGCATTTACCTTGAATAAATCACTTTTGAGCTCTTCAGCCCAGAAACATCCCTCAGCAGAGCGAGAGTGGGCTCACCTTCAGGAGGCTCGATGTAACTCATCCCAGGGGCTGCCTCCAACTCACGCAATCCATGGGTGGGAGCAGGGTACAGGAAGAGAACATCCTCCTGCAGGCACAGATGGACTTGCTCCTGCCCAGCTCAGCTCCAAGGGGCATCAACTGCCCCAAAAAGTACTACAGGTACTGCTTGCACTAAAACCTTCAGCAGCTCTTCTCACTGCCTGGACAACCTGAGCTCTGCTTTGTCTCAGCAGAGTTTGAAAAACTAAAGGCTGAATTTGGCTCTGCAGGAATGGGCAATCATTTACCAGCTACTGAAACAATGCCCAGTCTGGATGGGGATGCAGCAGCATGGAGCCACACAAGACACGAGGCAGTGTCTTGAAGGGAATGTCATCACATCCTGCTAAGGCTCCAGAGGGACAATATGACACTTCCACAAAAACTTCTTCCAGTTCTGGCCGTGACCACACAAGAACCCAAAGATGCTTCAATACAAAGGGCAAATTCAGCCCAGATGTAACCTCAGGGACTTCAGCAGAGCTTGTTGTAGGGCTGAGCTGACCCACCTTGCCTGTATGCAAGCACAGCTGGGAAATTCTCCCTGGGCAGCTGTGAGAGGACCCGCTGCATCCACACAGCTTGTCCCAGGGATGCTGATGCTGTCCTGCAAGAGGCACCTCAGCACCCAGCACAGCATTCCAAACATTCCCAACAGCCGGGTGAGACAGCTGCTGACAGCAGTGGCTTTCAGGGTCTCTAGGGCTGTTGAGCACTGTGTAACTTCCAGTTCACTCCCCAACCCGTTTGCTAAAATTCCCAGCAAACAGCAGGAGACCTGCTCTCGCCTCATGCTTCAGGATCTTTATTTTTATGATGATCTTTGGATCATTTTTAAGGTGCCCCTCCCACCTCACTAACTCAGTGTTTAGCCAAACTACCAGGAGAACAGGAGACTGCTGACCCCTCATTTAAAAAGTGCTTTTGTACTTATAAATCTGGAAAAATACCATTGTCAACCATACAGTCTTCCTACTAAACACTGGCTATGCACACAAACTGATACATTCATAAGCTGAAACATGAAAGGCATCATCAATATACCAGAAAGTGACTCGCTGCAATCCTGTCACCCTCCCCAGCACAAAGACAGGGCCTCTTCCTGCCACAAGCCAAGCCAAAACAAGACCTGGCTCAGATGGGATGTCAAAACGTCAAACTGTACGTACTTAACCTTTGCACTTCCGAAAGAGCAAAAATCCTGTGAAAAGAAATTATTATAATTCTTTTCTTTTTATCTTCTCAAGCACATAGGAAGGAAAGTTTGTACGTTGCTCCCTCAAAAATTTCCCTCATATAACAATGCAGCTCAGCTTTTTTTCTTTTGTTTTTTCTTTGCCATTTTCTAGTTTCTTGAAAAAGCCCTCTCTGCCCTGCCTTCCTGTCTGGCAGGTTGTTCTTTTTGGAAAGGATCCTTCCCCTCCCCAAATCCCACTGTTCCACCTCTCAGCCTGGTCCCTTGGCTAAGCTTAGCTGGACTTTCTCTGCAGACCTTAATCACTGCTCCGAGATTAGCCGGGTTAGGTGTTGCAGACAGATGCAGAGCCCTTCCTCTCCCACACCCAAAATCCCTGCCAAACTCTGGCTTAGGAGTATCATACCGGATCTTGAAATCAAACTCCAGGGTCTTGCATGATAAATCAGAGCATTTGCTAGGCTTGGCTGTACCTCCTCTACTTATGGCGAGTCTGGGGGGGTTAATCTGCCTGACAATTTGACAGCACTTCACCTATAGAAAAAATGTTACTGTATCAGCAATCATTGACAAAAATCATGCTTGTTTTGATGGGAAACAGGAGGAGGTCCTTCAAAAGCTTTGATCACCTCAGGAAAAACTTCCTTGTGACTTTGCTGGCATCCCCATGAATCCTGTCATTTTCCCAGCTAGAGCACCCACCCAAAGAGAGCTGGCCTGGGGCTGCTCTAACCCTTGAAGGAGCAAATATTAAGTAAATAAGTTCAAACTCTCTGCTCTTTATTGCTTCCTTATGATACTTAATGAGCCTGCCTACACTAAGATATCATCCCTGCTCTGTTCCCCAAGCCACACAGTCACAAGAAATATTTGTGTCTGCCTTCCCTCTGTTTTACTGGAGGACTCTCTGAAGGACTGGAGTAGAATAGTGGTATCACAATAGGCTGAAGCTAGAGGTTCAGCTTTCCAGCCCTTACACAGACTCAATGCCCCTCTCATACTCAGTTGGAAAGCTGCAGCTCAAATTTCAGCCTATGTTAAGTCACTGTTCAGCTCTGCTCCTTCAGCAAAAGAGAGGGAAGCCAGAAGAGCCTTTTTCTAAAGCAAAAAACTGTGTGGGGAGAAGGGTGGGGAAAGGAAGCAGAAACACATGGAGATCGTTTTTTCTGCATCACAAGGAGCAATGAAAGGCACAGGCAACTTTTCAAACACGTCAGAATAGCTCAGTGTGATTTGTAACCAAGAGGAAGTTTGAATAAACAGCTCCAACAACAAACATCAACTTTTTTTGGGAAGGAGACAAATAAAGCAGCAATGACCTGCATGGGGACCCTGCTACCACCCTTCTGATTTCTGCAGAGGATTGAGGCACTTACATAATTTTATATCACAGAACCATTGATGTGAACTTCTGACACCAGCATCTCATTAAGGGAAAAGATTCAACATGGGCTTCAACATCAGCATGCTGCTGCCCCATATCACAACCTACATCACATCCCAGCCAGTCCCCCAAACCCAGAGTCAGCACAAGAAGTGCCTGACCCCACACACCACGCTGGCACCCACCCATCTTCCTAAACACACTCAGAACTGGCTGCAACCCACTCGTATGAGTGCAAGGACAGCAGATACAAACGCAGAAAGGCAAGGAGATGAGAGATGTCTTCCTCACTGGTTTTTAGTCAAACTAACAGTGTCCCCTCTTAAGCTTGCCAGACCGGAGCTTAAGGAATCAAAACTTCATTCCTAATTAACACATCATCAGGCCCCACCAGCCAGGGACTTGCCTCCCAAGAGGGGAGCCTGGGCCAGCCTGGATGATGAATGAGAACTCAAGCAGCTGAACTGTTTCAAAGGCTAAACTGGCAACTGCAAGGACAAGCAGGTTTGGAAAGGGAAAGGCATGCAGAAAAAAACAAAATATCCAGCGCAGTCACATTGTTTTCACTATTTAGCACCCCGACCTGCACTGTGTTACTGCTACAGAGCTTTCCCTCCTGTGAAGCATCCTGCAAAGCCCATGGCTACGGGAGCAGCTCCTCCTCTCCCGAAATGCAGCCACTTCTCTGGTGAAAACCTCACAACTGCAAACCACTGGAGGGAAACCCATTCTGCCAGCTTAACCCCAATAAACTTTCATGGGTAAATTAAATTGATCTACCATACTCGGAACATTTACACAAGACCAGTCCTGTTGACTGCAGCATTCTTGCACACCAGTGGCAGCAGTTTCATCTGCTTGCATGACCACTATAAACACTGAAGAGAAAGGTCTGGCATTTGCAAAGATCTGTATTTTGACTGTTCCTTGACACAGCACAATAGGACCAACACATCCACTGCAGTGATACTCACATTTGTTGCAACAGACCTCCCAAACAGACACACCATGCAACATAATTCCTGTCTGCTGGCACCACTCCACACTGTTCAGCTCTGTCTCCCCCTTCAGCCACAAATGCCCCGGCAGAGGCAACAAGCTCCGCTCTATTATTGGAAGACTCAGTGGAGCATAACCCCCACAAGTCAACTGCCTCCCCCATTCAAATACTCCCTCCCTCCCAAGAAAAGTGAGTATTAAAACCCAGCAACTGTCTCCCGTTGGAACCAGATGGCAGGAATAGCTGGAAAGCTTTCAAACACCCTATACACTCAATACTTCAGTGCAACATGAAAGCCCCGTTAAGCAAGTGTGTGCCTGCAGACACACCCCTGCTCAGGGACCACAGCAATGGCAGAAAGTGCTCCATTAACTCCTCTAGTGGCTTAAGTGTCTGTCAACACTCAGGACATTCACACAGCCTGAGCACTGGCCAAACTTTGGTGGCTTTTGCAGTCCTTGAGCTCTCCTGAAGCTATAAATTGCAGCAGGCTGGTATTATAAATAAGGAAAGCTGGAGACTGCAAATTGATTAAGACCATTACTTTGTGTCACATCTAACTCATTTCCAGCTGGCTCGAGTAAAAGGAAAAGCCAGCAGAAACCCCAAGCTCTGACGACACAAAGACAAGTGCAATTCCCCACCCTGTCCAGCTCTGGGGACACATGCAAAGCTTCATAACTCAGTTCCAGCTCACTTACCTCGTCCATTTTTTCTGACGTTGGAGTCTGGTCACCAGGCACCATTTCTTTAGCCTCCGAGGTCTCAATTTTGGAGGTCCTACTCAGCTGATCAATGGGAGTCATGCTGGCCTCCGATGTCCCCCGGGAATTCTGACTCAGAGAAGCTGTCCCAGGGATGGGCTCATCATCATCAGAGTCAGGTAAGGGTGTGGGGCTGATGTCCTCCAAGCCTGTGCTGGAAGGGCGCGAGGAAGGTGTCTGACCCCTGAAACCAGGCTGAGAGTTTGAACCGTATGTTGGGATGGGGGAAAGCTGGGAAGAAGAGGAGGAAATAGGGCTACCTTCCATTCGGATCTCATTATCTGAGTCATGCTCGTTAAGAAAGGGTAATTTTGTTCTCTGCTCTTTTAAGAGCATCTCAATCCTTGAGTCTAAACTGTTATGCTGCATCTCAGTCTCCATGGTGGGGGTGCCAGGGGTCTCACTCCTCTCTGGAGTCTGAGAGAAGGACGCTGTGCTTGGTTCAGGAACAGAGTTCGAGTCGGGCAAGGGCGGAGGCTCCTCCGGTTTCTCCTTCACTGGGACAAAGTCGATGCTTGGGGCAGCGCTGCTTTCCACAACCATCTCGGTGGGAGGCGGTGCAGGTCTCCGGTACTCTGCCTCCCTGGAAGTCTGGGGAAACGGCGGCTGCTCCTCGGATTGGGGAAAAACAGCTGGTGCTTGATAGGGGGAGAAGGCAGATTTATAGCTCGAGGAACTAGAGTGGCTCAGGGGAGGAGTGTGAGAGAACTGAACTGGCTCCTGCTGATGGGATTTGAATGTACTAAACTGATGCTCTGTGCCTCGGAACACCCCCGCCGAGTTGTGCATGTAGTGGTGTCCCGGGCGACGGTTGTATGCATCCGTAAATTTTGTCTCGTGCCTCCTGGGCTTGTACCCACTGTCCTGCCCAAAATGGTACACAGGCGTTGTCTGTCGGCTGGAGTAGGTGGAATCCTGGGAGAACGGCGTCCCCAGGCGCGGGGTGTGGGGTGTTCCTTGGGACTGTGGGGTGAATTGGCTGTAGGAGTTTGGGGTGTCCTGCCGGCAGCTGGAATAGGCTGTGTCATGGGAAAAGGGCGTGCTGCTGTTTGGGGTAACGGAGGAGCCCGCGGAAGAAAGGGAACTGTCCTTCAGGCGCTTCAGGGAGTCCGTCAACTGTAACAACACAAGAGAAAAAACACCTAAACACACACTTCTATAATGATATTTATCTAATCTGTTTGGTTTTCAAAGAAGTTGAGCACCCAGGAGTTCGTGCTAATTGCTGGCAAAAAAATTAAGAGGTTACAGCATCCCTAAAAACACAAACCATTATCCATTGCTAACAGTCCTCTTTGATTTAAAAGAAAAAGTCAGGAAAAGAGTAACTTGTCTGCAAGGGGAGGAAGAAGAAAGAAGATACAAGTTTCCCTTGTAAGCTACCCCCAAGAGCATCAGGTGAACAGGAGACTTCCACACCACTTTCAGCTGGAAGAGTTCCAGTTTCTAGCAACTATGTAATGCTTGTCTAAACTGCAAACAGGGAAGAAAATAAGGAAAGTCTGAGATGTGAAATTGTCAATTTATCTCTTTTTTTGGTGAACAAATCAAAACATACAAATGAGTGAACTGCCAGCCTGCAGCCAAACCTATGCAGCAGACCTGGTCCACCATCCTCCCTAGCACTCCTCCATAACAAGGGAGAAAGCTACACATACAAAAAGTTCTCAACTGCCAGAAAAACACCATTTTAAAGCTTTTCACAAAGTCAAATGCTCAGTGTTACTGATTATGGTGTTTGAAACTGAAACCCTACAAACCTACAGAGCAGCCAAGTAAATGCTCTGCAACTCACTTCACAAGCACGTTCAGGGGATTTCTAGGAGCAGCCCAGCTCCAGCTCAGACTCTGCTGAGTCATAACAGTGCCACACTTATCATCAGCTCCAGAATCAATTTTCCATAATGCAAAGCAGGAGCTCAGTGAGAATCCTCCTGGTAGCAAGAGAGGATGGACAGAGCTCCAGCTGCCAGGATAGTCAACTGGTGAGACCTCTTAAGCACAGGTAGGCAGAGATGTGTAAAATGACCTGCTTGGAACATGCCAGCATCATCAAACTCAAGCTGAACTCTCACCTGCCTGCTATGTTCACACGTCTCACCCACTCAGTAGTGTGGACTTGCTCTCTGTTTGACCCCCTGGACACCATGACCAGAGAGACATCAAGAAAGTTTCTTCCTCAACTGTCCTAAAACTCACAGAAATGAGCAGGAAGCACGTGGTTAGTTCTTAACAACATCCACACTGCTGCACCTTTAGTGTAGATGTGCTGTGGAGTGTTTTTCAGTGGGGTTTGTGTATGGCCTGGAGGCAGGGATTGCAGAACCGTCAGAACTTTGCTGCTCTATATGAGAGGAGGAGCAAATGTCAGGAGTAATTTACTGAACTACAACAGCAAACAAGTTTGTTGGCACATCCTAGTGTCAAAACCATGATGCAAACAGTTAAAAGTTACTCACAAAGCAATAATTTTGGTGGTAATTGGAAAAAAAATCAATTCAGGACAATAATATAACACATGAACACAATATCTAGAGACAGATAAGAGAAAGAATCTTAAGGATAATTACAGCAGGAACTGCTCTGGGTGATACCATCAATTAAGTGATTTGTTGTTAACCCTGAAAAAAAAGAGTAAGAACAAATCTACCCATTTTTATTTGAGATGTGGAAGTAGCAGAAATGAGCAGTCAGGGTCTACTCATAGCAGGGTTCCCAGCAAAATCATTACCTGTCTCCCTCCTGCCTTTAAAAGCACCTTGCTGGGAGGTAAGGAAGAACCAACCTCTTTTATGATTTTGTTAAAAGAATACCAGGGTTTTGCCTTGCTGCTGTTGGGGTGCTTTGGTGGGAGGAGACATTTCTTTTTTTCAGATCAATGGGATTTTCATGTTCCATGTACAGCTATTACCTGTCCTGAGAACACTTGATCACAGAGTTAATTAAATCATTGCATTTTAAGAAGTTGTATGAGTAGAGAGCAGGAAAAATATCTTTTCCAAATCTCTTTCAAATTTGATGCCTTAAAATAATTTCTTAAATAATTTCCTTTACAATGAGGAGCCAAAGTACATTTAGACAAGCCAAAGAGTCTGGTAACTTCACACAAACAGGCTTCCCTTCCCCCTGGCCCTCTCATCCCAGTAGGGTTCGCAGGGAAGCAGGTAATCGTGCAAAGCCACTGAGAGAACTGTGCCCTAAATATCAAGGGACCCCTGGAAGCCCGCAGGAATTCTGTCCACTGCTTTTATTAAAAGCTGATTCCAGCAACTAATTAAGATTCTGGAAAATTGATGCCACTATTGAAGCTCAGACACCTTCCACCTCTTAGCCTTTAAGCAAGGCTGAAGTCCGTGCGTGCTGAGGATTACACGCCGCAGACGCCAGGCCAAATGTACCACTGTAAATCATGCCCCTGACTTCAAGGGAAAAATCTCATCTCAGGGACAGATCTGATCCAGTCCTAACTGCAGGAATTTCTAATGTTAATAGGGCACGTTCTGTTGGTTCTGTAGGCATTTTTCACTCAGAAAGACAAAAAGCATTTCCCGTGCAAAGCAGGCACACACCAGCCATGTGCTCCACATTCCACATACATTTGCTATGGCAATTATGAGCAAGTTCTATTTAAATGTGAATTAGTAACATCCATTGGAACTACAGCAGGACACAAATACACATAAATTAAAAATGTTAAAACACTAATGTTAATGTTTGAGATTTTCTTGGAAGTTTTTCTTTAAGAAAAGTTAAGCACACCTACCTGGAGAGCTTCGTTCCCAGTTGGGGACACATCCTGTTCGGTGCCTACAGGGAGGGTCTGAGGAGTGTAAAGACCATTAACCAGCAGTTCATAGAATCTCATGCGGGTTTCACCTGCACAGACCACAATGCAAGAGCTGATTAAACAGAAAGATCACAATCCATGTAAAAATACACACTCTTGACACTCACATGACCCTGCTACCACTCCCAGCCCACTCCATCCGTGCAAGAGAGGAGCAGTTATCACCTCAGAGCTCGCAGGGATCATTTTATAATAATCTGCTGGGCAAGTGAAGTCACACACTGCCTTCTCCAGCCAAGACAAGGAGGTTTCTAAATCCTTTTTCCTCTTCTCAGCCTCCTTGGCAGCTCTGCTCTTTACCATGCTTTCTGGAGCGCAGCCGTTTCCCTCCTCTCCAAAGTGCCAAGCAAAGCTTGCAGATTTGAGAAGTGAAACTCTCACCCAAGGGAGAAGCCTCTGCCAACACCCAGAGCCACTTCAGAAAGCTCTCCCTACACACCTTGCTCATAAGAACTGCCTGTTACTGATGCAAACACAATGCATGGGAATGCTGAGGACAAAACTGTTGATGCTGTCTTTCCAAAAGGATACCAATGAATCCTTTTTTTTCCCCCTAGTTTAAGGAGAACTCAGTGGCATCCTTCGAAGAATAAAGCCAGAGAAGCAAACTGTCCCATATAGCATTAGTGAGCCTCAGCCTTTTCATTCCTAAAGTCTACAAAGACCCAGTTTCTTAATATTGAATTTTTCATTACTACAAAAACTTAATCCTACTTATTTTGCAGTCTGTAAGAAATCTGTCATCAGCTTCAAAGGCAATAGAATCAGACCCTGAAACTGTCTGAATTTTGCTCTGAGAGATAAAGAATACATAGAAAAATGGACAGACCAGGCACCTGAGGCCAGAAAATTAATTCAG
Organism: Pyrgilauda ruficollis; assembly: GCF_017590135.1. NCBI lineage: Eukaryota > Metazoa > Chordata > Aves > Passeriformes > Passeridae > Pyrgilauda > Pyrgilauda ruficollis. The sequence continues at coordinate 10,837,242 of NW_024531043.1, forward strand.
GCAATACCTCCCAAAACCAGGACTACTTTTATGAGAAAGTCCTGTAGGATCAAACCCCAAACTCCCTGTGAATTACCCTGTTCAATTCAAAAACAAAGCAACCCTTAGCACAATTCTGTCCTGAAAAAGACTTATTTATCTTGCACAAATGCTACAGATGAAGTTATTTGGGTATCAAATCTCATTTCACAAAGTCCTGAGCCTCATCCTCAACTATGTAAACTGTTTAAGTTCAACCAAAGTCATGACAAAATAGATCTCTTCACTGCAAGAGTCTGAAGATAAGCTTGAAATATTAACACACACCACCCACACATGACACTACAATGCCACAGATATGGAAGTGTTAGGCTTATTTTCACTTGCTATTTAAAAAAATTATAAAGTAACTGTTACATAGTTCTTCCTGGATCCCAAACATAAAGCAGGAAAAGTTACAATTTCAAACAGGTTTATGAATGTGAAATGATTCCTAGCTATTGCTCTAAGACACGTAATTACTAGTTGTGTCCAGTCTGTAGATGGATAAACTGAGAAGTTTTTTTAAACAACCCTGTCTCAGATGAGGAGCCTGGATTTATTAGCTTCAGATTCCCAGGCCTGTGCTAACACCAGACAGATAAAAATGATACTTTCACTCCTAATATTTATTTTGCTACACTGTGAAAACAAAGTTTTTAACCAACCTTTCACTGCCTTGCAAAGCAGAATACCAGAAAGAAACGGTGAAAATGATACATATATATTTTAAGTATGTCTTAACCTGCTGATGCTATTTTAGGAACACCATTTTTGCTTGATTCTGACAGATTATAGCACACTGACAGTCCTATTCTTTTAGAACGAAAGAGAAGCAACTGTGTGAAAAAATACATTAGGAGCATAAAGCTGGCAAACACAACAGCAATGCAATTTGAAACTGACTTCAGCATTTTCTCCCAGGAAACAGAAGCATAAACCCCCCCTCATTTCCCTGATGTGCTACAAACTTTCTGGAACAGCTGCCTGGTAAAGACTTGCTGCATAGTTTATAAACGGAGGAGAACAAGGAGGAAGGCAGTACAATCAGCTTGTTTAAAATGATCGTCATTAAGATATCCATCACTAACAGAACAGCTTTAGCTTATATTATTAAATCTGCAAATGGTTAATTTGTCCTTAAGTGTGAATTTTACTTTCAAATTTCAAAGCAAGGGAAGGAGCCTGTCTGTAAAAATTATTGACACTAGACTTTCAAAGTATACACATGTAAGGTCAAGCCTGGCTCCCAATAGAAAATATTAAACTGCTACTGTGATTTTTCTTCTAACAGTGGTCAGTAATGTCAATAAACATCCTGTTCTACTCTATCACATGTGGCACACCAACTGCTGTGTTGGTTGTGCACTAAACTGTTGAAACGTTTAAATACAGAACAAAAATATCAGCATTTTTAAGAAAATGGTGTTAGCAATGTCTTTTTCCCAAGAAAGAGTGCAGCAAGCCAGTTTTAAACTAGAAATGCCATCTTTAGAATGTAGAAATACAATTAGCAACTGATCCACACCTCCCCAGTCTTGGACATTTTCTAAAATTCAGGCAGATTTTAGCAAAGCCCTTTCACTAGCATGCTTGGAGGAGAGAGAACAGACCAAATACAATGCCTTCACACTTGCAGAAACTTTACTGGGCTTCTGAAGGCTCGGGAATGGGGCTGGGAGCTGGTTCCTGCAGCACAGGGAGCTGCTGTCGCTTTAAGAGCCAGTCTCACACTTATACACTCGCACACACTGACAAGTGCTGCGTGTGCACTCTGCTGTGCCAGCCCCCAGCCCGCTCTAAGTATCAATGAAATGCCAGGCACGCAGGGGACAGCATCCAGCCCCGCTGCTGCCAGCGGAACCCACAGATTTGGGTCCCACGAACCACCAGGACTTGCCCAAAAATCCCAAGGTTGTAAAACGCAGGTGCCACCGGGTCCCGCAGCCCTGGCAGGTGGCTGAGAGGGACCAGCTCGGGGCAGGGAGACGGGGGACATGAGAGGGCAGCGAGCAGGGACAGGGACGGGCAGGGGAGAGGCAGGGGACAGGCAGGATGGCAGCATTTTGCAAATTACAGGGCTGTCTCTTAGCAACAGACAACACATTTGGCTCCACGTGACTCGCCCAGGCCCCAGACACCAGACCCGCTGCCGGCTCCCTTCGTATTTTTAATCACCAGGTCCCTGCCCTCCGCAACAGCCTCGGTGGTGGGAGTGGGACAGGCAGGGGCTCTGCAACCCCCAAACGCATGAGGCACAAGTGTACCCCCTTACCTTTTGTATCCAGCTCCACGTGGATGATGTTGCCCATGACAGAAGTGTTGTGAAGGTGCTGCACAGCCTCCCGGGCACCCTTGACAGTGGCAAAGATGACTTTGGCAATGCCCAGGTGCTTCTTGTTCTTGGGGTTGTAAAGAATCTCCACCTCTTCCACTTCGCCGTATTTCTTGCACATGTCGGCCAAAAAGTTTTCACGGATGTTGTCGTTCAGCTTGGCAAAGGTGACCTGCTTGGGAGGCACTGGCCCCACGTAAAATTCATCAATCTGGAAACGGGCACAAGGTGGGGAACGATAAAAATAATCGGCATTGTTAATGAGTGTGGGGGAGGGGCCTAAGGATGGCACGGGAGGGAGGGGGTTAAAGCATCCTGCAAACTTTGGGGGGGAAAAAAAGCCTCCAAGGCTCTGGGTGAACCTCGGAGCTGAGCAGAGGCTCTGCCGCTGCAGCCATTCATGGGAACCGGCTCCTTTCTGGGCTACAAAGATGCATTTTGAGCAGTACTGTCAGCGGAGAGCCCCCCCACTGCCCCCCGCCCCAGCTCCAAAACCTTCAAGTGATCTCGTTAGACAGATACATTGATTTCTTGTTATCCTCATAGGAGAAGATTACTGTTACACAGTTTGCTAAATAACAATGTTAATAGAAATATGACTGTCATTTAAACGGTCCATTAAACTATTTGGAACTCAGGCTTCACTCCCAGATAAACAAGTCTACACCAAAAGTCAGGGCAGTACCTTGAATTTGGGGACAGACAGCTCCAACTCCTTAGTTTTGGTCCATATTCGCCCTATTCTGGGATCCCTGACACAATCCACAGGAGCGATCCCCGAGTTCTGGGAGACCGAGGAGGAGGAGAGAAAACACAGAAACAGCAATAACAAGACTTAAAATTTAAGACAAAAATAAAAGAAAAAATAAACCCCGAGAAAGCACGGGGTGTCTCAAGGGAAGGGGAAAGCGCACACACACACACATACACACACGTGTCAAATTGCAATACTGCTGGGAAATGCACACAGATTGGAAACACAGAAAAAAGCCGCAGGTTTGGGCTCCTGACAGTTGAATACACAGTGTCAGGTGGCTGTAACTTTGGTGGCTGTGCGTGTCCCCCACCAGACCCCCCCTCCCACACACATGTGCTACGGTGGGGATTACCACGACCCGGAGGGACCCCCGGCTCCCAAAACGCCGGTAAGACAGAGGCTGCCGGGGGGGAGACACGACACAATGGGGGAAACCCGGGAGCCCCCCACTCACAGGCATGCTGAAATGTTGCCCATCGTAACGGTAGAGTTTGTGCTGTCCTTTTTTCAGAGCCGGGTCAATAATCAACTTGTAACTTCTCCAATGGTGATTTCTTTTCTCGACAGAAGTGCTGGCTTGCGTGCTGTTCTCCATTCCGTTGATCCAACCTGAACGCGGGGGGGGGGGGGGGGGGAAGAGAGAAAGGGGG